>NC_073406.1:10465371-10784434 GCF_028641065.1 Leucoraja erinaceus
ATACATTTTATGAATCCCTCGAGTAGCAAGTCTTAGACGAGAACTTGTGAATTCAACCATTTTTGAATAAAGTGAGATTAAAGCATTGGGGTGAAGCCCGTGTGCTGCACATTTAACCACATTGTCAAATGTTCTTCATAATCCAGTTTTGAAGAGATGTGCCAAAGATGGCTGAATAAAATCAGAATGACAATTACTAAAGTGGAACAATCAATCAAAATGTAAGCCTCGGATGCTCAAACGGATTATTAGGATCCAATCATTATTGCAAAATGCAATGAATAAATAAGAGAACCAAATATATAATACTAATACACACGGTGGAAAAATTATAAACAGGTGCTGAGTGCGTTCCAAAACCAAGCTGAGAGTGGAATGATTTGGATACAAATCCATGAATAATTCATACTCTCCATTTATATTGTAAATGACTACAAATAATAAACCTGCTTTAAAGTGCCAATGTTCATGGATCTGCAGGCACCAAGTCCCTCCTGTGTTCACTCTCCAAGCCCCAGGAAGCGTGGGCAAGCCAGCGGAATATCTGATTGTCTCCATCAGGACAACAGCGAATCCAGAAGTGGCTTTGATTCAAATTTCTCTTTATAAGCATAGATGGATAGATTCTTGATTAGTACGGGCGTTAGAGGTTATGGGGAGAAGGCAGGAGAACGGGATTTAGTACGGACAGGCGGGTGGTGCCGTCAGCGATGGCAGCCTCGCCAACAGTCTGTCTGTCTTTTCGTCTTTTTTGTTATTTTTAGTGTGTTTTAAAAGTTTGTGTTAATGTTCTCTGGTTTGTTTTATGTGGGGGGGGGTGAGAGAGGGGGTCGGGGGAATCTTTTTTCAAACTCTTACCTTGCCGGAGATGCGATTGTTTTCCGGATAGTATCGCGGGTCGCTCCGCGGCCTAACATCATGGAGCTGGCGGCTTTGCTCGAGACTGACTTTGAGCTCCACCTCGGGGCCTTGGACTTGCCATCAGAGCCTGCGATCCCTTGCCTGCGGATCCCAACATCGAGGAGCTCACAGTCTCGGGTAGAGACTGATGTCGGGAAGCTCCAAAGTCACAGGAGGTTTGACTCGCCCCGACCCGGGGTCCGATCACCCGGTGCAGAGAAGCTGAGATCCCCCCCGATGCGGGAGGTTGATCGCTCCGACTCGGTGGGCTCGATCACCGGCTGCGGGAGCCAAGACCGTCACGACAACGGAAGGCTCGAGGCCCCTGGCACCGGGAGAGCAAAGAAGGGAAAAAGATTGAACTATATTTGCCTTCCATCACAGTGAGGAAAGTGGAGGAGTCACTGTGGTGGATGTCCATGTTAAATATTTATTCGGATGTCCTGTTGCTCTTTATATGGCAAATCAAATTCCTCATATTTTTCAAAACATACTTGATTATGATTATGAGATAGATCAGCCATGGTTGAATGGCAGAGTGGGCTGAATGGCCTATTTCTGCTCCTATCACTTAACACCTTATGACCTTATGACTATAGCATAGCACACGGTGGTGCAGCAGTAGAGTTAATGCCATACAGCATCAGAGACCCAGGACCAATCCTGACTACAGGTGCTGTCTGTGCGGAGTTTGTACGTTCTCCCCGTGACCCTGTGGGTTTTCCCCGGGTGCTCCGGTTTCCTCCCATACTCCAAAGGCATCCAGGTTTGGAGGTCAATTGGCTGCAGTAAAAATTGTAAATTGTCCCTCATGTGTAGGATTGTGCTACCGACCAGCAGCACGGACTCGCTGGGCCGAAGGGCCTGTTTCCCCACTGTATCTTTAAATTCCAGTTTAAAGCATAAAATGACAGTGAGATTGCTGGAAAGAAACAAGTCCTGCCTCCTAATGACGCTATGACAGTGTCCATACCCACCTTAATTTATCTGATCTCAAGGCTCCCTTTCCCCCCATTAGACTTAGCTTGCTTCCCCTTAGACTTGTGTTTGCTAATTCATAATCCTTTGGATAAAAATGGTCTTCTTAAACTCCTTTAACATTTGTCAGGGACTGACTTACAACTATGACCCCTGGCTGTGAACTATGACCCCTGGCTGTGAACTATGCCTATGCCACAGTGAGCTCTCTTACCATCCCAAAGCATTGCTCACTCCAACGTGAAGGAATACCGTAAGAGCACAAATAGTCCCAATAAAAGGAGAGGATGAAAGGTGTGCATGAAGCCTCCTGTGATTTGAGACTAATTACCTTCATTATTATCTCATTATGTTTGGCATGATTTGAAAGCCAAATCAAATGCACGTTTACCAAAGAGCATGCAACTTTCAGGCAAATTCTTTGCTGTATTTTGCTAACAATCTACTCTCCTGAGAACACTGACTTCAAGCGCCTGAGTGCTTCACCCAAATGGAAGTTAGTTGTATTCATTGTTTGGGATTTAGAAACATAGAAACATAGAAAATAGGTGCAGGAGTAGGCCATTCGGCCCTTCAAGCCTGCACCGCCATTCGATATGATCATGGCTGATCATCCAACTCAGTATCCTGTACCTGCCTTCTCTCCATACCCCCTGATCCCTTTAGCCACAAGGGCCACATCTAACTCCCTCTTAAATATAGCCAATGACCTGGCCTCAACCACCTTCTGTGGCAGAGAATTCCACAGATTCACCACTCTCTGTGTAAAAAATGATTTTCTCATCTCGGTCCTAAAAGACTTCCATCTTATCCTTAAACTGTGACCCCTAGTTCTGGACTTCCCCAACATCGGGAATAATTTATTGACTATTGGAATATGGATGTCTCAGGCAAGGATATTTTAGCACAAATCGTGCAGGTCCAAAAGGTGCTCTGGTTTCCTCCCACATGCCAAAGACATGTGGGTTTGAAAGTCAATTGGCCTCTCTGTAAATTGCCCCTAGTGTGTAAGGAGTGGAATGTGAAAGTGTGATCATATAAAACTAGTGTGAACTGGTGATCGATAGACAGTGTGGACTCGGTGGGCCGAAGGGCCTGTTTCCATACTGTATCTCTAAACCGAAGAGCATTTAATAGCTGACCACTTCATGGAGATACTTGCGGGTGAGTGATGAATTCCTTAGACAAGGCTGATTAGGCCTGAAGCAAAGTCGTGGACAACCCAATGTCACAGAGTCTTCATGAGGCAAGGATTTTGTGTCAAATATGGCACACAATTTGCAGAATGATAGAAAACAGAAACTCCTGGTCGTTTTTTTTTTCAGAGGTTACGTTTTTTTTTTGTGACTATACACCAGGCAGAGCACTATAACAGATCACAGTTCAGGATCTCGTCAGGTTTTGCTGGTCAACAATGTGATTTGTGTTTTCTTTGGCACCTGAAACTCAGAGATGTCGAACTGTTTGGTTTAGCTGAGAGATACAGCACGGAAACAGGCCCTTCGGCCCATCGAGTCAGCACCGACCAGCAATCCCCGCGCATTAACACTATCCTACATCAGGGACGATTTTTACATTTATACCAAGCCAATTAGCCTACAAACCTGTATGTCTTTGGAGTGCGGGAGGAAAGCGAAGATCTCGGAGAAAACCCACACAGGTCACGGGGAGAACGTACAAACTCCGTACAGACAGCACCCGTTGCAAGGATCGAACCCGGATCCCTGTCGCTGTAAGGCAGCTACTCTACCCCTGCGCCACCGTGCCGCCACCTGGCGGAATAGGGTTCACACAAAAAGAAACAAGAATCTTTAGTTTCTATCAGAGAGTCTCCGGGACTGGGATAAGGCCGGTCATCTCAGATGTGAGGCCTTCAGCCTATCTCAGTCTACTGCTCATTCGCCATGGACTTCATAAAGTATTTATCCGATTCCTATTTCAGTGCCACTGTAAAATTCATCTCCTCTACTGTTTTCAAGGATCAAATAAAAGACTGCATCAAAAATAAACTCAACTTCCCTGCTATTATCCTGTCAATTATCCTGAATTCTGTAACTGCCCACCAGTCAGCCAAACAGAAGGTGCTGGAAATTCACAGTGGGCAAAGCAGCACCTGTGGAGAAAGAAAGAGACAGAGTCATCAACTAGCTACATTAACTCTGCTCCCCTGCCTATCGGGAGTGCCATGAGTGTCCAACGTTATCTTCTCATTATGATGCGACTGCCTTTGCCTCAGCCAGGTTTTTGGGCAGAAAAATAGTCGGTGAACTTAATATTGCAGGAAATAGAGTCATATTGTCAAAGAGTCATACAGCGTGGAAACAGGCCCTTCGGCCCAATATGTTCACGCCGAACATGTCCCATCTATACAAGTCCCACCTGCCTGCGTTTGGCCCAAAGCCCTCTAAACCTGTCCTATCCATGTACCTGTTTAAATGTTTCATAAAGATTGCAATAGTCCCTGCCTCAACTACCTCCACTGGCAGCTCGTTTTATCACCCACCACTCTTTGTGTGAAAAAGTTACCCCTCAGATTCCTATTAAATCATTCCCCCTTCACCTTAAACCTATGTCCTCTGGTTCTTGATTATTCCCCAACTCTGGGCAAGAGACTCTGTATGTCTACCCGATCTATTCCTCTCATGATTTTGTACACCTCTATAAGGTCACCCCTCATCCTCCTGTGCTCCAAAGAAGCCTTCTCCCTATATCTTAGACCCTCGAGTACTGGTAACATCCTCATAAAGGATAACTTACGAGGCATTGTAAAAGCCTTGCTTCGTAAAGGCACATCCAAAGGAGGAATGCTGCCAACATCTGGCTCCTGTCAACATCTGGTAGACAGCTGGCACTTCTGCACAGCATGCTGACAGCTAGCTGTTCAGAATGGGGGAAAAAACACAACTAAAATAGCAAGGGATTGTTTTAATACGTCGGACAATATGTTTACGCATGAGACACAAGAAGCTGCAGTTGTTGGAATCTTGAGCCAAACTCAAAGTAGCTGCAGGGGAACTCAACGGGTCAGGCAACATCTGAGAAGGGAATGGACGGGTGATGTTTTGCATCAGGATCCTTCTCCAGACTCAACAGGTGACGTTTCGGGTCAGGACACCTCCTCAGACTTCAGTCAGGATCCTGGTATAGACAAAAACGTCACTCCCCAGATGCTGCCTGACCAGCTGAGTACCTCCAGCACTTTGTATTTTGTTTACCATTGCGGTGTTGCATTTGCAACTCTCAAATGACTTTTAAGGAAAGGTAAGAAGTTTAATTTAGATAGTATTTTGAACATTTCCAATGTACGTTACAAGTACTAAAGCAAGTGGGAAGAGTATCCACTACATATAAGGTAGGGAATTCCAAGGTTACAGCTCCATGTTATGACATTGAGATTATGGAATAAAAATTGGACAGGGCAGACTTTCCCAGGTGTTCCCCAAACTAGCACTAAAGTGCTCATCGGGACTCAACTTACAATTTCATTCAAAAGATAACACTTTTGACAATGCATCACTCCATCAGTCCCTCTCTGAAGATGCAATGAAACTTCAAAGTTCATTAAAGCTGGAATGATTTGTTCCTGACAGAACTCCATTTAAATGCAGATAAAAGGAAAGTTAAATTATCAACTGGAGAAATACCTCAAAACGCGTGCTGTGAAAGTTGCATCATTTTTCTGATTGTTCGCATGCTTTGGTAGGTTTACAGTGACCAGATATAGCTTCAAATGCTCGTTAATATAGCTGTTTAGTTTAGAGATACAGCACAGAAACAGGCCCTTCGGCCCATCGAGTCCGCGCCGTATCTAGGGACAATTTACACTTATACCAAGTCAATTAATCTACAAACCTGTACGGCTTTGGAGTGTGGGAGTAAACCGAAGACCTCGGAGAAAACCCACGCGGTCATGGGGAGAACGTACAAACTCCGCACAGGCAGCACGCGTAGTCGGGATTGAACCCAGGGTCTCTGGTGCGGCAAGCACTGTAAGGCAGCAACTCTACCGCTGAGCCACTGTGCCGTCCTGTCTTTAAACTGATTGCCTTCTTTCATTACATTCCCATCTCTTTCGTTACTCTGAAGGATTCACGTTCAATGGTAAATTCCACCTCCTGTTCCACAATCTGTTCCTTTCTCCTGGGCCTGTTGTATAACTCTAGTGTCTTTCTTCTGAAGACTTTACTTCTGAATTCTATGTAATAGGTAAAATGTCCTGGGAAAGAGTTAATAAACTGAATGATTAGATGTCCAGATGCTGGAATTTATTGAGCAATGTCAATTGATATTCTTTTGCTGAATCACTCATGGAGACCAAGTGATGGAAGATAATGTAATTAGTTTGATGCGTTAGTGATAGAATAAAATAAGTTAACCATTTCATTAATGAGAAACGGATACAGGTACAGAAGTCAGATTTTCTGCAATTAATTCACCAAACAAATTAGTAGTTCGTAAGTTCGTAAGTTCTAAAAGCAGAATTAGGCCATTTGGCACATCAAGTCTACTCTGCCATTCAGTCATGGCTGATCTATCTTTCCCTCTCAACCCCATTCTTAGTGGGTCTGGCAGTGTATCTGCAGAAAAGGAATAGGTGACGTTTCGAGTCACGTCTCTTCTTCAGATCGGAAGATCTGAAAAAGGGTCTTGACCCAAAACATCACCTATACCTTTTCTCCAGAGATGCTACCTGACCCATTGACTTACTCCAGAATTTTGTGTCTATTTTAGTATAAAACAGCATCTGCAGTTCCTTCCTACACACTATGTATTTTGTTCTTTGTGAGGTTGTAAAAAGGTCTGAAACTTTCACAGATTGTTTTGAGGAAATGTTGTGGGGGGAAAAATATGCCAGATCATATCCTTGCTCTTTTACCTGGCGCTTAGACAATAGACAATAGGTGCAGGAGTAGGCCATTCGGCCCTTCGAGCAAGCACCACCATTCACTGTGATCATCCACAATCAGTACCCCGTTCCTGCCTTCCCATATCCTTTGACCCAGCTTTCTTTAAGAGCTCTAACTCTCTCTTGAAAGCATCCAGAGAATTGGCCTCCACTGCTTTCTGAGGCAGAGATTCCCACAGATTCACAACTCTCTGGGTGCAAAAAGTTTTTCCTCATCTCCGTTCTAATTGGCCTACCCCTTATTCCAAAACTGCGTCCCCTGGTTCTGGACTCCCCCAACATCGGGAACATGTTTCCTGCCTCTAGCGTGTCCAATATGTTTCAATAAGATATCCACTCATCCTTCTAAATTCCAGTGTATACAAGCCCATTCGCTCCATTCTTTCAACATATGACAGTCCCGCCATCCCAGGAATTAACCTCGTGAACCTACACTGGACTCCCTCAATAACGAGAATGGCCTTCCGCAAATTTGGAGACCAAATTTGGAGACCAAAACTGCACACAATTCTCCAGGTGTGGTCTCACCAGGGCCCTGTACAACTGCAGAAGGACCTCTTTGCTCCTAATTCTACTAATTCTGACGATCCCGAGATGTGAGGGAAATCTTTGCGTGTTTTCCTTTGAAAATCTGAAGGCTTCTTCTCAGCGTGCAATCAATCAAATGAAATCAATTTCAGTCAGTTGGATAGGCCGGAGGGAAATATCTTCACTGCCTTCACTGCAGCATGTCCTATGTATCCTGGGGCTGGGGGTGATCAGTTAACTCCTGGATAGACACAAATGCTGGAGTAACTCAGCAGGTCAAGCAGCATCTCTGGAGAAAAGGTATAGGTGATGTATCATAAGATCATAAATGATAGGAATATAATTAGGCCATTCGGCCCATCATGTCTACTCCGCTATTTCAATCATGGCAGATCTATCTCTCCCTCCTAACCCCGTTCTCCTGCCTTCTCCCCATAACCTCTGACAAGGGTATCGGGGCGAGACCCATCTTCAGACTGAGAGTCAGGGGAGAGGAAAATTAGAGATATGAAAAGCTACAAAGATCAAATGCAAAAGGATACATGCCAGATAAATCCTAGTGACTGGGTTTAAATTCCTGTGCTGAGGAGATTTGCATTGCATGCCTGTGGATTTCATTTGCGCCTCTCTGAATTTCTCGTAGTTTGTATCTCACCATCTCATATTGTGGGACAAGCACTGGTGGTTCCCTACACTCTTTCTGAGAAGCAGAGGACAAATTTGCCCCAGAGCCCTGCTAGGCGATAATTAATATCTGTGTTCCTGAGTTCCTGTTCCTGAACATAAACGCACTGCTGCCTGAAGACAAAACGTAACATCAGTCATTCAGTTCTAACGCACCCTCCTTTGTTTCGTTGACCGGCAATGTTTCCGTTTTTTCATTCTCATCGTTCTCCAATTCCCAGCTGGTCTTTCCCCTCCAGTTCCCTGACCCCTGGATGGGGCGGCAGGGTGGCACAGCGCTAGAGTTGCTGCCTTACCGCGCCAGAGACCCGGGTTCGTTCCGCACTACGGGTGCATGTCTGCACAGAGTTTGTACCTTCTCCCCATGACCTGCGTGGGACTTCTCCGGTTTCTTCCCACACTCCAAAAGACATAGAGGCTTGTAGGTTAATTGGCTTGGTATGAATGTAAAATTATCTCTACTGTGTAGGATAGCGTTTAATGTCTGTCCCACTTAGGCTATTTTTAAGGCTACTACAGGCGACTAAGCTGTCGCCACATGGTCGCCGGAGTGTCGCCTGTATAGTCGTGAGTAGTAGGTTGACTTCGGTTGTCGCCTGTGTGGTTGTAGGTTGTTGTAGGTGTGGTCAAAGGCGGACGTCCTAATGAGTCGCCGGTTGGCGGTAGCTTGCCGTAGCTTGACGTCGACTAGGTGTTAGGTTGTTGTAGCTTGTCGTAGACATTGTCATAGGGGGGGCTCCACACGCCGTTTTTTCGGTGACCTGCTACGACTATGACAGTCGCCTAAGTGGGACAGGCCCTTTAGAGTGCGAGGATCGCTAATTGGTGTGGACTCGCTGGGCCGAAGGGCCCGTTTCTGCACTGTATCTCATGTGTTTCTCATGTATCCCATGTTCTGCTTTCACATCCCAAAGACGTGCATGTTTGTAGATTAATTAGCTTCATCCCCGATGCACAGGGAGTGGATGAGAAGTGGGATAATGGAACTAGTGAGAACAGGTGATCGATGGTCACCATGGACTCAATGGGCCAAAGGGTCTGTTACCATCCTGTATCACCAAACTAAACTAAACATCCCCAATTCATTTATTTTACCATTACCAGTTTATTGAGAGTCTCTCTCAATGAAGGCAGCGATTGTTGGTGAAATTCACCATCATATGCTTGCGACTTTTGGCCAACTAAAGAACATAGTGTGTGAAGATCAACACCTCAGAGTGTAATAAAACCCATCATTTGGGCAGCAAGGTCGTGCAGTGGTAGAGTTGCCGCCTTACTGCGCCAGAGACCCGGTTTCGATCCTGACCACAGATGCTGTCCGTACGGAGTTTGTACGTTCTCCCCGTGACCTGCGTGGGTTTTCTCCGGGTGCTCCAGTTTCCTCCCACACTCCAAAGATGTACATGTTTGTAAGTTAATTGGCTAGGTAAAATTGTAAATTGTGTCTAGTGTGTAAGATAGTGTTCATGTGTGGCACACAAACTCGGTGGGCTGAAGGACCTGCTTGTCTGTGTGTCCAAACTCGTGAGCTACCAGGCTACAGTGACCCCTCTTGTAAACATGAGACTCGGAATAACTACATCACAATAAATCATTGAGACATACCGCTAAATCTTCCGAATCCATTGACAGGATATTCAAACAAGTAAATAGTGAGCCGGAGATGGAAACAAAATGCTGTTGTAACTCAGCAGGACAGGCAGCATCTTTGGAAAGAAGGAATGTGTGTCGGCCCAAAACGTCACCCATTTCTTCTCTCCAAAGATGCTGCCTATCCCGCTGAGTTACTCCACCAATTGTGTCTATCTTCGGCTTAAACCAGCATCTGCAATTCCTTCCTTCAAGTTGCAAACTAGGACTGAAGGAGCATTTCAAAAGATTTGGGGATGGTGATCAGTCAGGACTTCGGTCACTGAAAAATCTAAACTGCAATTGTTTTCGCCTCAGCTGTTTTCCCCCCAAAGGGCTACATGCAAGTGTTTAGTATTCTCTGCCCACACTCAGGTCTGACACGGTGTGTTAGGCAATTGCAAAAAGCCGGTAAACATCTCAGAGATTAGCTGTAATCTGACAAACCGCTACATCAACAAACCTACTGATACACGTCAAGATCAATGTAATATGCCTCTGGCTACAATCATCTTTTATCTTCATAGAGTCTCCCGATAGTAAAATAAAATCTCACGCCAAACCCAGCTCCGAACCCCTGTCAGATATGTTTGAATTCCGAAGGTCACATTCTGATAGGAAATTACCGTCAAATTAATTTTTTCTACCAACTGCATATTGGACCCATTTCTAAACTCTAAACACTATCAAACACACACTAGTGACAATTTACAATCCTTCTAAACTCCAGCGAGGAAAGGCCCAGTGCATCATATGTTAAGCCGTTTATTCCTGGGATCATACTCGTAAACCTCCTCTGGAACCTCATCCTTCCTCAGTTATGGGGCCCAAAACTGCTCACCTTTTCAAGTTCCAGTTGTTGTATGTGCAGGGTTCTTGACCTGACCATGAAGGCCAGTTGTCCTGGCGGCATTGCAGGGTCGGCTTGGCTAAGCATAGTCCTGGTGCCCTCCACCACCGCATTCTCCGTTTCTGTATAACTTATGCAACGCCATGTTTATTTTTCTCTTTGCACTAACTGCTATAGTTGTACATGGTTTGATTGTGATCACATATATGATTTGACTAGATGGCGCACAAAACAAACACAATACCAATAATGTTCAAGAAGGAACTGCAGATGCTGGAAAATCGAAGGTAGACAAAAGTGTAGACAAAAAAAGTTTATACATCGGTGAGACCAAACGTAGGCCTGGCGATTGTATCGCCGAACACCTCCGCTCGCTCCGCATTAACCAACCTGATCTCCTTGTGGCTCAGCGCTTCAACTCCCCCTCCCATTCCGAATCCAATCTTTCTGTCCTGGGCCTCCTCCATGGCCAGAGTGAGCACCACTGGAAATTGGAAGAGCAGCACCTCATATTCCGCTTGGGCAGTCTGCACCCCAGCGGCTTGAACATTGATTTCTCCAATTTCCGGTAGCCCTTGCTGTCACCTCCCCTTCTCAGCCCTCTGGCTCCTCCTCTTCCTTTCTTCTTCCCGCTCCCCCCACCCTGCATCAGTCTGAAGAAGGGTTTTGGCCCTAAACGTTGCCTATTTCCTTCACTCCATAGATGCTGCCGCACCCGCTGAGTTTCTCCAGCATTTTTGTCTACCTACAATACCAATAGCGCAGCCTTGACAGGGAGCAAGCCGAAAATCAGTACTTGCCACATTAGACCTTGTGATTTGAAGTAAATATTGAAAGGAGCAAATACAATATGGAATCAAGCAGGAAATATCATCCTGCATGGAGTCTCTAAGTGGTTGTTGAATGTATTTTGCTATACAAGATAATGAGAGAACACAGGGTGGGGATTTAACTGCAAATGGACTTTGTTGGTTTAAGTTTAGAATGCATTCCCATTGATTTTTGACCTTGCCATGCCACACATGAGCCATTAGAGCATCTCAAGAAGGGTCTTCACCAGAAACGCCACCCATTCTTTTTCTCCGGAGATGCTGCCTGACCCACTCAGTTACTCCAGCCTTTTGTCTCTATCATTGAAAGGAGCAAATACCTATACTATTAAGGCATCAAGCAGGAGAGATCAAGCTGCACAAAGTCTCTAAGTGGTTGTTGCTACATTTATATACGTAGCACTGGTAAAGAGGTGGAGAAAGAAACCTCCATGATTCTGAATGTATTATGTTGTACAAGATAAAGAGAGAGCATAATGACTCGATGGGCTGAATGACCTAATTCTGCTTGTAGTACTCATGAACTAGTGAAAGGTAATCTCCATGTGTGTGCAGCAGATTCCATCTTGGTAACAAATAATGCTTGAACCACTCAAAGTGCAGGAGCCACCGAACCTAACGGTGGGCCTCTGAAACATGACTGCATGTGAACCCAAGGTTTTCACAAGTGTTGTGCCATTTAATTGCAAATCCCGTCATATTTTGCCTCATTTGAGGTTGTTGTTTAGTTTTAGTCTAGTTTAGAGATGCAGCACCGAAACAGACCAACGATCTCAGCATTTGAACACTATCCTACACACAGTAGGAACAATATTTCATTTACACCAAGCAAAAACCTGTACGTCTTTGGTGTATGGGAGAAAATCGAAGATCTCGGAGAAAACGCAAATGGTCACACAGAGAGTGGTGAATCTCTGGAACTCTCTGCCACAGAGGGTAGTTGAGGCCAGTTTATTGGCTATATTTAAGGGGGAGTTAGATGTGGCCTTGTGGCTAAGGGGATCAGGGGGTATGGAGAGAAGGCAGGTACGGGATACTGAGTTGGATGATCAGCCATTATCATATTGAATGGCGGTGCAGGCTCGAAGGGCCGAATGGCCTACTCCTGCACCTAATTTCTATGTTTCTATGTTTCTATGTCACGGGGAGAACATACAAACTCCATACAGACAGGGTCGAACCCGGGTCTCTGGCGCTGTAAGGCAGCAACTCTACCGCTGAGCCACCGTGCCGCCATATGTACACGTTAAATATCACATAAAGCTTGCACTGAGCAGCAAGAGCAACTATTCTGCAGCTCCTGGTCTCTCAAGTATTTATACTTCTTGTACTGTGAGCCTGATGAATCTGCAAGTCCGATTTAAACAAAGATTTTTTGGAAAAGCAGCGAATTAGCATACACAAAGCTGTGAACTCAATTAAAGTAATCTCGAGAAAGACTAAACGACATGGCAGGTGGATCATTTAAAAATGTCAAACGCTGAACCGAGTCCCTTTGTTTGATGAAATGTTAATTAGAACCTGCTCTGGGAACAGGTTGATAGAGCAATGTTATAAACAAACGAGATATCAACGGGGCTAATCAGTGGACTGATGGCAGGTAAAGCACAAAGCTGCTGGGAAAGGAAATATTTAAAGATTGCGTCTTAGCCAAATGAAAGATCAACAAACAAATAAAAGAAATCTTCCAAACCTGCTGTGATATTTTCCATTTATCAACAAGTGGAGGAGATTAACATTTTAGTTTAGTTTAGTCTAGAGATACAGTGTGGAAACAGGCCCTTCGGCCCACCGAGTCTGCACCGATCAGCGATCCTCGTACACTAACACCATCCTATGCAAACTGGGGACAATTTATAATTGTTACCAAATGTAAATTAACCTACAAACCTGTACGTCTTTGGGGTGTGGGTGGAAACCGGAGCACCCGGGGAAAACCCACACGGTCACGGGGAGAACATACAAACTCTGTACAGACAGCATGCATGGTATGGATCGAACCCGGGTCTCTGGTGCTGTAAGGCAGCAACTCTACCGCTGCACCACTGGTGAACAAAATGTTTATAAAAGCCAGAAAGAGATGCTTAGATCATTCTTTCAGCAGTAATCGGCTAGGTTACATTTTATAAATATTATGCAATTATCTTCCCATCACTGTGTTTCATTGCTAAGATTCTATTGAGGGAAGTTGCTGATTATTCGTTTGTAAACCATGGTTACATTTTAAATAGACGTTGCTGAATAGATGAACCTTAATGGTGTAGACTGTTTAAATGGATGTATAATAGACAGAGTAATAGATCTGTGTAAAATAGACAGAGCATTACATTTTCTTCCCAAAATCCCACCACATTTCCATTGGCAAATGGATTTTCTGATGAATTATTATAAATGAGAAGAAGTTTTTTTATTTTCAGTATTTCTGCCTTGTTTATTCTTGTGTTCCTTTGTGCGAATCTTTAGAGATACAGAAGTTCGCCTGTAGCCAAGCGATGTTGCTGGAGCGCGCAACATGTACGGAGAGTAAGCGACAGAACTGGCGGTGAAATAATGCATTGATACATCATCATTCTACAGAAATTCGCAGCCCATTCATTGCCCTCTAAATATTGACAAAGAATCTCATTATGGAGACAAATGCTTCTGTGTAGATCAGAGCAATTTGAAAGGCGAGGCGATTACAAAATTGTGACTTTGTAATGCTCCACAGACCATTGTATTACTTGAACTCTGCATTGCAAGTAATGAACCACTCAAACTATTTTTGCCCTGTCCATCTGTAGATGGGGAATTTCCCTGGGATTCCCTTGTAACCATTCACTTTGGAAATGCGCAATTTGGCAGCAGCAGCAGTGGATGACAGTAGAGACATCAAAATCTCAGGTCGTTGAAAACCCAAAGACTGAGGCCCCATCTCGCTCTCAATATAATTGCTCTCTTCCAAACTAGCGGGTGATATGGAGTCAAGGATTGAAGGAATAACTCTGTTCCTTTGTCATCCTGGACTATCTGTTAGTCCAGGGGGTGGATGAAGTATCACAGATGCAGGGAACTATCTCAGAAGGAAGTAGCCTAGTTGTGGAGCACTGAGCATAAGGATTCTTCGAGAGCGGTCAGACACATTCAGAATGCTGCAGGTTTACTTTCATTTAGTTTAAAGATCCAACACGGAAACAGGCCCTTTGGTGTGTGTGTGTGTGTGTGTGTGTGTGTGTGTGTGTGTGTGTGTGTGTGTGTGTGTGTGTGTGTGTGTGTGTGTGTGTGTGTGTGTGTGTGTGTGTGTGTGTGTGTGTGTGTGTGTGTGTGTGTGTGTGTGTGTGTGTGTGTGTGTGTGTGTGTGTGTGTGTGTGTGTGTGTGTGTGTGTGTGTGTGCGTGTGTGTGTGTGTCTGTGTGTGTGTGTATGTGTGTGCATGTGTGCACAGACTTTGCAGGTCAGAGGAACACATCTTTTGTAGGCAATTCCCAAGTTGCTGACTGCCTGTCTGTATTTATTGGGCTTAATTCCCCCTTTCTGGTGCAAATCCACAAATACTGTAACTAGATTTAATTAGTTTGTTTTCATCGCTTTGCACGGTGGGACTTGATCTCTGGAGTCGTGGACTATTTCTACAGCCACGACTGCTGCTGGCCAGGAAATTGCTGACATGAGTGATGACATTCACCGTCATTTGTAGTGAACCAGCGCAGCCTGTGGCCTTATGGGGAAGAGGATGCTGAAAGATCAAGATCTCAAACTCGGCAGAGAATTTCATAAGCGATAGGAGCAGAAATAGGCCATTCAGCCCGTCAAGTCTACCCTGCCATTCAATCATGGTGGATCTATCTCCCCCTCCTAAACCCCATTCTCCTGCCTTCTCCCCATAACCACCTAAAATCCGTACTAATCAAGAATCTATCTCTGCTTTAAAAACATCCATTGACGGCCTCCACAGCCCTCTGTAGCAATGAATTCCACAGATTCGCCACTCTCTGACTAAAGACATTCCTCCTCATCTCCTTCTTAAAGGAATGTGCTTTAATTTTGAGGCTGTGATCTCTTGTCCTAGATATCCCATTTACTACCCAATGTGATTCCTGCCTGTTTTACCTCAATGAACCTAGATCTTTTAGAAGAAGAATCTCAAGGAAATGGAGAGAGATCAGCAATGTTGTCTCTGAAAGTTCACCAAATCCATCGGCTGCAAGTCGCACTCAGTTGGCTTTGGTGGGTGAGCCTCATTAACTACAAGCCCAGCACAAGACATCTGAGACACACATACACTGTCAGGCCTCTGGATAGTGTTGTAGAGCAGAGGGATCTAAGAGTACAGGTGCAGGTAGATAAGGTGGTCAAAAAGGCTTTTGGCACTTTGGCCTTCATCAGTCAGAGTATTGAGTATAGAAGTTGGGAGGTCATGTTGCAGTTGTATAAGAGGTTGGTGAGACCGCATTTAGAAATATTGTGTTCAGTTCTGGGCACCATGTTATAGGAAAGACGATGTCAAGCTTGAAAAGGTTCAGAAAAAATTGACGAGGATGTTGCCAGAACTAGAGGATATGAGCTATAGGGAGAGGTTGAGTAGACTGGGCCTCTATTCTACGGAACGCAGGAGGATGAGGGGAGATCTTATAGAGGTATACAAAATCATGAGAGGAATAGATTGAGTAGATGCACAGAGTATTTTGCCCAGAGTAGGGGAATTGAGGACCAGAGGAAATAGGTTCAAGGTGAAGAGGAAAAGATTTCATAATAATCTGCAGGGTATCTTTTTCACACATAGGGTGGTGGGTGGCAGCTGCCAGAGGAGGTAGTTGAGGCTGGGACTATCCCAATGTTTAAGAAACAGTTAGACAAGTACATGGAAAGGACAGGTTTGGAGGAATATGCAGCAAGTGCAGCCAAGTGGGACTCGTGTTGTTGGGACGTTGTTGGCCTGTGTGTGCAAGTTGGGCCAAAGGCCTGTTTCCACACTGTATCACTATGACTATGAGAAACATAGAAACATAGAAACATAGAAATTAGGTGCAGGAGTAGGCCATTCGGCCCTTCGAGCCTGCACCGCCATTCAATATGATCATGGCTGATCATCCAACTCAGTATCCCGTACCTGCCTTCTCTCCATACCCTCTGATCCCCTTAGCCACAAGGGCCACATCTAACTCCCTCTTATATATAGCCAATGAACTGGCCTCAACTACCCTCTGTGGCAGAGACTACCCTCTGTGGCAGAGAGCAAGTAACCACCGAATAGACACATGAAAACAATCAAGCATGTTTTTAAAATGTCCCTGCAAAACATTCATCGACCCCATGAATTCAAGGGAAAGGTTGGGGAATTGGGGGTTTTAGGGAACTGGCTGGAAGAGGAAATTAGACTTAGAATAAGATAGACACAAAATGCTGGAGTAACTCAGCGGGTCAAACACCCTCTCTGGAGAAAAGGAATAGGTGACGATTCGGGTCGAGACCCTTCTTCAGCCTTAGAGTTGACCAGTTGTGATCATATTGAACGGTGGAGCAGGCTTTGAGGACCAAGTGCTTTTTTTTTCGCATGTTCTAGTTTAGTTTCCTTAATTCTGAGATAAAACACAAAAACAAGCCCTTCGGCCCACCAAGTCTGCGCAGACCAGCGATGCCCGCACATTAACATTATCTTGCACACACTAGTGACAGTTTGCAGTTTCACTAAACCAATTAACCTACAATCCCGTACATCTTTGGAGTGGAGGAGGAAACCGAAGCACCTGGGAAAACCCACAAAGGTCAAGGGGAAAACGACAAACTACATACAGACCCAGATCTCTGGCTCTGTAAGGCATCAACTCAACCATTGTGCCACTGTGCCATCCTGTATCAAGTGTCCCTGGTTGCAGGCTGCTCAAAGTGGAGATGGAGCATTGGGGATGGCACTGAGAACTTCAGCGTCCTGTTTCAAGGGGGTCAAAGATGCCAAGATCAAGCAGACATGGACTGCACTGCTCTCTAGAATGCCGACCCAACTATTCACCTGACAACCACCGCAACAGACTGCAGGCTGCCAGAAAACTTGTAGCTGCAACTAGATTCTTCTTTATCTGGAGATGCAATAAAAATCAATGCTCATTAAGTATAAATGCACCCAATTAAGAAAAGGAAAGAATAGTTTTGAAAACAGATGAAGTGACCAAGTTTTAAATGGCAGCTGTTTGATCAATTACTGAAGGGGAAAAAAGCAACTTTAGGAATTTTAAGTCCTTTTGCATCTTTTCTGTTCTCCTGGGTTTTTCAATAACCACTTGAAAAAAAGTGCCCTTCTGCAAATGTGCTCTTGGCATATCAATAAAACACTTTGCAGCTTCAGGGGATGCGTATCCATGCCACCTTCGAACAAAGGTTACTTTTTGATCCACTGAGATTCTTGGCATCCAATTCCTTTTCTAATTATACTGTATCCATCTCTGTCACTGCCGTGGAAACTTTCTTTGTTACTCGAAGCTCATCGTACTGATGTAAACAACAGCGATAAGGAACAAGGAATCCTTTGACTCCAATATGAGCTGAATGAAAAAGCTCTCACATTCAGCTAAGTACATTTATGCCAATGTATCAATGTATACCAATGTAGCAAGGTCAGGTGCAATATTGCAAACCCACAGCCTCAATTCACTGTCTGGGAGTCTTATAATGGCAATTTCTAAACTTTCCAATGTCCAACATAATTGCCATTACTACTCGGGGATGCAGAAGGGATATAGCTTACGCACTCGCCAATAGTAATAACAAATCTTCCAGTAGTTGATCTTTTGTTGAAGTAGTACAAAACAAAGAAATAATGAATATAACTTTTCATTCTTACTAACTGTTTCATCCCTGTGAGGGTGTGGCGTCTTGTGGTAAAAAACTGTTGTCTCAACCATCCCTCGAGGCTAAACTGACTCCAAATCTCTGTGGCTACGCTAACTTCCTCAGATGTAGACACTTCCATCTACGTATCAAATCCCACCCACTAGCATACCAAAAGAAAAAACTAGAAATATCTAGATATGGCTATAATATTCTAATTTAAGCATAAATGACTCCTGCAAGTCTTTTGAATGTTTTTTTATTGAGATTCAGTTTCAATGTCTACAGACCATTCTCAGCAAAAGTTCTGCAGACCTTATCTATGGTTTGTGGATTAAAAGAGATACCATCACTTTATTGTCTCATGTGCATTCCAATAACCTTTCAAACATGAAACCAAGACCTTTCATTTGTTTGCCATGTTCTTAAGTTGTAATCCTGATCCAAGGCACTGCCACTGTTCTTTAAAAGGTTATGGCGAAGGTGTGATATTTTGAAAAATTAAAAGCTTTCTGAAGCTCAATCAAACGAGTTTTATGAAACACAGCCTGATACGTGGTGACCTCTGATATTTAGACAGAAAAGTCGTTTTACATCTGTCAGTCAAATTCAAATCCAAAATTTTTCTTGCACAGTCTTTTTTGGTTACTGTCTTGCAGAAATGACATGTACTTTATGCATATTTTGCATTTTTGTGTGTTGTCTGAGGCTAAGTGCCTGAGATACTGTTTTGAGCAAGATATACATTGCGCCTGTATCTCACCATACCTGACCATATAACGATGAGCCATCACTTTATTGTCTCATGTGCATTCCAATAACCTTTCAAACATGAAACCAAGACCTTTCATTTGTTTGCCATGTTCTTAAGTTGTAATCCTGATCCAAGGCACTGCCACTGTTCTTTAAAAGGTTATGGCGAAGGTGTGATATTTTGAAAAATTAAAAGCTTTCTGAAGCTCAATCAAACGAGTTTTATGAAACACAGCCTGATACGTGGTGACCTCTGATATTTAGACAGAAAAGTCGTTTTACATCTGTCAGTCAAATTCAAATCCAAAATTTTTCTTGCACAGTCTTTTTTGGTTACTGTCTTGCAGAAATGACGTGTGCTTTATGCATATTTTGCATTTTTGTGTGTTGTCTGAGGCTAAGTGCCTGAGATACTGTTTTGAGCAAGATATACATTGCGCCTGTATCTCACCATACCTGACCATATAACGATAAAGGGGTGGCACGGTGGCGTGGCGGTCGAGTTGCTGCCTTACAGCGCCAGTGACCCGGGTACGATCCTGACTACAGGTGCTGTCTTTACGGAGTGTGGATGTTCTGCCCGCGTGGGTTTCGTCCGGGTGCTCCGGTTTCCTCTCACACTGCAAAGATGTAAAGGTTTGTAGGTTAATTGGCTATGCTATAAATCGTAAATTGTCCCCAGTGTGTAGGATAGTGTTAGTGTACGTGGATCACGGTGCGGACTCAGTGGGCTGAGGGTCCTGTTTCTCTAGGTATTATCTCTAAACTAAGTCGAGGCCAGTTCATTGGCTATATTTAAGAGGGAGTTAGATGTGGCCCTTGTGGCTAAAGGGATCAGAGGGTATGGAGAGAAGGCAGGTACGGGATACTGAGTTGGATGATCAGCCATGATCATATTGAATGGCGGTGCAGGCTCGAAGGGCCGAATGGCCTACTCCTGCACCTAATTTCTATGTTTCTATGTTTCTAAACTAAACTAATCTAAACTAAAACTCAACTTGGTGCGACTTGGTTATCAAAAATAATTGCTCTTAATTTAATGCAAAAATGTCGATGTATTTTGATTTCATTACCCACAGACTTAAATACGTAGAGCTGAGGCACATGGATAGAAGTGTGATGAAATTATGAAGAACCGCCCAAAGACAATTCTCGGAGAATGCCGAGTTTACTAACCCAGAAATTCTCGGAGCAAATGGGTGCATTCACGGAGAAAGTGGAAGCATGAAAGATAATGAGTTCAAGGGGTACGTTGGTGGAACTTGTTGAAGTAGTTGATCTACAGAAGCATGGGCCTTTAAGGCCAAAAGGTCTGAATCAGTCATTTCTGTCTAAACTATAAAAAATAATCAACATCCCCACCAAACCAATAAGGCACACAGTGGTGCAGTTGGTTGAGCAACTGTCTCATAGCGCCAGACCCGGATTCAATCCTGACCTCAGTGTGGAGTTTGCACGTTCTCCTGGTGCCCCGTCTTCCTCCCGTATCCCAAAGCAGTGCGGGCTCGTAGGTTGCTTTGCCTCTGTAAATTGTCCCCAATGTACAGGAAGTGGATGAGAAAGTGGGATAACTTAGAACTAGTGTGAATGGGTGATCGGTGGACTTTGTGGACCCAAGTTGCTTGTTTCCATGCTGTATCTCTAAACTAATCCAAATAAAGAATGGATGTATCAGATTAATCAGTGTCCATAGAATGCAATTAAGGTTGTTCTGCCAGTTAAGCGTAAAGTGTCTCTGAATGGGCTCTGCTAATTTATACATTGTCTGATTTCTATTCCATTCTATTCTTAAGTGAAGAGCTAGATCGATGGACATAAATCTGTACCGAATTTTACTGCCAGGAATAGTTAGAATCAGCTCCAACAGTCGTATTCTAAAGTGTGCAATATCAGAACTAGTCAGATACAATTAGCACTGGCAAAATAAATTTGGACAAATATCTGGATATTTCGATCGGAATGGTTTAAAGAGATATGAGCCAAATGTGGGTAATGGGGACTAGCCCAGGTTGCCAACTTGGTTGGCATGGACAAGGGGGGGCCGAAGGACCTGTTTCCATATGACTCTATGAGGTGAGTCTGAGTCTTCATTAGTGAGTTACTGATAATCTGTGATAATGTAGCATAATTTACCATTGTAAGATATTCCATAACATTTCTAAGGTTAATGAACCAAAATTTGATACGCATACTAAGAAACGCCGGTCCTAGAGTCAATCATCACGGAAATCATCCTCTTCAGTCTACCTGTATCTTCAAACCAGCATCTGTGGTTCCTTCCTACGCGAGGCGTTTTCTTCAATGGTTCAATGAATGGTTCTTCATTATCAAGATAGTGACATTCTTTTTTGCAGATCAGTAGGATTATTGCCTTACAAAACTTGACTTGGTTTGAGTTCCATAACCTTGCCACAGTTGAACTGAGAACTGCCCTATGACAGTTCCCAGCTGAAAATGCTGTATCATTGTTGCTTGCGACACAGTGTGGCACGATGGCGCAGTGGTAGAGTTGCTGCCTTGTAGCTCCGGGCACCCGGGTTCGATCCCGACTACGGGTATTGCCTGTATGGAGTTTGTACGTTCTCCCCGTGACCTGCATGGGTTTTCTCCAAGATCTTCGGTTTCCTCCCACAATCCAAAGACGTACAGGTATGTAGGTTAATTGGCTTGGTGTATGTGTAAATTGTCCCTAGTTTGTGTAGGATAGTGTTAATGTGCGGGGATCGCTGGTCGGCGCGGACTCGGTGGGCCGAAGGGCCTGTTTCTGCACTGTATCGCCAACCTATACTAAACTACTGTTAATGCCACACTCCTGCACATCTATGCCACTCACACCATAATGTATAGACACACAAAGCTTGAGTAACTCAGCGGCTCAGGCATCATCTCTGGAGAAAAGGAATAGATGACGTTTCGGATCGAGACTCTTCTTCAGACTGTGAGTCAGGGGAGAGGGAAATTAGAGGTATGAAAAGGTATCAGAGATTATAACAGAAATTGGGCCGTGTTATTGCAGCCACTGTCCCTCCAAATGCCTGAATGCACTGGAAGAAGTTGAAGACTTTATCAGTATCCAACAGCATCAGTATCCACCATCAGATTTCACAGCATGAATTAGTGTTGGCTGGAATATCGTTCCATCTGAATTTGTGGAACATCCTATTATCAGTCAGTTATCAGTGTTACTTCTGAGTTTGGATCGCAAAGAAAAGAAGAGAGTTCTCATGATGATAAACGCTGATAAAAGCTGCTGCAAATGCACATTCACATTATAAAGCACCAGAGGTGGCACCTGCTCTCTCTATTCCCAGTTTAGCAGTAGATTGCTCCCAGCCAGGGAGGAAATGACACGGGCACCGACCATGATATTTCAAACATCCATAGATGAGGCTGCAGTGGATGAGGACTGGGAAATTCCTAAAGTTGCCCTAACAGTGAAAAAAAAATGTGCAGAGATAAAGTCAGTGGCTACAAACCTGTCAGTTTAACCTTGGTGGTGAAGAAATAGATCAGAGTCCAGCAGTTGGGAGCTCATGTTACAGTGATATAAGATGCTGGTGAGACAACATTTAGAGCATTGTGTTCAGTTTTGGTCACCGTGTTATAGGAATGATGTTGTCAAGCTGGATAGGGTGTAGAGAAGATATACAAGGACGTTGCCAGGACTCGATGGCCTGAGCTGTAGGGAGAGGTTAAGCAGGCTCGGACTCCATTCCTTGGGGCATAGGAGGATGAGGGGTCATCTTGTGGAGGTACACAAAATCACGAGAGGAATAGATCAGGTATATGCATGGAGTCTTTTGCCCAGAATAGGGAATTGAAAACCAGAAGATATAAATTTAAGGCGAGGTGGGAAAGATTTAATAGGAACCTGAGGGGTAGCTTAAGGTCATAAGTCATGAGTGACAGGAGCAGAATTATGCCATTCGGCCCATCAAGTCTACCCCACCATTCAATCATGGCTGATCTATCTCTCCCTCCTAACCCCATTCTCCTGCTTTCTCCCCATAATCCTCGACACCCGTACTAATCAAGAATCTATCTGTGCCTTAAAAATATCCATTGACGGCCTCCACAGACTTCAGTGGCAAAGAATTCCACAGTTTCACCACCTCCTGACTAAAGAAATTCCTCCTCATCTTCCTAAAGGAACGTTCTTTAATTCTGAGGCTATGACCTCGCGTCCTAGACTCTCCCACTCATGGAAACATCCTCTCCACACCCACTTTATCCAAGCCTTTCACTATTCTGTGTGTTTCAATGAGGTCCCCCTCCTCCAGCGAGTGCAGGCCCAGTGCCATCAAATGCTCATCATATGTTAACCCACTAACTCCTGGGATCATTCTTGGAAACCTCCTCTGGAGCCAGCCCATCCTTCCTCAGATAAGGTGCCCAAAATTGCTCACGCCCTTCTCTTACGCAGAGGGTGGTGGTATTTGGACTGAGCTGCCAGAAGAGGTGGTTCTGGCCCTATCGTAGTATCGTTGATCAGTCTGGCTGAATCCTCAGCCTTCTTCCTCCGGAGATTCAGCTCCAAGCTCCTGCAATTTCCATCTTCGGATTACAAGTTACGATGGCATTCCCCGGACACCAAAGACAAATAGAAATAAAGTTAAAATGAGATTGCTGAGTGAAAAAGCTACAGACACATTAACACAAGTGATATCTAAATCCCCAAGCTTCTTCCCTGAAACTATTCCAAAAATATTGAGACCTTGGTTACTTATTTTCAAACTGCCAGCATCGAAGTTCTGAGGTCTTATCTTTTTTTTTCTTTTCTCTCTTACCAAGATTATATCACGAAATAAGTGCATTCTGTCAGATATACATTGTGTTACAAGTGAACGCTTTTAGGTGTGTGCACTCTGTTAGGGTACGCCTCATTAAGTACACACTGTGGAAGACATGAATCCTGTTAATTTTAATGCTGCTTGTAAATGTGCCATATTTGGCTGCTTAACATTTCAAAGTAACTCTGCAAAAGCACTTGAAGGTGTTCGTGTGCAATGCAGGATGGTGCCTCATTAATGCAAGGTTTTGCTTTCAGCGTATCGAGATACACAGCTGGATGAGAATTGGGCTGAAGGATGTGAGGAGACAGAGAAGATCAAAAGACTTTATAGGAGTTGATGGGGCCAATTTGCATCTTAAGACCCAAGTCAGTTCCAATTTGATTTGCAAGGGTTTAACATCTGCGTGAATAGCAAGTACAGATTGTCATCTATTCTCCTGTTGGTACATTGAGATAACTATTCACATCTCCCAGTGCTGATTCAGAGAGTCTACATATGGCACTAGTAAAGGGAGAGCAAACCATGTGTTGGAAATGTATAAATATGAACTCATGTGAAAGTTTATTATCACAGTGGTAAACAAGTCAAATATTGAGAACGTTTAGAACAAAGTGTAAATGTCATTGCATGAAAACCCTAGTCTCAAGTAGATGTTTCTAGGTTTGGAAATGGTGGCAGAAAGGAAGGAGAAAGTAGTCGAGACCATAGGTTTAGAATGGACCCACACCCAGAATCGATGGTCAAGATTTATCAAACTGCAACAGACCTCATAGCAAGATTCCCTTTTCTGCCCCATTATAGAGCCACAATTTTTTACTGAGTATATTAAGACCATTCAGTACATATAGGTTCCTTGTAGAGCATTCCCATCAGTTCCATTATCTCCCCATCACTTTGCAGCGCAAGGTTTTAGAGATACAGCATGCAAACAGGCCCTTTGGCCCATCGTGTCCACATGGATCATCGATCATCCATTCACACTAATTCTATGTTATTCCACTTTCTCATCCACTCATTAAGTAGTAAGGAGTAAACAGGGCAATTTTACAGGGGCCAATTAATCGACAAACCCGCACGCCTGAGAATTCAGAGGAAACTCACGTGGTCAGGAAGAACGGGCAAACTCCACACAGGCAGCACAAAAGGTCAGGATCAAACCTAGATCTCTGGTGCTGTAAGACAGCAGCTCGATCCGCTGCGCCACCATGCTATTTCATGAGGTTTTCTAATTCTCCTTGGAAAGCAAGAATTAACCCTACTATCACCACAAACCCAGACAATTGGTTCTAAATCCTCATTATATACTGCTTGGAATATTTCTTTGTTACACAGTTGGGCCTTCTGCCCTCTGGATCAGATCTGTGTCTGCTGGTTAAGGGACATATTGCTCCTGAGAACTGCTTCTCGTTACTTACTCCGTCTGAACCTTCCAACCTCTCTTGGATCTCAATCAAATCCTCTTTATCTTTGATTCGAGATCAATCCTGCTTTCTTCAATTGACATAACTTAAATTCCTCTTGCTGGAGCTGTTCCTGATCCGGTGGATTCAGATTCTACGCGGCGCCCAGGCACTTTTTGATTCTATTCACTTCTCAGCAAGTAGGGCAGCACAGTGGCGCATTTTTTTTTATACTTCCTTTAAGGGAAATTCATTTTTTTGTCTCAAAATTGAGACAATGACAATATATTTGAATACAATACAATACAATACAATACAATACATCTTTGATCCGACAACAATCCTGCTTTCTTCAATAGACATAGCTTAAATTCCTCTTGCTGGAGCTGTTCCTGATCCGGTGGATTCAGATTTTACACGGCGCCCAGGCACTTTTTGATTCTATTCACTTCTCAGCAAGTAGGGCAGCACAGTGGCGCAGCGGTAGAGTTGCTGCCTTGCAGTGCCAGGGGCCTGGGTTCGATCCTGACCACGGTTTGTATCTGCACGGAGCTTGTACGTTCTCCCTGTGATCGCATGGGTTTTCTCCAGGTGCTCCGGTTTCCTCCAACACTTGTGCAGGTTTGTAGGTTAATTAGCTTCTGTAAAATTGTAAATTGTCCCTAATATGTAGAATAGTGCTAATGGATGGGGTGATAGCTGGTTGGCACGGACTCTGTGGGCCGTAGGGCCTGTTTCCCTGCTGTATCTTTAAACTCTAAAGTAAACTCCAAAGTAGCATAACCAACAATCATTGCTCATCCTTCATTGCCCCTGAACAGAGTGACTTGGTTGGCCATTGAAGAAGTCTTTGCTAAAAGGGTCAGCTACATTCTTGGGTCCAGAGTCACAAACTGGGATTTTAACAAATGGAAACAAAAAAGCAGATGTTATTTTCTAATTCCAGATTATTAAGCAAATTTAAATTCCACAATGGAATTTGAACTCAGGTCATTGGATTGTTAACCTCAGCGGCAAAGGATGGCATAGTGGCGCAGCTGGTAGAGTTGCTGCCTTGCAGCGCCAGAGATCTGGGTCCGATCCTGACCTCTGATGCTGCCTGTGTGGAGTTCGCAAGATCTTCCTTTGACCGTATCTCTTGATTTTCTTTGCTCCAAAATTGCCAGTGCTTCCTCCAGATCTTTTAAGAAACAGCTCTGGAGATCTCTTTCTAAACTTCAGTGTCTCCATCCCTCCCTTCTCTGTTAACAGAAAAGTGGTCTCAATATTAAATACACTGATGGAAAATCCGAATTACCGGAGTTTAGAGCACAGACCATTCGATTCATCCAGTCAACGCAAAGTATTGTTCCAGCAACATAAAGGGACTAGACCCAAAACGTCACTAACAATTTTCTCCACAGAGGCTGACTGACCCAATGAGTTTCTCCACCATTTTGTGTTTTGCTCAAGATTCCAGCTTCTCCAGTTCCTTGTGTCCCCGCAAAGCTATCGGCCTATTATTTATTTCAAAGGAAACTATCATCCCTGCCTTCTCAACACCCTTGCATCTAAACTATTCAATCTTCTGTGCTTATTGGAGTTTAATTCAGGTCTGCAGTAGAGCGGATTATCCAGCAATGGGGATCTCGGTGTTATTGTCTGAGAGTCCTTGTTGTACTTTCGCCCGTGAAATTGTTTGAACTCTTTCACAAGCTGCATCTGCTGCGGTATGTGCACAGCCCTCTGGGGACAGTGCCTGAGTGTATCCACATGATTCCGTCTTGCTGTTTCCAATGGGGTAATGTTGGAAGCTCTTAAAGCTCTTACGGGATTTACACAGCCCTCTTGTGATGTACTGATTCCGTGTCATCTTTTAATAGTGAGGGGACTATTAGATTATTCAAAACCTTGAAGTTCTTGCATGCCTGAATGATGTCGCTATCCAATCTTTTTTGGCTTTGGCAACTACGACTTAAAGAGTAACATTTCTTGAACTACTTTTGGAAAGGAAATTAGTCTTGGGGGAGTCTGAACAAGCCATTTCCACAGCTCTCACCGTGTCTCTTTTAAAATCCCTTAGATTTTCCTTTTAATTATTATAATCCAAAATATTGGCCCAGTTCTCCCTTATCAATTCTCTTCTATTTGCATTTGCTGCATTTATTTTCTTGTTCAACTTAGAAAGCATAATTATTTCCTTGCAGGAAAAAAAAATTGACATCTCTTAGATCTAACCATTTTATGTGAAAAAATATATTTCCAGGCTGAAATGTTATGGAAGCATCTCTTGTCTCATTAATAATATGGAACCCCAAAATATGTCTCTGTATTATTTGCAACTGATCAGTTTCCCTATTATTTATCATCCCATTTAACATTACTTTGTGGTCCATATTCCTATTCCTACAAATGAATAAATGCTTCACTGCCCTGTCCCCTGAGCAAAGGACTGCCCTCATTACTTTAGTTTTGCTTAGTTTAGAGATACACTGTGGAAACAGGCCTTTCGGCCCACCGAGTTTGCGACGTCCCGCATGCTCACACCATCCTACACATACTAGGGACAATTTTTTTACAAGTATAGCAAGCCAACTAGCCTACAAATCCTGGACGCCTTTGGAGTGTGGGAGGAAACCGGAGCACCTGAAGAAAACCTACGCTGGTCACGGAAGAACGTGCAAACTCCGTAGAGACAGGACCAATAGTCAGGATCGAACCCGGGTCTCTGGCACTGTAAGGTGGAAACTCCACCATGCCGTCAGCAGAAAGAGGCAGGAAAGATGTCCCCATTACCTATCCCAATACCGGTGCCATGATAAGACCAGAGAGTGGTGAACCTAGTCGAACTGTTGCCTCACGGATTCAAAAACATGAGTTCAACTCCTTCCCAGTTCTCCCTCCAGTCTTATGGTCTACAACTACATTGTATCTTCAGTAGTTGCTCCCCACTGCTGTAAACATCGTTGCTCTATTGGAGTGTTAAGTGCAAGGTCTGCAGTAGTACATGGATTATCCAGCGATGGGGATTGCAGTCGGTGTTGCATTGTCTGGGTCTGTGTGCCACAGTCACAGGTTGTTGTACCCTTGATGTCGTCCCGTTTGTGTATTGTCACCCTTGATGGCCCGACCCCGGTTCACAGTCGGTGGTAAGTACTCTGCTGCTGGTATGTGCCCATCTTGGTGGAAATAGGGACAGTGCCTAGTCTGTTCTTCCACATCTGGAGGCGAGCTTCAGTTGGTGCTGTTTCCAATGGGGTAACGCTGGTTAGGAAGCTCTTACGGGATTTTAACCGCCTAGGAGGGGGCACATGGTTGTGTCATGGGTGTCTATTGGGAGCTGTTATCAGGCAACGGAATCATCCTACCACAGGCGGAAAGCAGTGCTGAACTACTATCTACCTCTGATGTTCCTTGCACTATCCTTGACCAGACTTTGCTGGGTTTACCTTGCACTAAACGTTATTCCCTTATCATGTATCTGTACACTGTAAATGGATTGATTCTAATCATGTACCTTCTTTCAGCTGACTGGTTAACATGCAACAAAAAGCTGTTCACTGCACTTCAGTACACGTGCCAATAAACTGAACTGAACTAACACTTCCGATTAGCAATTGTACGGAAATAGGCCACTAAGTCGCATGCAAGAGGCATCATATTTTGGTGCCATTTTGGTTCCACCAGATTAACATCTCTTGCATTTGCAAAGAGCCGACATGGTGCATCACTCACTTGGTTCCTGATCCATATCGTCAGTTCCAAACATCAGTTGCTTTTTCAGTAGAGCTTCCTCTCATCTTACATTTCGAGCTTCCTCTCATCTTACATTTCTTGGTTCACCCACCTCTTGTAGGAAATGTAACCACCATCGACCTCCCCCAATCTCAACAACAGCCATATGTTTTTAAACACAGAGCTGTTTATCTCATGTTGAATACAAAGTGTAGATCTGTGCATCATATTCAAGTTCCAAGAGTAGAATTGGGCCATTCAGCCCATCAAGTCTGCTCCGCTATTCAATTATGGCTGATCTATCATTCCCTCTCAGCCCATATTCATGCCTTCACCACATAACCCCTGACAATAATATTCTGGAGCATCAATGATGTACTAACTGAGTTTGCCTCGAATCCACCAGTAACCAGTAGGGTATGGAGATGTACCATTTGTGGCTGTCCTTCTCGGCTGAACCCTCGCAATCTGGAATGGCTTCTTCCGCCCAAGGTCTGATGTGAGGCCAATGATAAAATCACAGACTCATCAATGCATGGGGTGGCCAGCTCTCTCTGCCATTTACTCTGGTCCTCCATGTGCTTCTAATACAAGGCCTCAAGGATGCTTTAACCAGCCCCATGCACCTTCTCCACTGTGAGCAATCATGGGATGGGGATTCCCTGGAGTTTAGTTTAGAGATTCAGCATGGAACCAGGCCCTTTGCCCCACCGAGTCCATGCCATCCATTGATTGCCCGCTCACACCAGTTTAACTTTACTTTACTTAGCGCAGATAATGCAGACTTTCATGAAGGCATGTGAGCATCCTTGAATCACTTCCTCTGTCCACCTCACAATATCGTCCTGTAATGGAGCTCGATACAGAGCGCCTGTTTCAGAAGGTAGACACAGAATGCTGGAGTAACTCAGCGGGAGAGGCAACACCTCTGGATAGAAGGAATGGTTGATGCTTCGGGTCGAGACTCTTATGCAGACTGAAGAAGGGTCTCGACCCGAAACGTCATCCATTCCTTCAATCCAGAGATACTGCCTGTCCCACTGAGTTACTCCAGCATTTTGTATCTATCTCCAGTGTAAACCACCAGCTGCAGTTCCTTCCTACACTTTTGACCGGTTTCAGAAGTCTGGGCGTGCAATTCACATGTTATCCCCTCTCTCTTCCTCCCCCCCCTCCCCCTCCCTCTGCCACTTGTAGAAGAGATTTGTTATTCATGCTTCAGATAATCGCTGCAAATGCAAGTTTTTGAGCTGTTCCTTCCATCGCCATGAATGGTCCAATTGCTACCCTGCAATTAAATGTATTTACTATGCATTTTTATTCATGAGGGTTTTGAAAGGCCTTTGTAGATGATTCAGACAGAAATGGTCTCACATGGTGCTCAGTCATGAGGTCAATATAGTAAATAATACAATACTACCACAGGGCACATTCAGAATTTAAATAATTATACTGAATGTAAACTTCAGCTCTCGTTTTAAATAAATCACGTCAGATTTAAATAACAGTCACAACACACAAGGTCTGCGATAAAGATTATGGAAATCAGTAAGGCAAAGATGAAAGGTTTACTTTGGAAATGATTGATTTTTAAGAGGTTTTAGAGGAAGGATCTCGAGAAAATAAACTGGAATATTTACTGTCAATATTGGTGTAGAGCAGCACTGCAGGGCATTAATATCAGCTATCAACTGAGTTCAGGGGAAATATATTCGACCGAAAAGAAATATATAAGACCGAGAAGCAGGAACAAGTAAACCAACCATGCCGTACCATGATGGGCAAGGTGAAGTAGTGTTTGTAATTAAATGAAATGGTGGAAATGATAAGCTAGAGGATGGCGTAGAGATGACAGCAGGGGTTAGGAAAACAGTCGAACATATGAGAAGATAAAATGAAAACTAATATTAAATCATCGAGGAACATAAACAGAAAAATAGACTGTTTTGCAGATACATGAATAATAATAATAGAAAAATTAGAGTGTGTATAGGAGTCATACATTTCCAGATAGGAACAGCAAACCCTCGGAAATAACAAATAGTGTAGTCATTTCGCCTTTGTATTTACCAGAGCATTGTTGGCAGATATAATGTTGGAAGAAAGGGCAAAAATATCATTTAAGATAACAAAACAGATGAATTAATCAAACCGAGAGAGTTTTAACTCTTCCAACCCTAACCAAATGACTTTCATCCAGGGGTACTAGCAGTAAAAATGATCAGAATTAATAATACAAATCTGTGGCGGGGGAGTCTGCTAATCAGTTTAATTTAGTTTAGAGATACAGCGTGAAAATAGGCCCTTTCGCCCACTGAGTTCGCACCGACCAGTGATCACCTGGTACACCCGCACTATCCTACGCATACTAGGGACAATTTACAATTTTGCCGAAGCCTGTTAGCCCCACAAAGCTGTACGTCGTTTGAGTGTGGGAGGAAACCGGAGCTCTTGGAGAAAACCTGATCATCCCCAATCAGTACCCCGTTCCTGCCTTCTCCCCATATCCCCTGACTCCGCTATCTTTAAGAGCCCTATCTAGCTCTCTGTTGAAAATATCCAGACAACCGGCCTCCAACGCCCTCGGAGGCAGAGAATTCTACAGACTCACAACTCTCTGTGAGAAAATGTGTTTCCTCATCTCCGTTCTAAATGGCTTACCCCTTATTCTTAAACTGTGGCCCCTGGTTCTGGACTCCCCCAACATCGGTTTCCTGCCTCTAGCGTGTCCAAACCCTTAATAATCTCATACGTTTCAATAAGATCTCCTCTCATCCTTCTAAACACCAGAGTGTACAAGCCCAGCCACTCCATTCTCTCAGCAAATGACAGTCCCGCCATCCCGGGAATTAACCGTGTAAACCTACGCTGCACTCCCTCAATAGCAAGAATGTCCTTCCTCAAATTAGGGGACCAAAACTGCACACAATACTCCAGGTGTGGTCTCACTAGGGCCCCATACAACTGCAGAAGGACCTCTTTGCTCCGATACTCAACTCAAAATGAATTTCATTGTACCTTGGTACATGTGCTATACCATATCCTATTCGAAAATGATCTGACTCGTCATTATCTGACTGAATCATTATCTGATTCAGCACTGTCAGTCATGTTGTTACACCTCCAATATTGTTTAGAACTAACGAATAAAAAGTAAAAGAAAATTATTGGTTTAATTATTATTGGTCCTATAACATTATATCTCCTGGAGATTATAAACACATCCTGGACAGCTGATAACCCCCATCCTCATGTGAGGGCACTCATCTGCCTGTTGTGTTCATTAACACTGATCCATCACCAACAAACTGCTCTCCAACCCACTCACTGAAGTCCAAAGCAAATCACTTGCATTAATAACTGCTGCAGCAAGTGGAATTTCATCAAAATGTAAACACTGATATTGTCTCCTTCTGAATTAGCATTGTTTAATTTTGTATCCTCTGCACATGCAACAATACTGGAACAGATGGGTTTAGTGAGCAAGAGAGTCTCTTACTGATTTCACAGGAGGATATCAATCTTCTTATCAAGCTGGCCTTGGGTATTTACGCAATGCCATTTCTTTTCACATAATGCACAAGCATGGATCTTGAATTAAGGGTGGCACAGCAGTCGAGCTGCTGCCTGAAAGTGCCAGAGACCAGGGTGCTCTCTGTATGGAGTTTGTACGTTCTCCCTGTGACATGCGTGGGTTTTCTCCGGATGCTCCAGTTCCCTCCCACACACCAAAGACGTACAGGTCTGTAGGATAATTGGCTTGGTAAAATTGTAAAATTGTCCCTAGTGTGTGTAGGATCGTGTTAGTGTACGGGGATCGCTGGGCGGCATCGGCTCGGAGGGCTGAAGGGCCTGTTTCAGTGTTGGTATATTCATGTAAACATCAAATTCCCAAGGACAATTGGGTCTGGGCAGTAGATATTGGTTTTGCCAGCATTTCATGTTGTGTAAAATGAATAAAAAATTACCTTAAACATTTCAATTATCTTACCCTTTCACTCTCTATATTCAAGCAAATATACTTTCTGTCCGTGAAACCCTTTGACAAATGCTTTTATCATGATTCCTTTCTCTTCAAAGTGGCACTTATATTTACCAAGATCATTTCCAAGCGTTAGATAAAAATAAGATTCAACAACTTATTGCGGGAGGCACGGTGGTGCAGCGGGAGAGTTGCTGCCTTACAGCGCTTGCAGCGCCAGAGACACCGGTTCAATCCCGTCTACGGGTGCTGTCTGTACGGAATTTGTGCATTCTCCCCGTGACCCGCGTGGGATTTTGCCGAGATCTTCGGTTTCCTCCCAAAATTCAAAGACATACAGGTTTATAGGATTTTTGGCTTGGTATAAGTGTAAAATTGTCCCTGGTGTGTGTAGGATTGTGTTAGTGTGTGGGGATTGCTGCTCAGCGCGGACTCGGTGGGCCGAAGGGCCTGTTTCCGCACTGCATCTCTAAACTAAACTAAAACTAAATCAAGTGTCAACTCTGCAAGGAAGAGCTGAATTGTCTGATCTACAGGCAATGTGTTTTATGAACACCCGTGTAGTAACTAGTATTAAATGAGGCAGTTTTATCACAATAATTAAAAAGGATATGATGTGCATTGTAATTAAACTTATTACCTTGGGTTTGAAATTCCCTTCACGCTCGGCACAGAATTGATGAACAATATGTTTCTTCAACAATGCCATTCACCAATTAACATAATTGGAGGATACAGTGGCTGAAGGTGGCATGGAATAGCCATAGTCAACTGACCGGATCATATTCCAATTCAATGGTTGAAGATAGAGACAAGGTACTCAAGTAACTGCAGGCCAGGCAGCATCTCCGGATAGAAGGAATGGCTGACAATTCGGGTCAAGACCCTTCCTCAGACTGAGAGTCAGGGGAGAGGGTGACACAGAGATAGGGAAGGGTAAGGTGCGAAAACGAGACATTAAAGGGGACGAAGTTAAGGAAAATGCAGAAAAGATGATCGATTGCTCGGGGAAGGTGACACCGAAGTATACAAAGATAAAATTTAATCAGGACAGTCAGACTGTTCAAACTAGGATGGGGGAGGGGTGGAGAGAGGAGGAAATCAAGGGCTACTTGAAGTTAGAGAAGTCAATATTCATACCGCTGGGTTGTAAGCTGCCCAATGGTTGAACATCCTGCTGGTAACAGTACATGGGGCTCATATCTGACAAGGCAGTGAGTTCCTAAAAGATTTTTCAGTTCCCTTGAAGGGAGACAATATGAAAAACAGTCAGTTAATATGAAGTCACCTGTGTAGTTACTCCCCACGTTTATAATGTGGCCAACGCACTGCATGTCGGTCTATTCATATTAATTCACAGTTTAGACATTTGCCATTTGCTCAAAGTAACTGCAGCAGAATAGCTTAGAAACAAAATATGAACTGCGGCCTTATGCTTCAAGAGAACCATGAAGGGACAGCACAGTGACGCAGTGGTACAGTTGCTGCTTGCAGCCCCAGAGACCCGGGTTCGATCCTGACTACTGGTGTTGTCTGTATGGAGTTTGTACGTTCTCCCTGTGGCCTGCGTGGGTTTTCCCTGGGAGCTCCGGTTTCCTTCCACACTCCAAAGACATACAGGTTTGGAGGTTAATTGGCTTATTATAAATGTAAATTGTCACTAGTGTGTGTAGGATAGTGCGAATGTGCGGGGATTGCTGGTCGGCGAGGACTCGGTTGGTCGACGGGCCTGGTTCTCGCGCTATATATATCTCTAAACTAAACTAAGCTAGCCGGGTATCATTCTGACACCCAGTGCTGCAGTCTTTTGTGTCTGTGAAAGGTTAATTGCCCGTCTGAAGCTCAACTGATTTGAGGTGTCACACCAGGATGACCTTCTGGCCCAGTACAAGAAGCTTCAGTTTTGGCCCAGCGTTAATACTCACAGCTCTGCGGCAGAAACGAAGATTTATTCCCAAGTTAAGGATCTAAACGTGAAAGCAAACACTTCAAGTGTGTTTAGTTTAGTTGCAGTGAAATGAAAGTGGCAATGCTCGCGGAACAACAAAACAACCAAACAAATTATAAACACAATCATAACACACATATTATTTTTACATAATAAATAATAGAAGGAAAAACGTTCTGTACAGTTAGTCCCTGGTGAGAAAGGCGTTTACAGTCCGAATTGCCTCTGGGAAGAAACTCCTTCTCAACCTCTCCATTCTCACTGCATGGCAACGGAGGCGTTTGCCTGACCGTAGCGGCTGGAACAGTCTGTTGCAGTTTGGAGATACAGCGCGGAAACAGGCCCTTCGGCCCACCAAGTCCACGCCGACCAGCGACCCCGCACATTAACGTTATCCTACACAGACTAACGACAATTTACACATACACCAAGTTAATTAACTTACACAAACCCGTACGTCTTTGGTGTGTGGGAGGAAGTCGAAGATTTTGGCAGGGGGGTGAAAACCCACACGGTCACGTGGAGAACGTACAAACGCTGCACAGACAGCGCCCGTAGTTGAGCTCGAACCCGGGTCTCTGGTGCTGCAAACGCAGTAAGGCAGCAAGCAACTCTCTCGCTGCACCATCGAGCCACCCTCATAAAGTGGAAGGAGATTCTGTTGACTTTCCAATTGATGGGTAAAAGTGGGACTCCACATGGATAGGCAAAGACTGACCAGTTGTTGGAATGCAGGGGCAGCACATATCATAAAAACACCAGCGTACAGCCAACGAGATGCTAACTTAAACCATGGCGAATCGAACATCCAGGAGACAACCTCCTGAGGTTATTTTTTTGCACTGTCATTTAGATGCAGTACACAAGTTGAACATAACAATGATAATGAAATAATAACAACTTTTTGCTTCAATAGTTTGTAATAACTGAGATGAATCATTTTTCAACAAAATGACTACCAAGTATATCAGTGGCGCATTAACCTGCTGATAACGTAATTCTGTGGAAAATATTCAAAGAGCACTGCGGCAACATTTATCTGACTGGATAAGATTAGTCCAGATAGATCATGACAAGAGGTAGCCATTAAAAACAAATGGTCACAAAGTTAGATGGAATAAATGGGAACCGTAACAATTGAATTGGAGTTTTGAAGCAAGGGGAATAATGAAAAATGAAAATCAGTAAACAAGTGTTTATCTGATGTGGGACAGGTTGAGGAAGCCTTTAACAAAATTTACATTTGAGCATTTGCTGAAGTGGTGTTCGACTTCCAGCATGACTCACAAACAACCTGCCACCTGCCATGCACTTTCCAATATTTACAATTCCATCCTCTGCAAACTAAACAAGAAGAAGGGTTTGGTCCATTTAATTTTCCTTATCGCTCTGACAATAGACAAAAGGTGCAGGAGTAGGCCATTCGGCCCTACGAGCCAGCACTGCCATTCAATGTGATCATGGCTGATCATCCCCAATCTGTTTGCTGCAAAGATGACCTCACCTGTACCTGCTCCTTGTAAAGGCTCCATTCTGTCCCCTCCTACCAACCCCATTCACTATCTACCCTGAATAGGCCCTGATTTAAAACCTCTCTCACTAATGCCTTTAAACTATCTTTATTTTCCTTTATTGGTGCCTATCCCTCTACCAAAGATAACAAGGCTTCTCAATTGTGTTTTTTTAATTTCCTGTACTATGCTCTCACCCCCTCCCCTTATAACCAGTAAGGATTGAGTCCCCCTTTTTCCTCACTGTCAATCCATCAGCCTCCACATACAGCAGATCATACTTTACAACTCCTACCACCTCCATCACTCCTCCACTTCAACATTCATGGGGAGAAGGTACAAACTCCGCAGAGACAGCATCCTTAGTCGGGATCGAACCCGGGTCTCTGGCGCTGTAAGGCCGCAACTCTTTCGCTGTGCCACCGTGCCACCCCATGTCGCTACTCTTGAAATTTGATGTTCCATCGAACTTCAATCTTCCTTGAGCCCACTTCCATTTACAGAATTAACAATAAAATTGAAAAAAAATATTAAGGAACAACATTTGAATTCATTAAATTAATTAAAAAGGATATGTTGCACAAACTGTACACCAGCCGCACAAAGGTTTATTCTGTTCACTCATATTTTATTAATTCTGAGCTAGCATTAACCTGCTCTCTGGAGCAAGCAGCAAAGTATTTAAATCAAATATTGCCTCTTTTATGAGCTGCCTTCATTTAGCAGGCATAACTCTGACTGACTCTGCAGAGGTTTCTGTATAATTACAGTTCTGAATAACTTATCTGCTTAACCTACATATCTTTCCTATCACTTGTAATATTTCAGAGACTGACTGGCAAGGTCACATTCTTCATTCGGAGTGATTGCGATGATGATGAGTACAATGATTTGAGTAGGTACACAAATGCACTAAAGACGCTCAGACGCACAATGAAATGCTCTGCCTTCTTCTGAGAGATTGACCCGAGGTTGAACAGCTGTTGCTTCTCCAGTGGGTTCCTGAGTGGCTGAAGAGGTCTGTGTAAGACCCACAAAGGTTCAATAACCTAGATGGTGGAAAAGGCATTTGGGCTCTTTTGGATTTCTCTACCCTGTTCTGCTGCTTGTTTTCAGCTTTAAGCACTCTATCAGAGAGATTTTGCTTGTCAGAAGAAGTGAACATTATATTATCTTGTACTGTAAGAGGAACATGTGATCAAGGCAAGGACCTTATGATGCTGGATGCCATTCCAATTCACTTGGGAAATGCATACAGGTGTTGTGTAGATGCTGGGGCAAACGTATCCAGATGTTTCCCTGGTCTTTACAGTAAAGGCATAATGTATGTACCTCTGCAGACCCAATGGGAATGGTCCCCCCGGCGGCGATGATAACAAGCCATGGGGTGGTGCATGTAATCCCACACTAGCACTTGGTGTTGGAGCCCCCTAAGGCGCTCAAAGTGCGGGCCGTTATTCACCGCGCGCCAATGGTAACGGCCCCGTTCCAGGAGCTCTTCGACCCCCCGCAACTCGGGCGGGAGAATTCGCCGTTGCAAGCCCGATCAAGGATCTCCCTCAGGGAGTCGCGTGTTAGAGAATTACGCCGTCTATGAGACCCGCAGCAGCAGCCTCCGACATAGGAGCCTCCCACAGCAGCAGCAGCAGCAGCAGTGCTCCTCCACCCGCTCCAACCGCTCCGGACTCGGCCAGCCCCCTCGACGGTGATTAGCACGAGTCCATAAGTTCCAGGAGCCGACTCCTCGTTGCCCTCAAGTCAACGGAAACCCGACGACGAAAAAGGCTGGTCTCCAGTCAGGGAGAGATTTAAAAAGTTTCCCCCCCCCCTCCCCCCATTACCCCCCCACACACACCACCCCACAAAAAATAACAAAAACTACATTTAAACACAGACAGAAAATAATAAAAACGCGGACAGACTGCAGAGGCCGCTGCTGGCCAGAGCCGCGCCGCCTACCGGCAAGGACCTTATGATGCTGGATGCCATTCCAATTCACTTGGGAAATGCATACAGGTGTTGTGTAGATGCTGGGGCAAACGTATCCAGATGTTTCCCTGGTCTTTACAGTAAAGGCATAATGTATGTACCTCTGCAGACCCAATGGGAATGGTCCCTTGGGGATAACAACATGGTAATACATGTAATCCCTGATAGAATTCTGACAACTAAGGTCAAGTGTGGGCATTATTCACATGCCAAAATAACGGTAGTTAGCTTATTATAAGCAAAAGAGAATCCCCAACTATCATGGATTGTTTCACAGTCGGTGTTAGAGAATTACAACCTGCTATGAGGCTCGATGGCAGTGTAGACATAGGAACACCCACAGCCGTAATGGTATATTGTGTATCAGACAAGTCAGTCGCAATTCCCTCTACTGATTCACGTTCATAAGTTCCAGGAGCAGACTTAGCCATCAAGTCTATTCTGCCATCCAAACGTGGCTGATCTATCTCAACCCAATTCTCGACCTTCTCCCCATTAAGACACCCTTCCCTTGGCTCATTGTCGCAGCATGGTGGCCACGAGGCCATAGGAGGTTGTAGGAGGTCTTCGTCACTCTTCCTCGTGCTCGAGAGTAGTCTTAGGAGGCCGTAGACATAGTCGTAGGAGGTCTTTTAATTCGGCGAGTCAATACGACCTTGACATTTTTTTCTGGAGTCGGCTAGGGTCAGGCAGCAAACTGGTGAGAAAGAATGGGTGACATTTCGAGTCGAGACCTTTCTTCAGTCTGAAGAAGGGACTAAACCCGAAACGTCACCTATTCCATCTCTCCAGAGATGCTGCCTGTCCCGCTGAGTTACTCCAGCTTTTTGTGTCTACCTTCGGTTCAAACCAGCATCCGCTATTCCTTCCCACACAATGGAAATGGTTCGGCTTCCTAAAGCTCCTGTCCCGCCTCCATGACCTAATTGGCGACCTCTGCCAAGTTTTCCCTTGGCTCATTGTCGCAGCATGGTGGCCACGAGGTCATAGGAGGTCGAAGGAGGTCTTCGTAATAATAAATATTTCATACGCATCAGTTACAGTAGCTGGTCTCGAGGCATGTGCCTCCTGATGCAGTAACGACATAAGGAACAACACCTTCTATTGCCTGCGACGGTGCTCTCTGGTTATAATGCAGGACAAGCTGCAGTGCAGCAGCATCATCAAGACTATGTCACTGTCCTCTCTTAAACCTATTGTTGATTCAGATGCAAAGTAATTAGGCTCCCAGCGGAAACATCACACGAAAAATGGCACTTACATCATGTGTAACAGTCAGTCCCAACACTTATCATTATGAGTGTGGCGAGCCAGAGCATGCCGTCACATGACTCAGAACCCTGTCTATTTGAAGTCAGCTCTTGAGTACATAGCCGAGGGCAAGTCAAGAGTCACGAGTCATGGGTGTTTAATTATCATGTGTAACGGCAACAGAACAGTGGAATTTTTACTCCTTGCAGCTTTACAGGCCCATTAGTGCAATAATACAGAAATTAATATCTAATCAATTATACAATAAATTGATGATCAGCAATGCTCAGTAAGCAGACAATAGCATGTAACAAAGGTTTTTCACTGTTCCTCGGTACACATGACACAAAGCTAACAATAGTATTGCAAAAACCAAGGTATGTGGTGCAACCAAATCCAAGTCCTTGGTCGGTCATAGTTGTGGAGGTTAGTGTTGCCCAGTGTTCAAGCGCATGATGCTGGGAAGAAGCAGTTCTTGAACATGGAGACCATAGTTCCCAGGCTCCTGTACCTTCTTCCCGATGGTAGGAGCAAGATAAGAGTGTGGCTCCTGTAAAAGGCCCTTTAGCCCACGTCAACCAGCGATCAACCTGTACACTAACACTATCCTACAGACAATAGGGAAAATTCACAATTTTTCCAAAGCCAATTAGCCTATAAACCTGTACGTCTTTGCAGCGTGGGAGGAAATTGGAGCTCCCGGAGAAAACCCACGGCGAGTCACGAGGAGAGCAGGCGCACTCTGCACAGACAGCGCCCATAGTCGGGATCAAACCTGGGTGTTAGACGCTGTAAGGCAGCAATTCTACCGCTGTACCTCCCTGCCGCCCACGATGCCAGTGAATTCCACGATTCCAGTCTCTGGACTGTCCTCAACACTTTCCATCCATCCCTTGTGGGTCCAAAGTGAAACAGAAAAATGCTGGAAATGCTCTGCAGGTCAGAATGTAACTGTAGAGAGAAGAACTTAGTTAACATTTCAGAAAAAGACACAAAGTGTTGCAGTAACTCAGCGGGTCAGGCAGCATATCTGGAGAACATTGGCAGGTAACATTTCGTGTCGGGACCTTTCGTCAGATATTTCAGGCTGTTAGTCATTGCCCATGTTTTTCTCTCCACTGATGCTGCCTGATTTCCAGCATTTCGGATTTTTAGCATCTGCAAATTTGTATTTTAATCTTCAGTAACAGTGGTAGCGGTGGTAAGTATTGTCAAAGCAAAGTTATTCGTAAGGGCATAAGGTCATAAGGCCGTAAGGTCATAAGTTATAGGAGCAGAATTAGGCCATTCGGCCCATCAAGTCTACTCCGCCATTCAATCATGGCTGATCTATCTCTCCCTCCTAACCCCATTCTCCGGCTTCCTCCCCATAACCCTTGACACTCATACTAATAAAAAATCTACCTCTCTGACTTTAAAATAGCCATTGACGTGGCCTCCAGAGGCTTTTGTGGCAAAGAATTCCACAGATTCACCACCCTCCGACTAAAGAAATTCCTCCTCATCTCCTTCCTAAAGGAACGTCCTTTAATTCTGAGGCTATGACCTCTAGTCCTGTACTCTCCCACGAGTAGAAACATCCTCTCCACATCCACTCTATCATTAACTGTGAAATCTTCCTGAGACACAGGTTAAAGTGGTATAGTGACACCTATTTCTTGATCTGTATAGAGGCGCAAAAGCTGAATGTCCTGTCTCCTGTTTGTATAAGTGCGACTGCTTTTTTTTAAGAGAAAGATGGTTGCTTCTAACACGGTTTTTAGTTATTTTCTGGGCCATTAACTTTATCAGGTGGTTTATTACAAATGAATTATAAAGGCTTCAAATTGACAAACGCCAATCCACTGAAAGGATCCTAATTAATGCATTAAGATTAGCAAGTTGATTCCTTGACATTTATGTGAAACCTTTGATGGCAGAATTGTGGGCACATTTTCAAAAGATACATTTTCCCTTAACATGAGCAGCGATGGGAGAACCAGTCAAAATTCATGAGTTTCTACAGGGATGTTATCTTCAGGATCAATAGTAATGTTTAGCATTAATTTGCCTAATTGTTGCTACGGATTATAGAGTCTGTGCTGCATGAAGCTGTCTTTAAACTTTAGACTTTAGAGATACAGAGCAGAAACAGGGTCTCCCACCCACCAGGGCCACGTTGACCAGTGATCACCCCCAACACTAACCTACACACACAAGGGACTATTTTACAACTTACTTTTACAACTTATTTTACAACTTACAACAAACCTGTACGTGTTTGGTATGTGGGGGAAAAGTGAGCACCCAGGGAAAACCCACGGGGTCACAGATAAAACGTATAAACTCCACACAGACAGCACCTTTCTTCTTCTTTCGTGTGGCGTGCACAGCCTAAAGTTGTTGGACAACTTGTTCTATTTGATCTTCCGTTTGTGCACGTCGAGTTGATTGCATTAGTCGCAACAGGGCGGACCACGTGAAGGTTGCAATCTTCCACCCAGACAGCACCCGTGGTCAGAATTGAACCGGGTCTCTGGCGCTGCAAGGCAGCAACTCTACCGCTGTGCCACCGTGCCACCCCAGGCAATGATAATCTTAGATTGTAGCATTTCTCTAAATTCTTAGGTTGTAGCATTATTGGACTACAATAAGCTGGAAAAGTGCTGGCTACAGGGCTATGAGAAGAGGGCAGGTGGTGGAACTAGCTGATTGTGCTGACATAACGCAAGTATGGACTTGATGGGCTGAACGTCCCCTTCCAGGCTCTGGACATTTCCTGATTCAACTGTGATCATCATACAGAAAACGATCCAAAAATGGCATGGAAATCTAAATTAAAACCTATCATTGAACTAATTAACTTAAAGGAAAGTGGTTTTGGGATTAGATCAAAGCAAAAGTGGCAGATTAACTTCATAGTTCAAGGATGGTACATTTGAAAAGCACAGCGGGGTTATGGTTGGCAGTGAGCAGAGCAGTATAACTCCATCCCAGCTACAACTTAACCTTTGCCTGTACTGCGTGTGAGGCAGATCCACAAGAAAGAAGTGGCATTTACACAGACCCTTATCAGGTCCATCCAAGAACACAAGAAAACCAGACCATCACACAAACCACACATACCAGACCATCACACAAACCACACATACCAGACCATCACACAAACCAACCTCCCTTCCATTGACTCCATTTATACCTCATGCTGCCTCGGCAAGGCTACCAGCATAATCAAGGACGAGTCGCACCCTGGCCACTCCTTCTTCTCCCTTCTCCGATCAGGTAAAATATATAGAAGTGTATAAACGCACACCTCCCTCCACCGCCTCCCATTCCACCGCGCCCCCCATTCCCCCCTCCACCATCCCTCTCCCTTCTTAGTTAATGACAGGACAGACTCAAAACGTGACACGCAATCATATCACCAGCTCTCGTCCTTTGGGTCTGACGCACATTTTAGACCAACTCAATGTGCGCAAATATAATGTAATGATATTTTTCGAAGATTTTGCAGGTAATCCACATTTCCATCTGTCACCATTATACGCTGTGTCCATTTCCTCCATTTTCTGATAACCTATTATGGTGAAACAGCAGTAATAACATTGTTTGCACTGGGCAGGTGGTGTTTATTACCCAATATAAATACCTTAACCATTAACAAAATATGTGCTTTCATACATTCTCGTTATGCTTAGACAGGAAAGAAATATACAAAGCAGGAAAAAAATGCTGACAGTCAGAGGAATTGTTCAAGGGGTGTTGACAGAACCAAAATAATTTCCTTTGTTTTCACACCATTGGCAAACTGGTCGCAGTTTGACTCAGGTCTAACAAATGCAAAACATTCACAGTCAGTGTTGAGTTATGGCATTTGTGAGATTGCTGCTAAAATCAATACTGCGACTGATTACCTTGCTCCGTTCCACAAAACTGTGCGCCTTTTCTTGCCCTCAGCTTTACCTTGATGACTATCGCATTGCTTAAAAGGGGACTTAAGGATGAGGCTTAAAGTAGCTGGCTTGCTGTGTGGAAGATTTAGGATAGAATCCCCCTCTGTGATCTCCCCCCCCCCCCCCCCCCCCCCCCACCCCCCCCCCCCCCCCCCACCACCCATCCTTTGTGTTTTCCTTTACTACTCTTTCCTCTGTGTATCAGGGGCTATGGGGAGAAGGCAGGGGAATGGGGTTAGGAGGGAGAGATAGATCAGCCATGATTGAATGGCGGAATAGACTTGATGGGGCGAATGGCCCAATTTTGACCTTATGACCTTTTTTTACAAGGCGGATGGGTCCCAAATTGTCCATTCTTTCCCCAAAGTCATGTTCATAATTCTGATGCTATCATTGAAGACCTTTTTTTTTTAACCTTCTCTTTATCCTTCAGCAAGATCATGATAAAAATATCACACAGTATGGTAATTCTTTTTCAACCAAGGCTTGGCGACAGTATGGCATAAAAGATTTTCCATTCCATCCATCAATAAATAAAGTCAAGTGCTTGGTTTGGTTTTTAAATGACCTTATTGAGCAGCAAAGAAAATTCAATGATTTTCGTGTATCTGTGCTCCGAAATCCTTTCTTACTACCGACCTATACTGATTCCTATTTTCTAAGTCATAATCAGTTAAATTTGCATTTATATAACATCTTTCACATCCCGTTCAGGTTATAACAAAGAGCTTTCAAGTACTTTTGAATTGGAGTCAGTGTAATAGAGTAAGAGAATAGGAAGGGAAATTGTACACAACAGTGTCTCTCCAAGAAATAGGATCACAACCAGATCATCGGTTTGGTGGCAATTCAGTAAGTAGTCAATATTTACCTCTGCCCGGGCCACCCACCTGGAGTTACAACCTCAGCATCCACGTGGCAAATAAAAAATTCCCCAGGTATATCGTGTCCCGTCATTAAGGCAACTGAATCGGTCTCCTCTCTATCCGCAGCAGAATGATGGAAGTAGTGATGTCAAGCCACACTTACTCTGATGCTTTATCGACTCACTAATGCCAGCTCCGAATCTCGTCATGGTCGTGTCCTGAAAGTCGATCGAAGGGTTGAATTCCAGAGGTATGGGATTGACTGCCCTTGACATCAAGGCAGCAATTGTCTAAATGTGGCTTTGAGTATCTTTGGTAGACTCTTGAAGCCCAATGGGCAACAGGGAGAAAACACTCAATGGCAGGAGTTGTTCTTCACACAGACAGAGGTGGTTGTGGGTGTGGAACCCCAACCCCGGGACATCACTGCAGCCCTGTGCCCTAAACCCAAACATCTCTCATGGTGCAGCAGTCAAATTGCTGCCTTACAGCACCAGAGACCCGGGTTCGATCCTGACTACGGGTGCTTGTCTATAAGGAGTTTGTACCTTCTCCCCACGACCAGCGTGGGTTTTCTCCGCTTTCCTTCCACATTCCAAAGACGTACAGGTTTGTAGGCCAATTGGCTTGGTAAAATTGTAACTTATCCCTACTGTGTAGGACCATGTTAGTGTGTGGGGATCACTGGTCAGCAAGGACTCGGTGGGCTGAAGGGCCTGTTAACGCGATGTATCTCTAAACCAAACTAAATTAAATTCTTCCACTGCCTTATCAAGTGCCCTTGCCTTTCATCATTGAATCAGAAGTGGGGACACTTGCTGATGATTGCATAATGTTGGATTCCATACGGGACTGCTGACCAGAATACTCCCAAGCATATGTGGCCAGCAACATTTACAATGCAGACAAAAATCATCTTGAATATTGCCTCATCACCACTTACGACATTCAGTCCTCCAAAACAAATACCTGGTGCTGTTCAATGGCCAGCCACCATATACAGAGGCTACAAGAGCAGGTTAGACCTTGTTAGACACAAAATGCTGGAGCAACTTCAGACTGAAGAAGGTGTATCAACCCGAAACATCACCCATTCCTTCTCTCCAGAAATGCTGCCTGGCCCACAGAGTTACTCCAGCATTTTGTGTCTACCTTCAATTTAAACCAGCATCTGCAGTTCTTCCCTACCCAGGTTGGACATTGTGTGTCCTGCAGAGAGTGCTTCATCTCCTTGCACCCTAGAGTCTGTCTGCCATCGAGGAGACCAACCAGGAGTGTGTTGGAATGTTCTCCTCATGCCTTGATGAATACAGCTCCAACAACCCTCAGGAAGCTCAAAACCATTCTGTAGTAGGAAGCCCATAGACTGGCCCTCGTCTACCAACATAAACGTTAATTCCCTCCAACACTGTTGCACAAGGGGATCGAGATGATGCCAAAGTTATTCACCAGGTTACCATGACAGCATATATGAGAGATGCAGTCATCCTTTGTGTAGGGTATTTAGAGTCACAGTTACTTACAGCACGGAAAAAGGCCTTTTGGCCCATCTGGTCCATGCTGACCAAGTTGCCTCATTTATGCCAGTCTCTATTAACCAACAATTGGTTCAATCCCTCTGAACCTTTCCTATCCATGCATCTGTCCAAGTGCCTTTTAAATGTTTTGTTTAGTTTGGTTTAGAGATACAACGTGGAAACAGGCCCTTTGGCCCTTTGGCCCTTTGGCCCTTTGGCCCACCGAGTCCACGCTGGCCGGCGATCACCCGCACACTAGTTCTATCCTGCACACTAGGGACAATTTACAGAAGCGAATAAACCAACAAACCTGCACGTCTTAGGGAAGTGGAGGAAACTGGAGCATCCAGAGAAAACCCACGTATTCACAGGGACAACGTGCAAACTCAGTAAAGAAAGAATCTTTAATCAGGATCAAATCTGGGTCACTGGTGCTGTAAAGCAGCAATTCTACCGCTGTGTAACTGCGCCACCCAAAAATATTGTTATTGTACCTGCCTCAGCTACCTCCTCTGGCAGCTCATTCCATATGCCCACAACCCCCTGTATGCCTTTGGTTATTTACAATTATAACTTTGATTCTGATGTAGAATACTGTCAGTCACCTGAATAGGCATTGTTCCAATAGGATATTTACCCAAGAACTGGTCAATGTTTGCAAAGGACATTAGAGATCTCAGGGGGAAAGAGCAAAGACATATTTCCGCTGCCCATTATTATACCTATCACTCAGCCAACAACACAAAACAAATAGATTTTCCAAACAGTTATCATATTGCTGCATAGGGGAGTTTGCTTTACACTTTAATAAAATAATGATCACACTTCGAAATAACTCATTGGTTGGAGAGAGCTTTGGGATGTGATGTGATCCTAAAAAGTACTTTATAAAGACAAGTGTTACAAACATTTTGTTTTTATTTCAGTGCTTAAATCAAAAGCACCCTTGTATTTCATTGATAAGCCTGATTTCTGAGTTGCATTTATTTTAGCCCCTAGATCCTTTAACCTTCCAGAAACCAAAGAAGTCTCCTGTGGCTGTGGTGCTTGGCATTTTGTTAAAAAGCAACTTCTCTCCTGTTTTCCCTTCCATGTTTAGCTACTTCTCCACAAAAGAAATTGTTTTGATTCTGACGGTGTGCTTCATAGACACAAAGCACATATTTCTCTTCACCGGGGACATCATTACTTTTGGTTCAGTGCTGCGAATTCAGGCAGAAGTTGCATTTGCGTGACATGATTACTTTCAGGAGCTGCAGAACTCCACAAACAGTTGTGGTCAGTTACCAACACAAAGAAACACCTTACAGGTGAACATTTCAGAACTGAGATCAATAGTTTTCTTGGACCGAGGTATGAATGGTTGCAGAAGCGTAGGAGGCTGAGCGGTGATCTTGCAGAGGCGTATAAAATCATGAGGGGAATAGATGGAGTGAGTGCACTGAGAAAATAAGTCATTAGCTGCAAAGAGTACAGATCCACGAGGATATTGCCTGGACGCAAGGGCCTGAGCCACAAGGAGAGGTCACGCCTGCTAAGACTTTATTCCTTAATGGGCAAAGGTGGGTGGTACAAAATCGTGAGGGGAATAGACTGCGTGAATGGTACAGCGGTAGAGCTACAGCGCCAAAGACCCGGGTTTGATCCTGACTACAGGCGCTTGGCTGTACGGAGTTTGAACGTTCTCCCCGTGACCTGCGTGGGTTTCCCCCGAGATCTTTGGCTTCCTCCCATACGCCAAAGGCGAATGGGCTTGTAGGTTAATTGGCTTGGCATAAATGTAAAATTGTCCCTAGTGTGTGTAGGATAGTGTTAAGGGACTGTCCCACTTTGCGATTTTTTCGGCGACTGCGAGCGTCAGTGACTGCGCCCGCAAAACCGTCATGGGGGAGTCGGGGAAAGTGGGGGTGGGGGGGGGGTGTGGAGAATGGGAGAAGGGAGGAAGAGGGGGAGAAGGGGGAGAAGGTGGAGCGGGGAGAAGGGAGGAAGAGGAGGGAAGGGAAGAAGTGGGGGAGAGGGGAGGGGAGAAGGGTAGGGGGGAGTGGATAAGGAGGGATGGGGTGTGGAAAGCGGGAAGTGGGGGGGGGGGGGAGGGAGAGAGGGGGGTGGAGGGGAGAGGGGAGTTCAGTCTACACTCACTGAATCTATCCCTGTGAAATGTTAGAGACGGTGATTGGATCTGGAAACGGTTCAACACATCTGGAAATAAAACTGAACGACTCAGACATCTTTTCATTTGCACAATTAATTTGATCGTATTAATTTAAATATATTAATGTTTAAAATCCATGCATTGAAGAAAGAATATTTTACAGCCCATGTGTGGTTCCTAACCCTAACCGGGTGTCACCCGTAGGACAGCATACATCAGCGTGTGATGGGTGACATGATGAGACACCCAGATGTCGCCCCTGGATTTAGAACATTCCAAAATGGGAGACATGCATCAACATGCGCCATGCCACGTCACGACCCGACCATGACGCAACAACCTCTTTCCAAGCGATCCCCAAAAATGTCGCCCAAGTGGGACAGGCCCTTTAGTGCCCAGGGATCACTGGTCGGTGCGGACTCGGTGAGCCGATGGGCCTGTTTCTGCGCTGTATCTCTAAACTAAACTAAAGTAGGTTAGAAGGTGTGCCTCATTACTGCACTTTGTAAATGGCACTCTCTTTAAGGACACTAATGGAAAATCTCCATTACCTTTGGTTGTTTTGATGTTGATCAATGCAGCTACCTTCCTCGCTAGCAGCCGCATAGTGAAATGACTGCTCAGTATGTGCTCCCACACCCTGTCTTTAGATACTGCTCATATCAAGCAGTCCCAACTGCTGTTACGGTTACATTAGTTTTGACACAAGCAATGACATGGAACTCCACCGAGACTGTCTTCCAAGCATCCAAGTAATTTATCACAGAGAGGTTGCAGAAAGTGATATCTGAGGGCCTTATCTCCTGTTTGTGTCAATGTTATGTGGACGTTTTTGTAAATTAATCTTTTGATGGCTCTGCCTTGCCTTGACAATTTCCTTGTGGTGCAATGATAGAGCTAGTGGAGCCACTGCATCGCAGTGCCCCAGGTTCAATACTGACCTTGGACGCTGACTGTGCAGAGTTTGTACGTTCTCACTGTGACCGTGTGGGTTTTCTCTGTTTCTTCCCATGTCCCAACAATGTGTGGGTTTGTGGGTTAATGGTCCAATGTAACTTCCCCCTCGTGTGCAAGGGCGAGGAGTAGAACTTTAGGGGAGTTGATGAGAATGTGGGGAGAATAAAAAATAGAATTAGTGTAAAACATAGAAACATCAGTGCAGGAGTAGGTCATTCGGCCTTTCGAGCCAGCACCGCCAGCCAATATGATCATGGCTGATCATCCAAAATCAATAGCCCATTCCTGCTTTTCCCCCTATCCCTTGGTTCCTTTAGCCCTAAGAGCTAAATCTCACTCTTGAAAACAAAGAGGTAGATAGCTGATGGTTGCCATGAACTCAGTTGGGCTGAAGGGCCTGTTTATGTGCTGTATCTCTCAGCGATTGTAAGTGAAGTACTGCACACACCTAGGTTGGGCTGCCATACTGTACCTTTGGCAGGAGCTCCAGGTGATTTAATAGTTAATTCCAGTATTGCACTGGGCTATACTCACTGAGCATGTGAAGGTTCTTTACAGCCCATAAGTCCATTAGGTCATCTGAGCTAATCCCCAGGATTTCAAACCCACCTCCTCTCCATCCAATCCTTCCCCCAACCCGGTGACACAGTGGCACAGCAGTAGAGTTGCTGCCTTACAGCACCAGAGATCCGGGTTTCATCCTGGCTACGGGTGCTTGCTTGTCTGTACGGAGTTTGTACGTTCTCCCCCCGTGACCCGCGTGGGTTTTCTCCGGGTGCTCCAGTTTCCTTCCACACTCCAAAGACGTACGGGTTTTTTAGGTTAATTGGATTGGTACAAATGCAAATTGTCCCTGGTGTGTATAGGATAGCGGTAATGTGCAGGGATCGCTGGTCGGTGCGGATCTGGTGGGTCGAAGGGCCTGTTTCCGTGCTGTATCTCTAATCTAAACTAAACCCCTTCTCCAGCACTCGTCCTCTCCCATTCCCTCTCTACCTTGTCTATCTATGCCCCACCATCAACCCCTTCCTAACCTCCATCACTGCCCACAGTCTTGGGGTGATGATTGTGTGGTTACGGGAATCCACAGATCAGGAGGGAAGACAAGTGATGTGATTCTGCAGCAGCGGGCTGCAGGGAAGTATTTCCTCAACATCCAGAAAGAAGAAGGGTCTCGACCCGAAACATCACCCATTCCTTCTCTCCAGAGATGCTGCCTGTCCGGCTGAGTTACTCCAGCATTTTGTGTCCATCTTCGGTGTAAACCAGTCTGCCTTCCCGCACACCCTTGTACCTTTCTCAACCCTAATCTTGCAGACACCAATGCTTTTACTAGGGGTGGTACTTACTATGCAGTCTTCTACTTATCTCTGATGAAAGAGATGGTTTGTTATGACAACAAATATATTGCAAGCACTTGTCAGGAGATGGACATCATTGGAGTTAACTTTTCCTCTGCCTTCCTTGCCAATAAGATCATTCCAAAGATCCGCATCCTCATAAACCTTGGCAATAATCTTTTTTATTTCCATTGGTACCTTGCCCAAAAATTGATTACATTTAGAGTAACTGTTCTCTTTCCCTTCCTTATGAACTACACTTGAAATCTGAAGATAGACACAAAAAGCTGGAGTAACTCAGCAGGTCAGACAGCATCTCTGAAGAAAAGGAATAGGTGATGTTTCTGGTCGAGATCCTCCTTCAGGCCTATCTTCGGTTTAAACCAACATCTGCAGTTCCTCCCTTCACATCGCTTTAACCCTGCTTCTCCAGGCCTCTGTGCCATCAAGCCACTGGAACAGGCTCTTTTAATCCCGTGTAAACTCAACACGATCTTGCGCATCTCCTTCACATCCCTCCTCAATCTTCTTAACTCCAGAAACAATCGCAGTCCAATCTCACAGCTGAAATCCTTCATCGCCCGAGCCATGCTAATAAATTGTCAAGGACTTTTAGTATTACAGCTCGGTAATTAATTCCAGGAATCTGTTGTTTTTTATATTACCTATTACAATTGCTCACTGTAAGTCCCGACTTCTTTCTCCTGGGTCCTTATTACTGCATCCTCCCATTCCATGTTCTGTCACCATCATCACAATTGTACCTCTGCCTTTGTTGTGAAGATGGTAGTTTATATATTATTCCATAAAAGTTATTGATGGGCTGTGATTTAATCTCAATGCTCATAATCATAAACTATTCCAGCATCATTCATATATTTCATAAGGGAAATGAACCCCATGAGAAACTAAGTTATGAGACAGGAGTTTCCAAATTTCTACCAACACAGCACAGTATCAGGGGCAATATATTGCTGCTGTAACTCTGGTGCCAATGAGAAAGAGTTCATAAATCAAAGGATGTAAATTATTTTGTACAAACTTTAGCAATCAGCATGTCATTATAGTTATATATTCATGGTTGTAGCAATACAGAGTTACATCTGCTATCACTTGCAGAGTTTATTATCAATTTGAGACTTGTATTTGCAGCATTGAACCTGTACAATTTTAATCTGTCTTTTTGGCAGCCTGGCTTTAATAAAATAAGCTCATTTTTGGCACTCATCTTCTGCGGCTTCCATAGTTATATCTGGACATTAAATAAAGGCGTCTCCAACAAGTGGCCATTAACAAGACGGGCTTGCAGTGGAGCTCTTACTGTAGCAACTTATTAAAATAGCGATAGCAATGAAACTATGCACTCATATTTACCTATAAATCCACATTTTATACTTGCTTTCATTTCTGCAGCAATAAGACTATGTGTCATACAATGTTTTACTGAGTGCACGGTAATGGAAAGATTCCATTTTAAATAGCTAAAGATTCCTTCATAGAGTCACAGCCCTGCAGCATAGACTCAGTCCCTCAGGCCCAACACTTCCATGCCAACCAAGATGCCCCATCTAAGCTAGTTCCATTTGTCTGCATTTTGCCCAAATCCCTCTAAACCTTTCCAACCCATGTATTTGTCGAATGTCATGGTGGCGCAGCGGTAGAGTCAGGGTGGCAGCGAATGCAGCGCCAGAGACCCGGGTCCGATCCCGACCACGGGTGCTGTCTCCCCGTGACCTGCGTGGGTTTTCTCCGAGATCTTCGGTTTCATCCCACCTTCCAAAGAAGCACAGACTAGTAGGTTAATTGGCTTGGTAAATGTAAAAAAAAATATGACCCTAGTGGGTGTAGGATAGTGTTAATGTGCAGGGATCGCTGGTCATAGTTACTCGTGGCATCAAGTGGGTCGGGGCGTTTTTTCTAGCCTGATGAAAAATGTCCACGAGTAAAAACTGTTGTGAATTAGGTCGTGAAAGTGGGACCTTAAGGCAGCAGCACTAACCGCTGTGCCACTGTTATAACAATCATAACAGGAATAATAGTCCCACTGATATTCATCCAAGTGATTTTTCTTCAACTACCTGGGCTTAGATTTCAGCACAGGCCTGGATTAATTAACTGGAAATCTGAATAGTAAACTAGTAAACCAATCTCCACTGTCATGCACAACTAGTTTAACATCTCTGTTTCCTTCTCCATACCTGCCATTAATACAATTGACCAGTTTTATTACCATCCACAAAATTAATATGGGACTATTAACTCTTAGATCTTGCAAGGAATGGGCAGAGCCTGTAGCCATAGATCATAAACATATACAGAGCAGAGATAGGCCATTGAGGATACATCGACCGCAAAGCATCTAGTTATATTCATTCTACATTAATCCCACCACCAGTTACGTCTCTCACCCCCCTTCTACATTCCACTGGGACCGCACTCTTTGTGACTCTCTAATCCATTCATACTCACCACTCACTCCTCTCATCCCTTCGCTCATTCCCCTGCTACAATCAGAGATGGAACACGTTTCCTTTCACTTCCTTCCTCACCACCGTCTGGAAGGTTTAGAAGAAAATAGTTTTCCTCCACCTAGATTTACAGCTCCCTTTGTATCTTGAAAGCATTGATCAAATAAGCAACAACGCCTTAATGAATCTTCTAAATACCAAGGACACACACAATAGTTGTTTGAGTAAGGTTACACAAAAAAAAGCTGGAGAAACTCAGCGGGTGCAGCAGCATCTATGGAGCGAAGGAAATAGGCAACGTTTCGGGCCGAAACCCTTCTTCAGACATAGATGCTGCTGCACCCGCTGAGTTTCTCCAGCTTTTTTTTGTGTAACCTTCGATTCTCCAGCATCTGCAGTTCCCTCTTAAACACAGTTGTTTGAGTAATCCTTTTGTAACACCATCCTTGTCACTCAGTTAATCTATTAGTATTTTGTAATCTAAATGCTTTCAATAACAGCTGCATGGATACACGGTTTTCCATTCTATTGCACAAGTCTGTTGTAAATGCAGTCAGTTGCAGACCCGGCACAGAAATTTGTGGGACACTGCAGGTTATTTTTCAGAGATTTAAGTTCATTCAGCTATTTAAGCTCTTTATCATCGCTCTTTGTCCTATCATTCAGAAAAAATTTGATTCATAAATAAAATCATTTTCCTTTCCTCTGTGACCAGATCAAAAGTTAAAAGCTGGCAGTCCCGTACAAAGCGAAGGCTGCTCTCAGGACCCTTGCAGTCTTTATTTTAAGAGTACATGTGCAGTCCTGCAGAGACTGCCACCCTGCAGATTCCCCACACGTATGTTGGTAACTGTAGGAAGGAACTGAAGATGCGGGTTTTTAAAACGAAGATAGACACAGAAAGCTGGAGTGACTCGGCGGGACAGGCAGCATCTCTCTCGAGAAGGAATGGGATACCTTTTGCGTCGAGACCCTTCTTCAGACTAGTTAGGGAAAAGGGAAACAAGAGATATAGATGATGATGTAGAGAGATAAAGAACAATTAATGAAAGATATGCAAAAAAGTAAGATCTGGTGCTGAACCTGCCTTGAAAGTCTGATGTCTTTAGTGACTCCAATTATCGCAGGTGACAAGTACAGGCTAATTTTCCTCTTTTTCTTTCATTTTCTTCATAGTTTAAAATATATAGAATGAGTCTGAAGAATGGTTCTCACCTACACATGTTCTCCAGAGATGCTGCCTAAACCGCTGGGCTACTCTTACCATTTTGTCTTTTTTTTTGTAAACCAGCATCTGCAGTTTCTTGTTTCCCCTCGTTGAAATATATTTGATTTATTTCCCAGTATTTTAAGTGCTTTTTAAATTTGTTTTCATTTTATCAAGAATTTTACATCTTTTAAATATTTGTAACTTTTCATAGTTCATAAAGCACAATTGTTCAATTATTATTACAGCCTGGAAGATCAGGGATGAGCATAAATTGCTGGGGAACGTGCATAGGTGACACTTTCAGTGAAGGAACCGTGTGAGTTGAATACGATGTAAAGGGCACAGCTTAAATTGTTTTTATCCATCTCAAATATAATCTGTGATCAATTGAGCCCTTCTAACACCAGGAACAACGCCCGCAAGCTTTGGGTCCACTGTGAGATGAATACAGGATACAAATTCCCTTCAATCAAGTTACGAACTGAGTTATGTAATAGCTTTACGCACTCCTGTCAATTTCTGAAATCAATAGTTGACCCATGTTGGTGCTGTTCCTCCAATTTGCGCTGGGCCTCACTCTGACAATGGAGGAGGCCCAGGACAGAAAAGTCAGTGTGGGAATGGGAGGGGGTTAAAATGTTTAGCAACCTGGAGATCAGGTAGATTTAGGCGTCCTGTGCGGAGGTCCTTAGCAAAGTCCTGGTCTGATGAAAATTGACATAGTGTTCCTCATCCTTACAACATTCAGATTCAAATCACCTTCAAAAAATGAGGGGAAGGCCAACTAAATATCTGCTTCCAAACAAGGCACCCCTAGTCCAATTGCTGAAATGTTGAATGTTCAAATTCTCCCCCTTCATTTTCTTGACACACATCCCACCATTCAGAGTTTTTAATTATGATGATGATGACTAAAATTAATTCTAGAATCTGCTCCTTGAATAAATGGCCATTAATTTAATGACCATGATTATATTTAATTTGAATACAGGTAATTAAAGACACATCATTGAAATTATTACATTAATATTAATATCTTTTATTTCCAGAAAAACTATCTATCTGGATAAAGGCAGACTCACTTCCAGCTGACACTCCTGTCACAGTACATCCACTGATCATGTGTAATCGGTGACTCAGATCCATCTCCTGAAGATAACACAAAGGGAGCAGGAGCCAGCAACAACATTGCCATGTAGCCCAGATTCATCTTGTTCAATGGCCGCGTGGATCAATAACACTTTAGTTTAGTTTCGTGATACAGCGTGGAAACAGGCCATTCGGCCCACCGAGTCTGCACTGACTAACAATCCCCGCACGCTAACACTATTCTACACACACTCAGGACAATTTTACAATTATACCAGGTCAATTAACCTGCAAACCTGTACATCTTATAGAGTTGTGGGAGGAAACTGGAGATCCCAGAGAAAACCCACGCAGGTCACGGGGAGAACAAACAAATTTCGTACCAGTAGTCAGGATCGAAGGGAATAGATCCCAATGAAGAAAACCAACACGGTCACGGGGAGAAAGTACAAACTCCGTACAGGCAGCATCTGTAGTCAGGGTCGAACTCGGTAAGAGGCGCTGTAAGGCAGCAACTCTACCGCTGCGCCACTGTGACGCCCTTTCAGTCTAAACTTTCAAAAACATAATAGTTCCAAAAAAAAGGGGCATAATGTTTAATTCTTACTACACTAAGAAATGTTGAAGCCAACGATAACATAATTAGCATTTGTGCATGAGTTTGGTATAAGTACACAAAGCAACATTATCTATCTTATCGAGGTAACTCTAAGTTCAAGGACACTTCCTTTGCAGTGAAATTTCAACATCAATTTTCCTTTCCCATCTATTTTTGAAGTCACATATAGATGATCATCAATCCATTTTCAATTATCCTTTGACAACCGATTAGCAATTTGCTTTAAAATTCATCATGCAAAATTAACAATAGCGGGGAAAAAGTTACAATCTTTATGACTCCATTTATACACTTAATTTTACATCAGCTCTATGAGAAAGATCTTTTGTGTGAAGAAAAGGTTACTCTTCACATTACTAGTTACATATAAATCTGAGCCACCGACACCATTTGAATGAAGCACATAACATTCAAGATTTACACAAAGCTTTTGCAATAGTCAAACCCGAAACAGACATTCATTAGTGTCGGACAGAGCAGCACCGTTATTTTCAATTGCTGCTTGGGATTGTTAGTAATGCTTGCCTGCATTTTAATCTATACGGTGTCTTGTTTGTGGCTGTGATAGTGATGGGTGGGATTCATGGGATCACAGAGTATGGAAGAAAAAATATCATGGTCGAAACTACATTTTTGCATAGAAACCTTGTTGAAGAGCAAGACTTGTACTTCAGTTGTCAGCCTGACTTTTGACCAGGGGATGCCAGATGGCAACAGGTAAATTCAGGCAAGAAACTCAATGGTTTCAGCATCAGGAAAGACACAAAATGCTGGAGTAACTCAGCGGGTCAGGCAGCATCTCTGGAGAACTGGAACTGATGACATTTTGGGTCGGAATTCTTCTCCATAAACCAGCATCTGCAGTTCCTTCCTACACATGTAATAAGCTAGCATTCTTTCAGACAGGGCAACCACATGTTTGTTGCTGTTTAGACTCACCTCCAATTCACCTCCAACCCAAGGAAATCTATGTTGATCAAAACAATTTTCAAGCTAAGTTAAACTCAATTAAAAAATGTCTTAATGTTTGATAAGGAGGTTAATTGAGCTGGCAGTAATTGCCCACATTACAATTTTAAAATCCACAAATTTTGGGAAGTAGATTCCTCAGCAGCTACTGACAGTGCCCCGGCCCATCGTGGAGATGAGATGCTGGAGCCAGGTTTTGCCCCCCGTTAATCCCCACCAGCTTCCACCCTTCTGCTCTTGGGCATTAAGATTCTTAATGCCCAATTCACCATCTCTGGAGAAAAGGAATGGGTGACTTTTCGAGTGGAGAACCTTCAGAGTGCGTGTCAGGGGAGCGGGAAACTGGAGGTGTGAAACGGTGCAGAACAAATCAGAGCCGGCACCGATGGCCAAAGACCCACAATGGTCCATTGCTGGCTGTGGAGGAGGTGATTTTGAGGGGTTACGAACAGTAAAACTAGCAGGTTGACTAGGGTGGGGGACGGACAGAGAGAGCTGGAATGCAAGTTGTTACATGAAATACAGAAATCAATATTCATACTGCTGGGTTGTAAGCTGCCTAAGTGTTCCTCCAATTTGCATGTGGCTTCACTCTGACAGTGGAGGAGGCCCAGGACAGAAAGCTCAGTATGAGAATGGGAAGGGGAGTTCAAATATTTGGCAGACCGAGCGTAGGTTTTCAACTAAACAGTTGCGCAGTCTGTGTTTGGTCTTGCCAATATAGAGAAGCCCACACCGAGAACAATAGATACAGTAGATGAGGTTGGAGGAGGTGCAAGTGAACCACTGCCTAACCTGAAAGGACTGTTGGGGATGGGGTTGAGGGAGGAGGTATCGGGACAGGTGTTGCATCTCCTGTGGTTGCAGGGAAAGGTACCTGGGGAGGGAGGGGGTGGTTTGTGTGGGAAGGGATGAGTAAACCAGGGAGTTGCAGAGGGAACGGTCTCTGCGGATAGTGGAAAGGGGTGGCGATAAGAAGACGTGACTAGTGGTGGGATCCCGTTGGAAGTGGCGAAAATATTGGAGGATTATGTGCTGTATGCATCACTGACAATGCCCGAAGATTGAACGCAGGTCCATGGCGCTGTGAAACAGCAGCTCTAGTCGCTACGCCACTCTGCCGCATACATTCTCCAGAGAGAAAACTGTTTTGATTTATTTTTATCTCAATTGGCATGAAAAAAATAACAGCAGTGGAAACACATGTCATTGAAGTGCACTGTCCCCAAACAACAGAACGAGGGGGGTGGCACAGTGACGCAGCGGTAGAGTTCTCGCCTTAGAGCGCCAGAGACCCGAGTTTGATCCTGACAATGGGTGCTCTCTGTACGGAGTTATTACGTTCTCCCCGGGACCGCGTGGGTTTTCTCCGCGTGCTCCAGTTTCCTCCCACTGTGAGGACGTACAGGTTTGTGAATTAATTGGCTTCGGTAAGTTGTAAAATTGTCCCTAGTGTGCGTAGGTTAGTGTACGGGGTCGGCACGGACTCGATGGGCCGAAGGGTCTATTTCCTCGCTGTATCTCTAATGTCTAAAGTCTAAAGAGATAATCGAGCAGCTCGAGCAATCCCTGCAGAATCAATGGGATCTGGCTTCAAGGCAGTCTGGGGAGAAGGAGTGGAGAGGAAAGGCTACAAAGGTACAGCAGGCAGTGAAGAAAGTTAAAGGCATGTTGGCCTTCATAACGAGAGGATTTGACTATAGGAGTATAGAAGATGAATAGGTCCTTCTGCAGTTGTGCAGGGCCCTGGTGAGGCCACATCTTGAGTTGTGTATGCAGTTTTGTTCTCCTAATTTGAGGAAGGACATCCTTGCTATTGAGGCCGTGCAGTGTAGGTTCACCAGGTTAATCCCCGGGACTGTCATATGAGGAAAGATTGGAAAGACTGGGCTTGTATTCACTGGAATTTAGAAGGATGAGAGGATATCGTACAGAAACGTATAAAATGTAAGCAGACTGGACAAGCTATATGCAGGAAAAATATTCCCAATGTTGGGGGAGTCCAGAACCAGAGGTCACGGTCTAAGAATAATAATAATAATAATAATAATAAGCGCAACGAGAGATTTGGTATGCAGCTTCCATCCGATGTCATAACATAAATAACTAATAACATTTAGATTTAGATATCCCGAGAACATGGATTGTAAAAAGAACAGTAAAACAGTCAAAACAGTTCAAAAGACTAAAATGCAGATGTGTCTGTGCAACGTGACCATCCGAGGGAGACAGTCCAGGAGGGATGGGGGGGGCACTCAGCAGGGCCGGTTCAGAGCCGCTATAGCTCTGGGAATGAAGCTGTTCCTGAGTCTGGAGGTTCGGGCGTAGAAGGCCTTGTAGCGTCTGCCGGAGGGAAGTAACGGGGCGATTTAAAACAGAGAGGTGAAAAGAAAATTTCACCAGAGAGTTGTGAATTTGTGGAATTCTCTGCCACAGAAGGCAGTAGAGGCCAATTAACTGGGTGAATTTAAAAGAGAGTTAGATAGAGCTTTATGGGGCTAGCGGAATCAAGGGACATGGGGAGAAGGCAGGCACGGGTTACTGATTGTGGATGATCAGCCATGGTTGCAATGAATGGCGGTGCTGGCTCGAAGGCCCAAATGGCCTCCTCCTGCACCTATTTTCTATGTTTCTAAACAGCATGGAACTTCAAAGCTGTTTCTCAGATATAAATACAGAAATAAGTCATTTCTAATTGAAACTGTGAATAGTAAAAACCACTGCACCAAACAATGACCTGAATAGTTATTTCCCTGGGGGACCCTATTAACTGTTCTCGATTCTGCACTCCTTTCAAGTGGCTTATGTTTGCTTCCCCAGCCCCTGACTTCTCTCGTGTGTAGGAAGGAACTGAAGATGCTGATTTAAATCAAAGACAGACACAAAATGCTGGAGTAACTCAGCGGGACAGGAACATCTCTGTAGTTCTCTCTTTGGAGTGATTTCTCTCTGATAGAATGATAAAGTATGATTATTGTTTATTGCGGTGACACCATTACTTTGAAGAATTTTTTTTTTTTTTTTTTAAACGTACATGGTTCTAAGGCATTGTTGTTCAAGCTGAGAGTGCTGTCCCACCTGGTGTGAAACAATAACGGCAGCGCATACATCAGATGAAATTAATTTTTGATTGTAATTAGCGTGGAGAACAGAGCAGGAAGCAAGTGTCTCTCTGAAGCGGGGAATTGAAAATAAAAGTTTTAAGAAGGACGGTTTGAAAGAAAAAGGACAAATAGTCCAACCATTCGAGTCCTCCCCCCCCTCCCCCCCCCCCCCCCCCCCCCCCCCCCCCCCCCCCCCCCCCCCCCCCCCCCCCCCCCCCCCACCCCCCCCCCTCCCCCCCCCCCCCCCCCCCCCCCCCCCCTCTGTCTGTGTGTGTGTTCTGATTTTAAGGTCCAAGATCCACCTATTTCAGTTTCTAATGCTGATTGCTGTGCGATCTAAGGTGTGTAGGAAAGAACTGCTGGTATAAATCAAAGGTAGGCACAAAATTCTGGAGTAACTCAGCGACACAGGCAGCATCTCTGGAGAGAAGGAATGGGCAGCATTTTGGGTTAAGCCCCTTCGTCAGACCCAAGGTGTCATTCGATCTAAGGTGCTGTTGTAATTGGACCCCTGTTAAGTTAATGGACCAATTGCTATAGCACTACACGCACCACATGCACCACAGTCTGGAGAAGGGTTCCGACCTGAAACATCACCCATCCTTTTTCTCCAGAGATGCTGACTGACCCGCTGAGTTACCCCAGCACTTTGTGTTCATCATAGTTCCATCCAGGCTCTAAGTTAGTCCAGCAGTTTGTGTCTATGCTGCTGGCAGATATCTCCCCGACAGGAAATACATGGATTACTGCCACATAAAGGCAGCCTGTACCTCTTGAAGGAAGGCCGGGATTTACATCACATGGGGGCGGACAACCAGTTCTCAGCATTTGCTGACACAACATTTTCTAAAGGTGCTTTGGTGGTGCTTGGTAGGTCTGTGACTGAGAAAGAAGTCCATTCCCCTACCCTGGACAAGAATATGAAAGCATCTTTACAACACCAATGGAAAGGGGTGACAAAGCAGCAGTGAGATGAAGACTGACCAGGCAGCAATGCACAAGGTCATAAGGAATAGGAGTAGAATTAAGCCATTCAGCCCATCAAGTCTACCCAGCCATTCAATCATGGCCAATCTACCTCTCTCTCCTAACCCAATCCTCATGCATTCTCCCCATAACCTCTGACCCCTGTCTAGAATCTATCTTTCTCTGCCTTAAAAATATCCACTGAATTGGCCTCCCCAGCTTTCTGTGGCAAAGAATTCCACAGATTCACCACCCTCTGAATAAATAAATATATTCTCCTTCCTAAAAGAACATCCTTTAATTCTGAGGTTATGACATCTAGTCCTGGACTCTCCCACTAGTGGAAACATCCACTCCACATCCACTCTATCCAAGCCTTTCACTATTTTGTATGTTACAATTAGGTCATATAATGCGCGGCCATTCAACCCACTCAGTTGACATTTTTAAACAGCAGCTAAAAACGTATCTTTTCAATCAAGCTTTTAACTGACTTTACTTCTTCAGATAACATTGCAAAATTAACCTTTATTCTCTTGTACTGTATTTATCTCAACATAGCCTTCAGCAGCTTGTGTGCTCATATAGTCTATGGGACCCTGTGTTTGATCTCAGTGTTTTTGTTTTTTGTCATTTTACACTCTCCATTTTATATTTTTATATTTGTATATAAATCTGTGCTTTTTATTAACTGCCAATGTCCTTACTGTTTTAAAATGTATTTTTGTTTAGACCCGTGGTTTTTTGGAAAACACTTTGGGTTGCATTCAATTGTATGAAAAGTGCTGAACGAATAAAGTCACTATTCTTATTAAGGGCCTTCAGGACTCCATGATGAGACGTTCCTGCACGTCTCGCACTCTCCGCCCAGCCCATGCAACAGTCTCCATTACATCATGGACCGCCACTCTTCCCCCAATCTCCAATTACTTCCAAATTCCAACTGCATTCACATGCCTGGCACTGCTATCAGCTCATTGAATCCCTGGTGCTTGGTCACTCTTCCAGTTTCTCCCTCCTTGCTGAACTTTTCCATCCCCATTCAGTACCCCATCCTCCCATACTTTGTCTTGCGGTACCACACACAACCGTATGGGTAATCTGCTGGTGTTTGGTGAACCTCGCATTTGTGACAAAGGGGGTCAGGACAGTAGTGCAGGGATGGTGATAATGTGGCATGGGAACATTTTTGTTGTGGGGTACAATATGTTTAGTATAGTTTAGCTTAGTTTAGCTTAGTTTGGTTTAGAGATACAGTGCAGAGCCGACCAACGATCCCCACACATCAACACTATCCTACACACACTAGGGACAATTTACAAATTTGCCAAGCCAATTAACCTGCAAACCTGTACAACTTTGGGAAGTGGGAGAAAACCCATGCAGAACACGAAGTCCCGATGTTTCAAGAAGTGTTTCCAGTTATGATGAAGGAGGTCAGTGTATAGTGACCATGATGGGGTAGGTGGGAGTGGGGAGAAGCCATCATCAGGAGCCTGTGTGGTATAAGAGTTAAGACTAGAGAAGTCTCCATCTTTTAGCACAAAGTTTAAAACAGAAATATTGATGTTTCTTTTTGCATTTTTCAACAGAATCCAAAGTGCTTTATAATCAATGAAGCACTTAAGAAATGCAACTATTGTCAACAAAGTAATAAAGGCCAGCTCGTGTTTTGGTGAAGGTAGATGCAAAATGCTGGAGTAACTCAGCGGGACAGGCAGCATCTCTGAAGAGAAGGAATGGGTCGAGACTCTCCTTCAGAGGTGAAGCTGATAGAGGACAAATTGCAATGGAATACCAGGGAGAAATTCTTTCCTTTCCTTCAGGTTTTGTCTGTTCACCTGAGAAAGCAGCATTGGTTTAACTTCCAAAATGAAAGCATGAAACCTCAGAATACTGAAACCAAGGTGACAGTGTGGATTTTCATGGTCAAGCTTCAGCTTGGAACTATAACTCGCAATATTCTGATATGGAATTAACAATGTTGCCAATTTCTGATAGTTATTGGTTAAGGTCTTTAGGAAATGCCTATTAAGTTACACATAAAACTGGATTTACCAAGCATGACTATAGGAGGGGTTGCACGTAAAGTCATCGTCAAAGGGCGTGACGCACGGAGTAGCTCAATTCTTCTGGAGTACAAGACAGCTTCCGGCATACACTAGTAACACACAAAACACATACGTACTTACCTGTTAGAAACCGCCAAAACGGTCAATTTTTGCGCTGTAAAATATTGTGGAAATATGGGTAACCGTGAGAAAAAAACGCCAAAATCACTACTGCTCACTGACTTGCGAAAGAGCAGTGCACCAACGGATTGAGGGCAAGTCCCGGCCCACGACCGCCCGGGACTGGAGTCGCCCTTCAGTCTGAACCCGAGCACCAAGGTGCAAGCAGCCGAAGGAGCGGATCCCTCGGGACAGCCCCCACTCTCCCCCCCGGGGTCAGCGAAGTCCGGCCACGGCCGCCCTCCGCCCCGTCTCTCCCCTGTGAGGCCATGTTACAGTATAGCACAGTGCCCCTGGGATCTGTGTGACCATTGAAGGCTCTGGGCTTCTCTTCCTTCGCCAAAAAAGATTGTTAACGATCAGTTCAAAATTTGAAGCAGAACACGTCAAGATAACTTAAAATCCAATGTCAAATCAGGTTAATAATGTGAAATGGAGAAGGGGAAAAATGAGAGAGAAAGTGAGTAAAGCAAATTCATTTTTAAAGCTCAAACAAGAAGTAAAAGCTAAAGGGATTCTGCATTTGTCAAAATAACCTCGAGTTCCTTGCCCGCCCTTGGCAATGCTGAAGATATTTAACTGCTTTATCACTCCCTATCTATTTCACAGAAGCCCAGGAGTGGAAATAAATAGAATTAGTATGAATGAAGGCAAAAGTATTTAAATTAAGAATGCATCTCGGAGGGAACAGCCACCCCATTGAAACTACAGTTTATCATATGGATTTCCCTTACTATAACCCTTATGCCAGAGTCCTCACATAAATGAAGATTAAATCTCTGAAGATCTGAATTTCATTGTCATAGAGTCATACCTAGAGTCATAGAGTGTTGAAACAGGCCCGTCGGCCCAACTTGCCCACACCGACAACATGTCCCATCTACACTAGTCCCACCTGCCTGCATTTGGCCCATGTCCCTCTAAACGTATCTTATCCATGTACCTATATAAATGTTTCTTAAACGTTGCAATAGTACCTGCCTCAACTACCTCCTCCGTCAGCTCGTTCCATACACCCACCACCCTTTGTGTAAAAACGTTACCACTCAGGTTCCTAATAAATCATTCCCCCCTCACCTTAAACCTATGAATGTACGAATCTACTGTAATATCCTAATTCAGGGTCTGAAGAAGGGTCTTGACCCGACATGTCTTGATTCCCCTACTCTGGGCAAGAGACTGTGCATCTACCGGACTTATTTGTCTCATAATTTTGTACACCTCTATAAGATCACCTCATCCTCCTGAGCTCCAAAGAATAGAGTCTTAGCCTTTTCAGCCTCTCCTTATAGCTCCAGCCCTCGAGTCCTGGGGAAAAGGTAGGAGAATGGGGTTGAGAGGGAAAGATAGATCAGCCGTGATCGAATGGCCAAGTAGTCTTGATGGGTTCAATGGCCTAATTCTGCTCCTAGAACTAATGAACATAACATTATGAATTTCTATTTGAACATAACTTTTGGACTTGGGTTGCTAAAGGATGGAAGGCTGCAAGGAGGTGTGAGAAAAGCATTCGTACACACAGAATGGTTGGGCTGAATGGACTAAGGTTATGTGGTGTAAAAGTGCATGCTTCAAATGCAGGAGTAGTGTTCAGAATAAAAGTTGCTGCAGGTCGGTGGAGACTGGAAGAGGTACATCGCCTTAAACTGCGTCAGGCAAAACACCAGGGACTGATGTTCTCAGTGGAAGGAAAACAGGGACAAAGGTCTGCGGAGAAAATCTCCTCAGCAACCTTGAATTAGCAAGTAGTTTCAACAGCAATAGAACTGCACAACTGCCTGGGAGCCTTCAGATAAGCCTGAATCCACCTTTGATTTATCAGTGTTAAAAAAAAAAGCATGAACGCTCACTGTTGCTACCTTTTGTTGTCAGTTGCATGGACTGTAAACCACGAGAAAGACCTTGAGATAAAGAGGAAGATCTCAAAGGATTCCGGTGGAAGACTGTCTACAATACGCAGGCCGGGGAGTCCCAAGACTTGAATTATTTATGTACTCGTGGAACGGCTGAAGGGGGAGATGCGGGAAGCTGAAACAGATTCTTAACCTTGAAGGTTCCGCTGAGAACGGCCCCTCTCCGCCTGCAAAGTAAAGGTAAGTTTATTTTTAAACGTTTCTATACACACAGGCTTTGAAAGCGCCGTCTACAGACACAGCCCCGCTACTAAAATGATTGAACGGCCTGAGGCTTTGCGGAATGGGACCGACACGTAATAGGCGTTTTGGGCTTTAGAATCTCCCTGCAATTACCAAATTAATTTCTCGATATACAGGGCTTTAGCTGCAGCACTGATGACAGAGGTAGACTCAACCCAAACGCCACAGGCTGACTTTGCAGGATCTCAATGTGCACAAAGAGAAACAAGCAAGGATGAAAATGTGCATAACATTAATAATTTTCTAAATGTTCTAAGCCAGTTGTAAAATAAAATGTGCTAAATAAATGTGTCAATTGAACTGACAGCAAGGGGCACTTGATAGAACCCCTGAATTAGGATGTGTAGGAAAGAACTGCAGGTGCTGGTTTAAATCGAAGGTAGACACAAAGTGCTGGAGTAACTCAGCCGGACAGGCAGCGTTTCTGGAGAGAAGGTATGGAAGGCGTTTCGGGTCGAGGCCCTTCTTCAGACCCTGAATTCGGATATTACAGTAATGTTATTCATAGATTCGTACACCATAGAAACAGGCTCTTCGGCCCATCGAATCTGTGCTGACCATTTACATTAATCCTATACTAATCCCATTATATGTTCTCCACATTTTGATCAGCTCCCCCTAGATTCTATCACTCGTCGAAACACTACGGACAATTCCCAGTGGCCAATTGAGCCACCAATCTATTGGCAGCACCAATCAAACTGTTCAAATGCCCAATCCCATTTGTATTGTTGTCCATCTTGAATATATTACCCCAACCATTTTGTGAGAAAATAATGGATTGTTAATGCTATTATAGACGGAAACTTGGCCAGAAAACCCAGAGTAAGAAATTGTAACTAAAAATACTGACCTTCTGAATGTCACCCTGACTTCCCTGATGGTTTTTCATGAATTCTGCCGGCATTCTCATTGTTGGCGAGATACTTTATGTTTGCCCGCACTCAACACATGACTTCAAGGTGGGGCTAATTTTCCCTCTTAATTACGGCTCAGACCGAAACAGCACTCTGAAGAAAACTAAGGCAGCTGTGGTAAAATGTTTGTTTAGTTTAGCATAGTTTAGAGATACAGCGTGGAAATTTGCGCTTTGGCTCACAGAGTCTTGGCCGACCAGTCATCATCCATACATTAGTTCTATCCTACATACAAGAAACAATTTACAGAAACCAATTAACATACATGTGGGAGGGAATGTGGGAGGAAATCAGAGCACGGGGGGAGGGGGGGAACACACATGATCGCAGAAAGAACGTACAAACTCCGTACAGACAAGCACCCGTAGTCAGGATCGAACCCGGGTCTCTAGCGCTGTAAGGCAGTGACTCTACCGCTGCGCTGAGTGAGAGCGCCACAAAAATCTTCCAATACCTTATAGTATTGACATTGGAGTAGGGACATACAGAATCGGAGATAGACACAAAATGATAGACACAAAATTCCACTGTTCGCACACTTGTATCCCTCTCATTATCACACCTTCACCAACCAACAATGGGCCTTTATGGGCTCCAACCTTCCTGTGGTCATCTGTTGCCGGCCCTGATTTCATAATTTCAAAAGTTCATAAGCGATAGGAACAGAATTAGGCCATTCCACCATACAATCATGATTGATCAATTTCTCCCTCCTAACTACATTCTCCCCATAACTTCTCCCCATAACCCCTGACACTTTGACTATGAAGAAGGACTACTTCGACCTCCTTCGACTATGTTGAAGACCAGCTTCGACTGGCTACGACTAACTTCGGGAAAATTGGACACCGAATAGTGGAGAGTGAAGATGACTTCCTTCGACCTCCCTTCGACGATGATGAAGACTATCTATGACTACCTTCGACTACCCTCGATTACCTACGACTAACAAGCTGACCTACTACGAGTAAATAAAGTATCGATTTTTTTCATGGCAACCTTTTTTTTATTCGCAGGCATTTTTTAACATATTGACAAAAACGCCACGACCTAGCTGAGGCCTCGAGTACGCGGAGACCACTCTCGAGCATGAAGGAGAGTTACGAAGACCTCCTACAACCTTGTGGCGACTATGCTGTGAGTATGAGTCGAGGGCAAACTCGCCAGAACTCGCGGATTAGGTCGCCCAAGTGGGACAGGCACTTAACTACACATTTTGTCCCTTCTCTCCAGAGATGCTGCCTGTCCCGCTGGGTTACTCCAGCATTTTGTGCCTACCTTCAATTTAACCCAGTATCTGCAGTTCTTTCCTACACATTGCCGACAGAATGTTTTACTTTCAGCCGCGAAAAGTGCATCTGACACAAAACAACTGGTCAGTGCTGCTACTTCCCATACATCTTGCAGAATCATTAACCTACTGTCTTCAATAAAGATGTTCATAGCAGAATATAAACGATGACAGCAAGCACAATGTGTTGCAGCCCACAAACATACTGGCGTTCATCTGATAATTAAAATATGTTTCATCATTGCTTTCATCCTCTTGGGTAAATCCTGATAATTAGATTCCAGGTTGAACATTGGTCCTCCTGCTCCTGTATTTTGTATTTCTATTTTATTTCAACGTCACACTGTGAAGGCCCCTTCGGCCCACCGAGTCCACACTGACCAGCGATCCCCGCACATTGACATTATCCTACAAACACTAGGGGCAATTTTACATTCATACCAAGCCAATTAACCTACAAACCTGTGCTTCTTTGGAGTGTGGGAGTGTGGGAGGAAATGGAAGATCTCGGAAAAAGCCCACAGGAAGAACATACAAACTCCGTACAGACAGCACCCGTGCCACTGTGCCACCCTAATGTTATACACTTTGCCTTGTCTGGATTGGTCACACACCACAAATGTTTTTTCTCTAACTTCAAGTAACCATTGCATCCCCTCTCTCTACATCCCTCCCCCATCCTAGTCATCGTACTAGTTTCATCCTGTTGAGTTTAACTGAATGTATAACTCATTATCAACTAGCCCACAGCCAACAATGGACCATTGTGGGCTCCACCTTTCCTTGATCATCGTTACTTTTTGCATATCTTTCATTCATTTGTTATATCACTCTATATCAACATCTGTATCTCTCGTTTTTCCCTTTTGCCTGATTTGCAGTCTGAAGAAGGGTCTCGACCCGAAACGTTACCCATTGCTTTTCTCCAGAGATACTGCCTGACCCGCTGAGTTACTCAGGCTTTTATGCATCTGTCGATGTTGACAGGGCAGTGGACCAACAAATGATGTGCCGTGCTGGGGCTGCCCACATGGTGGTGTCTCCCCCCTTTCATCTTGTCTGTTTATCCTCAGACCAAAGCACCTGAGAACCCACTAGTGGGAGAGTCTAGGAGCAGAGGTCACAGCCTCAGAATTAAAGGACATTCCATTTGGAAGGAGATGAGGATGAATTTCTTTAGTCAGAGGGTGGTGAAAAGTCATTGCCACTGAAGGCTTTGGAGACCGAGTCAATGGTTGTTTTTAAGGCAGAGATAGATAGATTCTTGATTATTAAAGGGTGTCTGGGTTATGGGGGAGAAGGCAGCAGAATGGAGTTGAGAGGGAAAGATAGATCAGCCATGATTGAATGGCAGAGTAGGCTTGATGGGCATAATAGCATAATTCTGCTCCTAGAACTCATGAACTCATGAACTTGTGAACTACGGGGCATTAGAACATGCATCTAATGCATCAGAACATGCATCTGTGCTTCTAGTCTCACCACTGTGGAGCAGGATTGCCTGAACCGTCACGGTATCAAGGGGGTTGATTTGAAATGGCCCTGTAAACAGATGCAAAGATTTCATTGCTCGATTACCCCAAACCCATTTGAGCTGGTACAGATTTCACATAAAACCAGTTGCCAGCTCATTATAATGATTCTAGTATTCAGCTAATCATGCTGTTGCCTGGCTTATCACCTCAGCAGGGAGCCTATTTTTGTGAATGACTCGAGGAATTGAAGGCGAGGTGGATTGTAGCTGCAGAAGGTAATTAAAGCCACCAGAGAGGGGAATAGATGCTGCAAATTTCCCTTCACTCGGATGTGTTAAACACACTGCGGCTTCAGACAAGGGGATGAGTCCAACTGCAACAATTACAGAAGAGAGCCCTTATAGTCTGCCACTGTCCGCAGAGTCTTGGACAATATCCTCCTCAACCTCCCAGTGGCTGAAGAACACCTTTTCAAATCAGGTTGTGAATCTGTGGAATTCTCTGCCAATGAAGACAGTGTTATTCTATTCTCACGGAATATGGTTTTCTGAGTCTGTGAATAATATGGGTGATGTTTATGACTCATGTATTATATTTGTTGATTTATAGTAATTGTACCGACCGCTGTTTAGTTTAATTTAGAGATACAGCGCGGAACCAGGCCCTTTGCCCACCAAGTCCGCGCCGACCAGCGATCCCCGTACTTCAATACTATCCTACACACACTAGGAACAATTTGCAATTATACCAAGCCAATTAAGCAACACATCTCTACGTCTTTGGAGTGTGGGAGGAAACCGGAACACCCAGAGAAAATCCACGCAGGTCACGGGAAGAACGTACAAATCTCCGTGCAGACAAGCACCTGTAGTCAGGATCGAACCTGGGACTCTACCGCTGTGCCACCGTGTGGGTCTGTATTTCTCTCTGGTGAAAGCCATGCAAAAAGGATGCTGCAGTGGCACCTAACGACTCGTTTGTCCGAAGAAGGGTTTTGACCCGAAACGTCGCCAGTTCCTTCTAACCGTGATATGCTGCTTGTCCCGCTGAGTTACTCCAGCATTTTGTGTCTATTCTTTTCTTTAATTATCCTTGATGTCTATTGAATGTATGTCAATTTTTTTTTAGAGGCAACAAGACGCGGTGGTCTGAAGAAGGGTCTCAACCCGAAACGTCACCCATTCCTTCTCTCCAGAGATGCTGCCTGTGTTACTCCAGCTTTTCGTGTCTATCTTCAGTTAGAGCAGGAAATATAGACGCCATGACTGAACGAGATGAGCGACTGTTGGACATTATCCCTCACAACTGAGATAACATGAAGATGTGCCCTGAGACAATAACTGGAGCGAGTTTACAATTGAACAGATTAAGCTGTTCTTTTACCGGTCAAGCGATCAGTCTAATGGTTGGAGGGACTGGAAGGGAGATCTTACGCTGTGCATTGAGCAGGCTATTACGGATAAACAGAACAGACAAAAGTAAAGATGTCTTTCTATCTCATTGCTCGCAGGGGAAGCGTATTTTACCAAACCATAAAAACTTCAAATGAGATCCTGGGGACTGCAGTAGATGCTTTACGAGCTCATTGCAACCTGACTAGAAATGAAATAGTTGACAATTACTGAAGCAGGCAGAACTCTTTGATATGTTCTTAATGGAGTTCAGATTGTCAACAGCTCTGCAGATTTGACGGATTTGCTTTGCAGGGTGCTAATTACTTTTGGAATCTGGGAATCTGGGAACGGCTTTTACCTGAAATAGTTAACCCCTGAAATGTGCACACGGGCATGCATGATGGTGTGGAACTATCCAACGCTAATCCAGAACCATTTAGATGGATGACTGCGAGAGGTACATGAAGTGAAACATGAGACAACTTGTAGAAACTAGTACAATAAAAGTTGTTTAGGTGTGACGGTTATTGCACACAGCGAGAAGAATTGATCAGGAGTCAAGAGTCAAGAGTCAAGAGTGTGTCATTGTTTTATGTACTGAGAAGCAAAGGTCCTACAGCGAGCAAGATAGACCACTCGACGAAAAAGACCTAGTACGGTCATGGGCAGGTTCATGGGTAATTTAAGGCCCCATTTCCGTCCAACCCTCCGCTGCCATCGCTGCGCTGCAGCCGCCCGCCGGAGACCGGGGTAAACGCCAGTGGTGCTACTACCACCAACGCTGGGGTGCCGAGGCCCGACGATGCTGCGCCCCCTGCTCGTTTGCGGGAAATGCCTCGGCTGATCGTCAGTAGAGGCAATAGCGATCGGCCAGAATCACCGCCTCTACGTTCGGGATCGCTGTTCCGGACTTCGCGCTCGTGAACTCCGGGGCCGGCGTGACCAGCCTTCCCCCGACTGGACTGGACACCCATGCCGGTAAGCGAGGCCCTGTCCTGACCGCCATCAACAGCAGCGCCATCCGCACGTACGGCATGCAGGCTCTCTCCCTTGTCTTCGACTCCCACCCATATTCATGGACATGCTAAATGGCGTCAAGTTGGGAAAAGTGGAAATACAATGGCCCTGGGGGTCCTGACTTCAGCCATCAAAGTAAGCATGCAGGTACAGCCATCCGCAAATGGCATGTTGGCCTTTATAACAAGGGAATCAAATATAGAGGCAAAGATGTCTCTCTGCTGCAGTTGTACTTGAGACGGCCCTGGAGTATATTCAGTTTTGGACCCCTAATTTGAGGAAGGACATTCTTGCTAAGGGATGCAGCGTCAAGTTTCCTAGGATGGCGGGAAAATTTGTGGAAATACAATCTGGGCATGTGCAGGAAGGGCAGATACCAGTATAAACCGAAAATAGAGACAAAAAGCTTAACTCAGCACAAGTAGTCTCCTGAAAGTAAGAATGGGTGACATGCAGGTATAGAAACAGAAACATAGAAATTAGGTGCAGGAGTAGGCCATTCGGCCCTTCGAGAAAGCCAAATATGATCATGGGATCATCCAACTCAGTTTTCTCCATAACCTCTGATCCCCTTGGCCACAAGGGCCACATCTAACTCCCTCTTAAATATAGCCAATGAACTGCCTCAACTACCCTCTGTGGCAGAGAGAGATTCACCACTCTCTGCAGAAAAAAGTTCTCCTCATCTCGGTTTTAAAGGATTTCCCCCTAAGCTGAGTCCTGGACTTCGCACCCTGGAGTATTGTCCAACCCCTTAAGAATTTTGTAAGTTTCTATAAGATCCCCTCTCAATCTCCTAAACTCTAGAGGTATAAACATTCTTGCTAGTCTTTCTTCATAAGACAGTCCTGACATCCCAGCAGTCTGTAGGTCCCTCTATGGCAATAATGTCCTTCCTCAGATTTGGAGACCTGGGATGTGGTCTCACCAAGACCCTATACAACTGCAGGACCTCCCTGCTCCTCTCAAATTTTGCTATGAGAGCCAACATGCCATGGCTTTCTTTAATCTGCTGGCATGCCTACCTTCAAGACTGGTGTAAGGTCTCGCTGCATCTGCAGATACCAGTTTCCCGTTTTTGCCACCAAAATGGAAACCTCACAAACATAGAGACAAAATTTGGGCCTATCCAAGTAGCACCTCCTCAGCCCCCCCAGCTTAGTGTCATCCGCAAACTTGGAGATATTGCCTTCAATTCCCTCATCCAGTAAATTGCTTTAGTTAAGAGCCTATTAAGAGATACTCCATTAGATCCAATAGAATTACCAAACAACTCAGGAAAGTTGTCGAGGAAGGGTCTCGACCCAAAACGTCACCCATTTATTCTCTCCAGAGATGTTTCCTGTCCCGCTGAGTTACTCCAGCATTTTGTGTCTATCTTTGAATATGTATACTTAGTACACAGTAAAATCCCTCCAAACTTTCTGCAAAGTAAGGTACCGGGAATGATGCACATGAATATATTGAATATATACCAAACACCAAAGTGGTCCATAAATTCAGGTAATATTTCTCTGGAAAGGAATATATATTCTCCCAGCCCCTTCATTATTTAAGAAGGATAAGAGGGAAAAAAGAAAATCATGAACTAGCTGATCTAACACCTGGTGTTGGAAATTACAATGATGTAATTATCAAGCCTGCAGTTAAGGACAGAGTGGGGGAACATTTTGAAAATGTTTAATTCATCAGTGGAAGCCAAAAGGGAAAGATAAACGTTAGATCTTTACAATTGACAATGGTTGGATTTTTTTAAAGGTTTGTTTGGTAATTCTATTGGATCTAATGGAGTATCTCTTAATAGGCTCTTAACTAAAGCAATTTACCGGCCTGGCTTGGAAATCAACTGACTGGCAGGGGATAGAGAGACGGAGAGATACCCTGATTTATTGGATGTAATTAGTGGGTCTTGCAAGGATCTGCACTGGAGCTGCAACTATTCAGCATTGTTATAAACTATTTACATAACTGTATTTCAAGCTGTATATGCAATTTTTACTAAGGTACAAAGATAGGAGGCACGGTGGCACAGAGGCAGAGGTTGCAGGTGGTTGCCGGAGGTTGCCGGCAACCTATTTATAGTCGCGGCAGGTTTTGAATGTTTTGAAATAATCGCCGGAACATGGAAGGAGCGGAAACCACTTTCGACCATTAGGGAGACTGACAAAAACCTCCGGGAACCGCACGGAAACCTTGGGTGGGGCTCAAAGTCGACAGAGGTTTCCGTTCAGGTTTCCTAAGTGGGACAGGGGCATCATCACAGCGCCAGTGACCCGGGTTCGATCCAGACTACAGGTGCTGTCGGTACAGAGTTTGTACGTTCTCCCCCCGACCTACGTGGGTTTCCTTCAGGAGCTCTGGTCTCTTCCCACACTCCAAAGACATACAGGTTTGTAGGTTAATTGGCTTGGTATAAATGAAAATTGTCTCTAGTGGGTGAAGGATAGTGTGCGGGGATCGTAGGACGGCGCGGGCCAAAGGGGCCTGTTTCTCTCAACTAAACTAAACTAAACTCCTTGGAAATAATGTTCCAAGTGATCCTATCAGTTATTAAGGTACATCTTATTAAGGGTGCAGAGAAGATTTACGAGGATGTTGCCAGGCCTCGAGGGAACGAGCCATAGGGAGAGGTTGAGCAGGCTTGGAGTGCAGGAGGCTGTGGAGTGATCTTGTAGAGGTGTACACTATCGTGGGGGGGTATACATAGGGTGAGCGCACAGTCTTGTATTTAGAGTAAGGGAATCAAGAACTAGAGGATATAAGTTTAAGGTGAGAGGAGCAAAATGGAATAGGAACATAAGGGGCAACTTTTTCACGAAAAGGGTGGTGAATATAATGAAAGAGCTGCCAGAGGAGGATTGAACCTGGGTCTCTGGCGCTGTAAAGCAGAAGCAGTATTAATTACCACTAATTAATACTGCTAAGGATAGTGCTAATTTACAGGGATCGCTGGTCAGCGCAGATTCGGTGGGCCGAAGGGCAAGTTTCCATGCTGTATATCTAAACTAAACTAAACTAAGATGAGACAGATGCATATTGAGCTGTACTGAGATTTAAGGAATAGAGATATCTGGAGGTAACAAAGCAGAGGAAATTGTCCACATGCATGTGACTCGTAAATAATATCCTTGGTTTCCAGAATTGGAAGGTAGACACATTCTTTCCAAGTCGAGGGAAAATGCTTTAGTGTCATTTCTTGTCAAATTGATGGCATTTGTTGCCGCCTGTAATTGAGTGTATACAAACTGAAACTCACCCTGCGATCAGCTACATAATCTGCCACGCTAACAATCATTGCCCATTGAATTACCTACCGCTATGCTCCTCTGGTTGATGTAGAAACGGCAGATAGGATGCCTAATGACAACCTTATCAACCAGACAGAAAACATATTTAATTAACTCTAAACTGAAGGTTTTGATTTGCGATAAATTAGAAGGAATGACAGAAGAAAAATCAATCAGTTATCTCCCGTATCCCATCCATCACTGTTAGCAAGAAGGTCTCAGAGGCTAACCAAAGGTCAAATCATTTTCAGGGTGATAGATTATGTGGTTGGTATTCAATGAATATTTATTCCTTCTTGTGAGTATAATGTTAACTGAGTCGGACACTGTGAGTAATCCAGGCTTGGAGCATGGTTGACATTAAGTAATACGGCTTCAGGGCCCATAGTTAGGGGGGATATTCCCAACTCATCAATGATGTTTCAAAGTGATACTATTCTGCTTTCCAATAAGTATGTCTTTACTTGTGCAGAATGATGCTGCTTCTTATTTGGAGAACACACTATTATTGTTTGTTTTGTTCTGTGTATGTATGTGTGCATGTGTAAAGAATATATACTATATATATATGTGTATTTGTGCATATGTGTATTTATACACACACTGAATTTTTATTTCTCTCTCGTTTATTATATTGTTTACAGTGTACTATGTTTACATATTCTGTTGTGCTGTTGCAGAGAGTTATCTATCTCTGCTGTGTAGCAATGTGCAAAACCTTCAACCCTTCTTACACAGATCCACCAACTCCAGCCCCATCTCCACAAAGTAATCGATGCAATGACGTACTTGCTTCACCATCCTGTTATCGTCTAACTGACCCACGTTGTTCTCTGAGGGATTTGTGTAGTGCATGGCCATCCTGTCAGAATATTAATCAGGACAGGCACGAAATGCTGGAGTAGCTCAGCGGGGCAGGCAGCATCTCCAGAGTAAATGGAACGGGTGGTGTTTTGGGTCAGAACCCTTCCTCAGACTTTCCGTCCCGGGCCTTCTCCACTGTTGAGACCCTTCCACAGACTGAGAATCAGGGGAAAGGGAGAAAGAGAGATATGGAAGGGTAAGGTGTGAAAACAAGAGATCAAAGGGGACGAAGGTCAAGGAAAATATAGACTGGATCATTGTTAGCTGTGGGGAAGGTGACAACGAGAGATATAATCAGTAAAATTTAATCAGGAGGACAGTGGAACTAGTCGGAGAACTCAGTTGGGGGAGGGATGGAGAGAGAGGGAAAGCAAAAGTTACGAGAAGTTAGAGAAGTATATTCATCAATCTGTGAATCCATCCCCTCCTTACCACTGATCTCGGGTGGAAAGGTTTGGAAATAGCCTTTACACGACACCAGAGCCTAAAGCACGGCCCAGAACTTTCTCCAATTTATCACTAGCCTTTACCAAAGGGAATTAAGGAATACTCCATGTTGAACAGAAAGATGGGTAATTACACTATTATTACAATGTAAACGAGCAGAAAATAAAACCAGTACAAGGTCAACGATGCATCAACGATATTGAGCAGTCATGAGACTTGAGACATAACGCAGAAGGATTAGCAATTCAGGAGAGCAATTCATTAACATAATTCTTGAGGTGTGTAAGCATGGTGTGTGTTGCACTTACACCAAGTTGCCTCAGTGCCAAGATCCAGGAGCAATGGAACATCTGCATTGTTTATTAGCGACACTTCCAGAGAGGAGAAGCGCTAATGGGGCGGGGTGAGGTGGTGGGGTGGGGTGAGGTGATGATGATGATGATGATGGCGATGATGATGATGGTGAAGATGATGATGATGATATTTTATTGTCACTTGCACCTACGCAGGTACAGTGAAATTATTCTTGTCATTTGCATACAAACTACACAACAGAGTCGCCACAAAGATGCTGACAAAGTTGCAAAAAGTACTCCTCCCTTCTCTGTCCCCCCCCCCCCCCCCCCCCCCCCCCCCCCCCCCCCCCCCCCCCCCCCCCCCATGCCAGGTTCCCCCTTTGTTCTCGGCGACACAACCTGTCCGCCTCAGCCCGACCTCGAGACTCTGACCTCGTCCTCGTCCCATCCATGCTGAGCTTCACACTGATGCCACATCTTAGTCTCGCTGAAAGCATGTGAGGGCTCCAGGCCTGCAAGGGAGACTCTCTATGGTAACACAACAACGGCAATAGAGGCGACGCTATGCAGGGGCGAAAGTGGTGGTGGAGGAAATCCTCACCAGGAAGAAGGTGGGATGCACCGGAGATGTACAAGGATCCTTCAATATAACCATTTGCTGGTGTGGTTTGATCGGCCTGTGAGGCAGCTCTCCTCTCATTTAAACAAATCCCCAGTAATTCACGAGGGGGCTTTTTCCCTGTCAACAAGTCAGCAACCTCTTTCACCTCCTCCACTCTCGTGACATGTTTATCCTTGCGGTCTGCCCAAGTTTCTATGATAATTTGCGCGTTCAAAGTCACAGATTGCAGATTTGCTGTAAGCCCGCTGAGTCATCCTGGGAATTACAGGGTTATGATTTCACAGCAACTGAGATCAAGTTTGGAATCATCAACAAGGCATGTTGTTACCCTGTTGGAGGTTGAAGTCAAAGCTCACCTGATCCTTTCTCCGAGTGCCAAGTGTTGGGAAGGCACAGAGTTACAAATTAAAGGTTAATGGTGACTGCTCCAACCAGGCTGTCAAACCCTGTGAACGATTTTCAGCAATTAAGATTAAAAGCTCTGTGGCATTTACTTTAGACAGAGCACCGTAACATGGACGTGGAGCAGTGCACGAGCCTTTCAGTTTGAATTCATTGATTTGCTGTCAGGCATTTCAAACAAACATACCCTTGCAAGAAAAGTGAATCCAGTCTGTTTGTTTGACCTCAGCCTGTGTGGCTTTGGATAAAACAAGACGGGGTTGCACCTCCGTAAAATGTTGCATTATTTTTACAACATGCAACAAACACAGCGACTATTGAAGATCCGATGTCAGTCAATGGTACCATCCTCACTGATCTAAAACTGGCTGTTCTGCAATCTGAAATGGGCGTACATGTGGCTATTTCTGGGTTTAGTGGCAACACAGAAGTCTGAGTGTCTGTTACATTTTCCGTGGATAGAACTAAATGCCGGAGTAACTACTTTTTAAGAGGCAGGGGGTCAGTCAGCATCTCTGGGGGAAAGGTATTGGTGAAGTTTCGGGTCAGGACCCTACTTATCCACTTATCCACCTTAGTACTCATCAAGAGACCCAACATCACCCCCTTCTTGATCTCATCTGCACCAGCGTATCGATGTACCCCCCCACCCCCATCTCAATATACTTCATAGCTCCCTGCTCTTCACATGAACCCATTTTTCCAGAAGATAGACACAAAAAGCTGGAGTAACTCAACGGGTCAGGCAGCATATCTAGACGAAAGGAACAGGTGACTTTTCGGGTTGGGACCCGCCTACTTCTTCGGGCCTCAGCATGAAACGTCACCCATCCTTTTACTCCAGAGATGCTGGCTGACCCGCTGAGATACTCCAGCTTTTTACGATACGATATATTACGATAAAACTTCATTCATTGATCTGCTGACAGTCACATCACACAAGATACACAAAAACAGGAAATTAAAAATGAAAACAAAAAGTAAAAGACAAGCGACTGTTGGCTGGCTACCGTGTGCACAGCGCCTTCACCAGAACGAACAAACGAACACAGACTTATCCTCTGGGCAGAGGATTCTAAACTAGAGTGCCCCCCCCCACACCCATGTCCTCCATTGTTCATCATGGCGATCCCCCCATGCTGGGTCCCCATTGTCTTCCCCTCACACTCATTGACTGCAAGGCCCCACCGCCACCGGGCCTCCCGATGCCACCGAGGCCCACGCTGCCGCCGCCGAGATTCCCATCGCCACCACTGCTGAGGCTCATTCGGCCCAGACAGGCCTCACTGCAGTCCCCTAGGGGGCCTGTGGGGCGTGTCAGGCCTATCAGGGCACGTTCCAGTCTTTGCTCTGGTCGTTGCCACCGCAGTTGTCGACGGGCGGATCGGGCCCGCGCGGCTCCCAGGGACATTCCCGCCACGCTCACAGCTCCCAGGGACACACCGTTGGCTGCTTCCCTGAGGCAGAGTGAAGTGAAGTGTGTCCATCTTCAGTGTAAACCAGCATCCTTCCTTCCTCCACAGTTTCAGTGGAGTTCTGAAAGGAACAAGACCTGAATTTTAAATAGCTGTTTTCATCACCTCACAACTCAGCAAAACGCTGCATGGCCAATAATTCTCCGTTATTGACTGCCATGCTCTCTATATTAAAACAATTTACCCAGCAAGCATACAGTAATAGTAAGGATTTAATGATTAAATAAGCTGCTCATTGCATGTGTAGAGAGGAACTGCACATGCTGCCTTGTACCGAAGGCAGACACAAAGCGCTGGAGTAACTCAGTGGGGTCACTGGAGACAAGGAAGAGGAATGCCAATATTTCAGCATAGGGCTCCACGGAAATAATGAACTCAAGGACGTTGCATCAGAGAAGCAGGAATCAGTCCCTCATCCACTTTCTCTCGGGACTCCACAGCCCTGATTCCCTTGCGTTCTACGATCCATCAAATGTACGCAGGGACTGAGGAGCCACAGCTGCGAGGCAGAGAATTCCAAAGACTTACTACTGTGCAGGAGGATATTTCTCCTCACCCCCACTCGAGAGGTATCCTGAAATAGAAAGGAAACCAGGAGGTTAGATTATCAAGGAGTGGAATGGAACCAAAAATGTCATTCTTAGTTTTACCGTGTCCTACATTTTCCAGGCTGTGCTATTCTACCATTTGGCATTAACCTATTTAAATATGGATTAGAAAAACTAGGCTGCATCATCTTCTGGCATCTGAATATATCCCTGTTGTGGCATCGAAAGCAAACATGCACATTTTTACTTTGATTTTTAATTGATATTGATCAGACTTTTAATGTGATTTGCTCTTATTAAAGTCACAAAAATAGTTTAATCTTGGGAGAATTTCAGGGGTATGGGCAACAGTCTGATAATGGTTCTTTAATTTTAATCCCCTTTAGGTGTTGGTGGAGGTTAATGGGATATAGGACAATCTGAATCTTGAGAAAAGGATACCCGGGCTTTGAGGGGAATGCTAGAAGAGATTTATCAAAAGGATTCCAGGGATTTCTGATTTTAATTATGTGGACAGGCTGGAGAAACTGGGGTTCTTCTACTTGAATTAGAGGAGTTTTAGAGAGGATGTAATATAATCATATAACAATTACAGCACGGAAACAGGCCATCTCGACCCTTCTAGTCAATGCCGAACACTTATTCTCCCCTAGTCCCATCTACCTGCACTCAGACCATAACCTTCCATTCCTTTCCCGTCCATATACCTATCCAATTTATTTTTAAATGATAAAATCGAACCTGCCTCCACCACTTCCACTGGAAGCTCATTCCACACAGCTACCACTCTGAGTAAAGAAGTTCCCCCTCATGTTACCCCTAAACTTCTGTCCCTTAATTCTCAAGTCATGTCCTCTTGTTTGAATCTTCCCTACTCTCAATAAAGTAATTAAGTATTTTAAATCACAAATTAATAGAGAGAGTAGTTAGAGAAACATTGGCACTCTCCAGTCCTCTGGGAGATCACCTGGTGATATAACGATCTTCAACAATGTCCCTGCAATATCCTCTCTTCAATCGTAAAAACTTGGGATAGATTCCATTCGGCCCATGAGACTTATCCACCTTAATACTCATCAAGAGACCCAGCAGCACCCCCTCCTCCTTGATCCCTAACTGCCCTGGCATATCGGTGAACCCCATCAGTGTGGTACTCCATATACTCGGTATACTCCATGTTATACTCCTTAGCTCCCTGCTCTTCACATGAACCTATAAAATGATTTGTCCAGAAGATAGACACAAAAAGCTGGAGTAAACTCAGCGAGTCAGGCAGCATCTCTGGAGGAAAGGAATGGGTGACTTTTCGGGTCGAGACCCTTCTTCAGACTGAGAGTTGGTGGGGAAAGGGAAACAAGAGACATAGACGGTGATGAAGATAAATATAGAACAAATGAATGAAAGATATGCAAAAAAGTAACGATGATAAAGGAAACAGGCCATTGTAAGTTATGGCCTAAGTGAAAACGAGTTACAGACAAACCACTCGTTCTTGTTGAGACTCAACAGACAATAAGACAATAATTTGTCCAGTTCAGTTTTGAGGTTACCATTAAATTAGTTTGCAATTCCTTTTCAGGCAGCTGAGTTATTCAAAAAGACTTATATTTCATCTCTGTTTCATTTTCCATGCACCACATTTGGACTATTGTATGTAATTTGGAGTGTTGTGTACATTTCTGATCACCCCATTACAGAATCGATGTGGAGCCTTTGGAGAGGGTGCAGAAGGAGTTGACCAAAATGCTACCTGGACTAGAGGGCATTAGTTACAGTATAAGGAGAGGTTGGATAAACTTAGATTGTTTTCTATGGGGCATCGGAGGTTGAAGTGTAGACCCGGTAGAAGTAGATAAAATTGGTACATGAATATGCAGGGAATTGGGATATGGATCATACGCAGGCAGAGGAGATTAGTTTAACTTCAACAACAATCAGTTTTATTCGTCACATTACACATAAAGTGCAAGTTAAATGAATTTGCCAGCAGCAGTACAATGAAAAAGAACACACAAAAACACACTAAAAATTTGGCATCATGCTGGGCACAGACACTGTGTACTGTGTTGTGTCATGCTGTTTTACGTTCAATGTTTAATGTAAAATCTGCATCCCCCATTTATGGTATGGTATGGTATGGTATGGATTATTTGCCACACGTACCGAGGTACAGTAAAATTATATTGAACTAATGTAATTTGTAATGAAAATAAATTTACCAGCCTCCTGCCACTGGAAACAATTTCATATTTACTGTTTCAATATCCATCGTGAATTTGAACATCTCTGTTAAATCTCCCCCTGAAATGTTATTTTCCCTAAGAGGAACATGTAACGAATAATAAAACACCCTCGTCCTTTGTGTTATTGTAGTTAATCTCCTCTCCACCCCTGTAAAATCGTGACATCTTTCCGAAACTATAAAGCTCAGAACTGAATACAATTACCGAACATTAACTTAACCAGTGTGTTATAATAAAGCGAGAGATTTCAACAAATGATGGACCTGGGATACGACTTTAATCAGCAATTTCCCATTCAAGATATCGTTCACTCCCAGCCCAACATCCTGCTCACCTGTCGTTAAGATTCAGATTCAGATTCAGATTCAATCTTTATTGTCATTGTGCAGTGTACAGTACAGGGACAATGAAATGCAGTGCGCATCTCACCCAGACGAGCGAACATAGAATAATAGAACAGTAAAATATATATATGTACATACAGTAGCAGTAGTGCAATTTTTCTGGGGGAAGAAGTGACTGGCGATCACCAAGGTGCAGAGTTAAGTTGTGTAACAGCCGCAGGGAAGAAGCTGTTCCTGAACCTGCCGGTCCAGCAACGGAGAGACCTGTAGCGCCTCCCGGATGGGAGGAGAGTAAACAGTCTGTGGTTGGGGTGAGAGCTAGTCCTTGACGATGCTGCGCGCCCTTCGCAGGCATCGCTTAAACCAATTTAACGGATCGTTTACACAAACATGAGAACAGAACGTGATTTCTGACAACAGTTGTGAGAAATTAAAGAGATCCAATTCTCAAACATTTGATTGTGGAAATGCTGTGCCCATTAAAAGTAATTAATTGCTTATTCTCCACGCAGTCGAATCACAGATTTGTAGGAAGGAACTGCAGGTGCAGATACACACAAAATACTGGAGTAACTCACTGGCTCAGACAGCATCTCTGGAGAAAAGGAATAGGTGACATTTCGGGTTGAAACCGTTACTCAGTAAGTAACTAATTGTTCATTCTCCACACCGGGGAGTCATAGTATTATAGTCATACAGCACGGAAAGAGGCCCTTCAGCCCAACGCATCCTTGCTGACCAAGGTGTCCCATCTAAGCTAATTCAATTTCTCCACGTTTGGCCCAGAAACTTATCCCATCCATATACCTTGCCAAGTATCTTTTGACTACTGCCACAGTACCTGCCTCCTCTGGCAGCTAATTCCATATTCCCACCACTCATATATTTGAGCACATCAAACGTAATTAATTACAGAGTGAAATGCCTCTGTAATGCTTGCTATCAGGCAAGTTCAAGCACAAGCTCTCTTGTTTATCTGAGTCCAGTTGTGTGCATTGAGATCCAGATGGCAAACACAAGGATAAAGGAACCTTCAAGAAATGACTAGGCTGCCCGTTGAGACTATGCTGCCCTCATTTGGCAATATTGTTAGTAAATGGCAAACAGCTGGACTCTGTGTCCACTAACAAACAAATCGCAGCTCTCAAGTGTGATCCATCTTGCTTGTGAAAATGGGGCCTGGTGAAGAGCCAGGGTGCATCTGATAGAAACATAGAAAATAGGTGCAGGAGTAGGCCATTCTGCCCCTCGAGCCTGCACCGCCATTCGATATGGTCATGGCTGATCATCCAACTCAGTATCCCATCCCTGCCTTCTCTCCATACCTTCAGCCACAAGGGCCACATCTAACTCCCTCTTAAATATAGCCAATGAACTGGCCTCAACTACCTTCTGTGGCAGAGAATTCCACAGATTCACCACTCTCTGTGTAAAAAATTATTTTCCCATCTCGGTCCTAAAAGACTTCCCTCTTATTCTTAAACTGTGACCCATAGTTCTGGACTTCCCCAACATCGGGAATAATCTTCCTGCATCTAGCCTGTCCAACCCCTTAAGATCATGAGACTATTCCCAAGATGGGGTCACAATGGTCACAAGAAAGGCAGAAAAATCAACAAGTTTTCTCTGGGTTTTCTGGTTTCCTCCCACACTCTAAAGACAAACAGGTTTGTAGGTTAATTGGCCTTGGTAAAAAATAGTTTAAAAATGTTCCCCAATGTGTAGGACAGTGCTAGTGTACAGTGATCGATCGCTGGTCACTGTGGTTTCGATGAACTGAAGGGCCTGTTTCTACGCTGTTTCTATAAAGTCAATGGTCTAATAGGATTTAAGAATTTTTTTAAAGGAGAAGAAAGATCGAGAAGAACTTGGGGAAAAGGGGTTTAAGGTTGTAGCATCAAAAGCAACTGCTGGCAGATGGGCTTGGGCAGAATTGCAGGATGGGCAATGATCTCTGGGGGCTGTTGCCTCATTAAATCACCTATTACCCAACACCACAGGGTGGTGAATCTGTGGAATCCATTGCCGTAGACGGCAGTGGAGACCAAGTCTTCGGGTAATTTTAAAGCAGAGATTCTTGATTAGTATGGGCGTCAAGTGTTACGGGGAGAAGGCAGGAGAATGGGGTTGAGAAGGAAAGATAGATCAGCCATGATTAAATGGCGGAGTAGCCTCGGTGGGCCGAATGGCCTAATTCTACTCCTATGATATCAATTCATGAACCACAGAAACTAACCATCACTGTCAGCCTGAGGGTAAACACCAGTGGACACTTGTGGAACCCAACTTCATGGAGCCCCTCGAGACTTCAACCTTTCACCAATTTAGCTCCAGGACTTTCATTGAACAGGGGCCCAAAACGCTCGCCATCATTCACCACCCTCCTTCCCCTGGTTAAGCGTATTCTCACATTGGAAATGTTAGACAGCAACTCTACTGCTGCGCCACCGTGCCGCCCAAGAGCGTGTCAGTTCGGAGACCACCGGCACAGCTGACGCTGCCAAAAAGACGCTGAATCGAGGCCCAAAATAAATTGATTCAAACCAAGTCAATATTTGCAAACCACAACATCAATCATTTCACTGACAGAATGACACCTTCATTTTAATAGCTCAATGGATACTAAAATAATGAGCAATGCACGGAGTAAATTTCTTTGCTGAAGATTGATTTTGCAAGTTGTACTTAGTGAGGTCTCTCCCTAGAGGGAGTGCAGCATGTTAGGAGTTATTGTGAAACTGTCCTATAAATTGCAAGAGGCGAGAACAACATAACTCTCCAATCAATCTTCCTAATTCATCAGATGCAAACATTAATAAAGTGATCGTTTAACTAATTTCCTACTCAAGAACTTAGCAGCATAACAGCTGGCACTGGAGGAGATCAGTCAACACTACCTGATAGTTGAACATCAAAATCAGCATCGGAGGGACTTGATTGATAATTTAAAACCCGAAGGATTTCTCTTTGCATCTCAAATAACAGGCCAGTTCCATTTGAATCCCTGTTCAAAGATTGGATTCCTGGCGTGTAGTCCTTAAACAATTTACATGGAAATATATGGAGCCATAGATTCACATTTCAAGCCTTATGCCCCTGTCCCACTTAGGAAACCTGAACGGAAACCTCTGGAGACTTTGCGCCCAACCCAAGGTTTTCGTGCGGTTCCCGGAGGTTTTGGACAGTCTCCCTCCCTGCTTCCACTAACTGCAACCTCCGGCAACCACCTGCAACCTCCAGGAACCGCACGGAAACTTTGGGTCGGGCGCAAAGTCTCCAGAGGTTTCCGTTCAGGTTTCCTAAGTGGGACAGGGGCATAAGGATAGCATATTGCAAGTAAGAATTTCATCGTTCCATTCCGGGATATATGACAATAAAACACTCTTTGATTTTTGAGATTGATATGTGGAGCCTTAGACCTAATTGTTCGATGACGGTTTTATTGACAAAAGTGCAAATGCACAGTGGAATTATTTTCTTACAAACAGTCCAGTAGTCCAGAGTATTGCCATGTCTAAGCACACTAGCAAATTGTACAGAAATAGTCTACTGAAAAAAGTTTTCATTGTACCTCGACACATGTGACAATAAACTAAACTGAACCAAACTGAACTGAACTGATCCCATAGTTTGGGTGCATGAGTTAGTGTGACTCATAATCACACTGCACAGAAACAGTCCGTATGGGCCACTAAATCTAAATCTACACTGACCAGCAACTCATCCCCCATTGCTTTACTGTCTACTTTTCCCCACATTCCCAATCACTTAATTCCCATCATCTTCCCCCTCAGATTCTACCACTCATCTATATATCAGGGGCAATTTACTGCGGTCATTTTACCTACCGAACCCCATACCTTTGAGATATGGGAGGAAACCAGAGTACCCAGAGGAAACCCACAAGGTCACAGGGGGAATGTGCAGATAGCACCCAAACACATCAATGTCTTGGGACCAGTTGGCTCAGGAAGCTCTTTGTGACAGCTCGTCAGGGCAATTGCTCAGTTGAACACAGAAAATTACCACACATCTCCAAATTAATTACAAAATATCTGAGGTTGATAGATACATAGAAAATAATCAATTAGCTTATAGTATTCTGAATCTCTCTCTCCTCTATCACTCTCCTCTCTCTCTCGCTCACCTCTCACTTTCTCCTCTCCTTTTATTGCGCTCTCTCTCTCTCTCTCTCTCTCTCTCTCTCTCTCTCTCTCTCTCTCTCTCATTTCTCTCTCTCTATTTCTCTCTCTCTCTCTCTCTCTCTCTCTATCTCTCTCTCTCTCTCTCTCTTTCTCTCACTTTCTCTGCTGCCAAATTCCTTCACTTTTCTCCCATTACTTCTGGTTCCTAGTGGATGGCTTCATGTTTTTAATCAGTATTCAGTTAATTGGCACAAGTAATGCCTAATTGTAAGCCCAGATGGAAGTTAGTTGATAATGGAAGTTTCACAGCCAAGTCTATTCATCTAATAGTCATACAAATGTAAATTTTGATTGAAAACTCTAAGCTTGATTACATGATTTCCTTAGCCATCAAGCACAAACTAACTAATAAATTAACTGAAATAAATACAGAGAAAATGCAGGAAACATTCAGCAGGTCAGGCAGCAGCTGTGAAGGGGTGAACAGAATAAAGTGTCTGCTTGAATATCTTTCAACAGAAAGCCAAATGATTTGATAAAGGACCATTGATCTGAAACATTAACTCTCTTCCTCTGTCGGTACCTTCAGCCTGATCTGCCCAGTATCAACATGGAACATAGCACAGTGCAGAGATAGACACAAAATGCTGTAGTAACTCAAGGAGACAAGTAGCATCTCTGGAGAGAAGGAATGGGTGACGTCCCAAAACATCCCCCCATTCCTTCTCTCCAGAGATGCTGCATGGTCCCGCTGAGTTACTCCAGCATTTTGTGTCTATCTTTGGTTTAAACCAACATCTGCATTTCCTTCATACATAGTACTGTACAGCACAGGATCGGGTCTTTCCAGCCCTTAATACCTGTGCCAAACATGATGTCAAGTTAATCTCCTTGTCCATTTCCCTCCATAATAATAATAATAATAATCTTATTTATATGGCACATTTTTAGTCAACTTGCATTGACCACAAAGTGCTTCACATAATTACATTATATTTACACACAGGCAAAGGTGGGTGAAGTGTCTTGCCCCAAGGACACAACGACAGTATGCACTCTAAGCGGGATTCGAACCGGCTACCTTCCGGTCGCCAGCCGAACACTTAGCCCATTGCGCCATCTGTCGTCCATATCCATGTGTCTATCTAAAAGCCTCCTAAACACCACTGTCGTATCTGCGTCCACCACGACAAGCACCACCACCCCTGGCAACACGTTCCAGTCACCCACCATTCTGTTTGTAAAACACTGCCCCACACATCTCCTTTAAACTTTTCCCCTCTGACCTTAAACCTTAAACCTATGCCCTCTGGTCCTTGTGAGATTTCCACTCTGGGGGGGAAAAGGTTCTGACTGCCTGCCCTATCTATGCCTCTCATAATGTTTTTATTCTAAGGCTCCGGCCTTTAACTCCGATAATTTTATACCAATAGCCTTTTCTATTTTTAGTTCACTTTCCAGCATCAGCATTTTTGTTTTTAGCTTTCAGATAGTTCAGATGGTAATCGGTCACTTATTTCATTTGTTGCTTGTTGGGGACTTAGATGGAGCATAAATCACCTGCTGCATTCGCCAGCATTACCATGTGACGGCAGCTCTAAAGTATTTAGTTTGTGTTGAAGCTGTGCTTGGATATCCTGAAATTGTGAAAAGTAATAAATAAATGTCCTTCAAAAAATAATGATGTCATTGGGGACATTATATAACTCAATTAACTCAAATTTCCTACTGGCCACTGCTACTTATCATTATGCTAATCTTACCACAGGATAAAATGGCCGGAAGGAATATACATGAGGAAGAATGAAGGTCAGTTGGGAGTAAATAGTTCCAGGTTCATTATTACCTTCATCACCTCCTCAAAAAACTCGATCAAGTTAATAAGGCACGACCTGCAAATCCTTTTTCTTATTGACCTCTTTGGACATCCTCTTCTCTGTCTGTTTTTAAATCACTTCTTAAAACCCATCTCTTCTCCGTGGCCTTTGATACCCAGTAAGATGTCGACTTTATTTACTTGATTTAATTTCTTATTTTGATTGCTTTATTGCGTGGTTATTATTTTTACTCATGTTTTATGTCTTTTAATTTATTGTTGTATTTCATATGTAATTTTTGCGCTTTATGTGAGCTGTTATGTTATGTTCTGTTATGTTGTCTGTTTATGATGTCTTGTTTATTCTTCTGTACAGCACTTTGGTCAACATTGGTTGTCTTAAAGTGCTTAACAAATAAAGTTGGATTGGATTGGATTGGATCCAAGGTTTCCTTACTTTGCCCCTTTACTGAGCCTTTGGCACTGAGTAAGTCCCTGTCAATATTGGGAAAGGTAAAATCACCCACAAAAATAATCTCAGTTGTTTTGGCATCTTTCGGTAATCTGTCCACATATCTGTTCCTCTATATCCCGCATGTTATTGAGGGGTCTATAGTACAATCCAATAAGAGTGCTTGCACCTTTCCTACTTCTAAGCCCTGCCCATACTGTCTCAGTGGATGAACTATCCAGTAGGTCCTCTCTGAGTGCTACCGTGATTGTCTCTCTGATCAGTAACACATCTGCGGAAGGAAACTGAGAGACAACATTTCAGGTCGAGATCCTTCTTCAGACTGATGGGTAGAGGGGAGGTAACAGGAAGGCATGTTGAGGGGAAGAGGTGGGCCCGAGTGGGTGGTAAGAAGATGTAGGAGGACATGATAAACATTGTCTTTATACATGGCTACAAGGAACGCAGGTGAAGCCTGTGAAAACTCAATGTTTACAATTCTGAAGAATGCAACTCACAAGAGGTAGAACTCATCTTTCTCCTCCTGAATGAGGGTTGAATGGAGAAATAGAAATCTGGCCAATTATAAACTGGACATTCAAGATGGCGGCATGGTGATGCAGTGGTAGAGTTGCTTCCTTACAGCGTCAGAGACCCGTGTTCAATCCCAACTACGGGTGCTGTCTGTACAGAATTTGTACCTTCTCCCGGTGACCTCATGGGTTTTCTCCAAGATCTTCGGTTTCCTCCCACATTCCAAAGACGTACAGGTTTGTTGGTTAACTGGCTTAGTATAAATGTAACTTGTCCCTAGTGTGTGTAGGATAGAGTTAATGTGCGGGGATCGCTGGTCGGCATGGACTCAGTGGGCTGAAGGGCCTCTTTCCGCGCTGTATCTCTAAACTAAACAAAAAAAATTCCTCGCCATTCATGCGATTCAAAAGATCATGGTTCGTGCTGTGTTTTAGAAATTTGGGTTTGTTAAGACATGTCTATGCGGTATTGATTTTATTCAGTTGATCTTTTCTTTTATAAATCTATGTTATTGACTGGTTGCTTGGCATGAAAATGGACTGTCAATGTATTATCAATTTTGGCTTCACTCAGTTACCCTCAGTGCCTGCTGTTTCATTCAGAGCTTCATCATTGCTGTTCATTGTAAACTCACTTCAGCACATGTGTTTGTGTGTTGCTCCATTATAAGTAACATCAATAGAAATACTCATCTTGGATTATGCAGCAAAAAGACTGCTTCAAAATAACATCCTCACACTTGGCTTTGTGTTTGCTTTAGCCAGTCGCGGTAAACCTTTTTTGAGTCTACAGGCAGTGGATTTCGAAGATATGCTGGAGTAACCCAGCGGGTCAGGCAGCATCTCTGGAGAGAAGGGGTGGGTGAAGTTATCGGGTCGAGACCCTTCTTCAGTGGATTTCTTTCAACTTTAGCCAAGAGCATTCAGTACCTACAAAATAAAATGTGAGCAGAGAAAGAATGAAGGATAGGAAGAAACTGGACCACAAGACACCATTAGTGTCTCGCTGTAACAATTATCTAATTAACCTCTCCCTCTGCTGAATTTTGTCCAAGTGTCCTGAAGATTTGTTCTTCATTTTCAGTAGAGAAAAATCCCTTTTGAAATTCATTATGATCTTCTTCCAACTTTTCAGGCAGATTGTTCCAGGGCATAATAATCCAATGAGTAAAATTGCTCCTCTTCACCTCTCTCTGTTTTTCTCTCTCGGCCCTTTAGTTAATAGCTTTTCTGGAGATGTCGAGCTTAACTCCCCAATTTACATTTACATTCATGAACGCCATTGTTCAGGGAGCATTGTTTGGACAACGTACGGCCCAGCGGTATGGACATTGATTTCTCTAACTTCAAGTAATCCTTGCATCCGTCTTTCTCCATCCCTCCCCCGCCCCAGTTATCGTGCTAGTTTCACTGTTGTCCTGTTGAGTTTCACCATCTGTATAACTCGTTATCACCTGGCCCGCAGCCAACAATGGAACATTGTGGGCTCCACCTTTCCTGATCACCGTTACTTTTTGCATCCCTTTCGTTCACCTGTTCTATGTAGCATCTATATCCCTTATTTCCCTTTCCCCTGACTCTCCATGTCTGAAGAAGGTTTTCAACCCTGAAACATCACCTTCTCTCCAGAGATGCTGCATGACCTCCTGAGTTACTCCAGCTTTTTGTGTCTACCTTTGGTTTAATCCGGCATTTGCAGTTTCTTCCTACACCAGTCTCTTTGGACACACTACCATCACCCTCTACACCACACTCCTCACCCAGCCCACCTTGCCGTCCCATCTCACCAATCTAGTTGGATAAAGAAAGAGATTTAGGAAGTTCCCAGGGCTACTAGGAATTTCGAAATCTCTTTCTTCGTCCAACTTGAATCTCGCATCTCTTGCTTTTAATCAGCTTGCTGTCAAAGAGCCTGCTTTCAGCTACTTCACGTCCAAGTTCCCAAATTCTCTCCCTGATATTCTTCCCAACTCCTTTTAGTGTTTCGTAAACCAAAATCCTTTGACCATCTGAACTGCTTTCCATTAATCCACACACGTTAATCTCAGATTTTATCAGATTTGTGGTTTAGACTGCTCCTGTTAAATGTATTGAAACATTTCATTATGTGAAAGGTGTCATTTAAAGGTTTGTTGTTGCTCTTCACTCAAACCTTCAATTTAATTTCAAGCTGGAATCATGGACCGATGTTTTGGTCACGATTCTGTGCAATGTAACGGAATCTAATATGTATTTTGTTTATTGCTTTGCTCGCTCTGTCTGGGATAATTAGGTGTTGGAAAGGACGTCTTGTAAAACCACTGAATTATCTAAAATTAGCAATAAAACTAGATGGATTTGGCCCAACAAATCTGTGATAACCAGTGTTTCTAATGGTATAATATTTAATTCAATGAATATTAAACCTACTGTAATTATCACTAAACGATGATCAAAATTAGCAAAAAGATGCTGGGAAACTGAAATGAAAGCAGAAAATGCTAGAAGCACTTACTGGTTCAGGCGACATTTGCAGAAAGAGAAACCAAATTAATGTTCTGGGCCTGAATTAATCAGAAATAATCAGCAGGCGATTTTAGATCTCAATCTAAAATGGTAACTCTGTTTCTCTTTCCACAGAAGGTACATGGACTGCTCATTATTTCTGTATTCATTCTTGTTTCCAATTCATAATTATCACTTTCCAAACATTGGGCCACCTGGTCTGAATAAATTGTGCCCAGTTGCTTAACGCTAAGTGTGCCTAGTTGCTTAAAGGGCCTGTCCCGCTTGGGCGTCATTTGCGCCTCATTTATACGTGATGTAGAAAACTGGTCGACGCGTCGTGATGCATGCGGGGCGCGTGGGTAATGCACGCATAGCGCATGGTAAGGCGTGGAATCGCATGTAGTGGCGCAAGGTGTCGCGCGGTGCTCCAGGATTTCATAGTGCACCAGAATCCTCGCACGCCACCTGCGTGACGTATTGCGCTGACGCACGCTGACGTCCCGACATCGCACATGTATCACGTGGTGACGTCACCGTGCGTCAACGTCCGTAAACATGCAACGCCGCGCACCACCCATACGCAATCGGCCCGCCTTTAACGCATCAGGTAACCTCTAACCTCGTCCACACAGACCTCTTCCTGGGTTTCTTTCTTGTTGTACTCCTGCCTGGCTGATCTGTAAGTATGAGGGCTGCAGCTAACAGAAGTCTCTGTTGTTGCTGTAGCAATAAAATCTGGAGTTCTTCCATGATGGTCATGATGCAGAATAGGGAAGCAGGATATTCTAATGACATCACGCGCACCAGACGGCTGTGCTGATGCATGATGACGCGTGATTTGCGCGCAACAATCGCGCGTCAGTCACCACCGGCCTGTCACGTAAATGACGTGCAAATGACGCCCAAGTGGGACAGGCCCTTTACCCTAAGTGTGTAGGAAGGAACAGTAGACGCTGCCTAACCTTAAGATCTGATTCAGAAGACACATTTCAAGTTGGGAGACACAAATGTGGCTGTAAGATAAAATATTTTCCAGAATGTTGCCAGGATTAGAGGACTTCAGCTGCAAGGAGAGGTTGGATTAACATGGATTGTTTTTCTCTGTAACGTCAAAGGTTGAGGGGAGACTTGTTGGAAGTATGTCAAATTATGAGGGGCATAGATAGGGTAGACAGTCTGAACCTTTTTCCCAGAGTGGAAAAGTCCAACACCAGAGGGCATAGCTATAAGGTGAGAGGGGGAAAGTTTAATGGAGATGTGTGGGGCAAATGTTTTTACACAGAGTGGTGGAGACCTGGAGCACAATAGTGGCGTTGAAGAGACTTTCAGATAAGCACATGGAAGTGGAAGGAATAGAGGGATATGGATCAGGCTTGGCACAAACATTGTAGGCCTGTGCTGTACTGTCCAATGATCTATGAACCATTGCTGTAGGAGTCAACATAGTCAGTGAGCCGGTATTTTTGCAGAAGGACAGTACCTTGTAGGTGTAGCACAAGCAGATTAATGCAGTGACAGTGTGCAGGAACGTTCAACGAATGTTGTTCTTTCTGCATGAACATCTTATCATGCGCCACCTCCTTTGTTTAGCTGTGCTATCCACACTTCTTAAGCAGGCACCAGGCAGATTTAATAATCCATTTCCACACCGACCAGAGAAGATAAATCTTCCAAGAAGTGAACACTTCAGTAAAATGAAGTAATTCCAAACTTGTAAAAACAGTTAAAGGGAATGTTTATTAAATTATATGAAAACCTTTCACGTGAATCACACTGCAACCAGTTGAATCGTTGACTGGTTAGCACGCAACAAAAGCTTTTCACTGTACCTCGGTACGCGTGACAATAAACTAAACTGAACTAGTACACGAGGTCCAACTTTATCTATCAGGAAGTCAGTTGTCTGAATCCTAAAATCACATTTTTTTTAATTTTGTTAATGAGACAGGGCATTAATTAATTAATGAGTTACAAAAACGGACAAAAATTAGAACAGATTTTCCGTTTTACTATTTGGGTATATATATGCCTCCGTGAGAAACAAGATTGCCTGTACTTTATGGGTCACCGTAAGGCATAGAAATAATGTATGGGACACGAATGCATAAAACAAGCAGCCACTAACAGGCAGTGCCATCGTGCTATTATGGACAAGTCAAGCTGAAAAATGATCAGGGCCTGCTATTGGACTCTCTCTGGGAGATGAACCAAATTTGCATCAATGAATGTTTCCTAGCAATGTTTATTTAAACTACCAATTGAGCAAAGCACCGATTCTGATTTCTAAAGCTGAGAAATTAGGCTCATTGAAGGAAGGCAAACTGCCAGAGGATCCATTCAATCAGCCTGGGAAGACACAGATCATCCCTGGTTAATGATACTAAGTAGGGTACTTGGTGTTAATGTTGTTTTATGTAAAACTCAAGCCAATTCTTGTTCATCTCCTTTTTGGTGTAACCAAGGCAGTAACACTGTGTTGTGTAGGAAGGAACTGCAGATGCTGGTTTACACCGAAGATAGACACAAAACGCTGGAGCATCTCAGCAGATCAGACAGCATCTCCGGGGAAAAAGAATAGGTGACGTTTCGGCTCAAGACCCTTCGTCAGACTGAAAGTCAGGGGAGAGGGAAACTAGTGAGATGAAAAAGTACAAAGAATGAAAGGTACGAAAAGAACAAATCAGAGCCAACAACGATGATCAAGGAAAGGTGGAATCCAGAGCTCCCGGAGAAAACCCACGCAGTCATGGGTAGATTGGACAAACTCCGCACGGACAGACTCCGTAGTCAGGATCGAACCCGGGGCTCTGGCGCTGTAAGGCAGCAACACTACCGCTGGTAAACTACAAGTGCACTACACCGCTGGATTGGAAGAAATGAAAATGATTCCCCTACTTGAATGTATATTTGTGGGCACCACACAACCACAGCATTATGTCTGCCACAGACCATAACAGCTACCGGTCCGGCATGCCAGATGTTTATTTTCAGAGAATGTACATATGTTTATGTCAGGTAATAATGATCAAATTCATCCAGTCGTACAGGTCAAAGGTTATTGACCTGAAATACCCAATCGTTTTACCCCCTCTTCAGATACTATCTGACAGGATAAATCTCGATTCCCTCTCCGCAGACTCTCAGCCTGAGGAAGAGTCTCGGCTCAAAACATCACGTATTCCTTCGCTCCAGAGATGCTGCCTGATCCGCTGAGTTGTTCCAGCATTTTGCGTCTGTCTTCTAAGGTAAATCTATCCATCATTTTCTGATTTTAATTTTGGAATGCCAGCGTCTGCCGTATTATCCTCGCGCACCTTATCTGGAGTCGAGAATGGACGGCTCGATTGTAATCGCGCACAGTCATTCCGCTGACTGGAAAGCGGGCAACGCAAAAAGCTTTTAACTGTACCTCGGTACACGTGACAGTGATAAACTAAACTAAAAGAGTGTTTAATTGTCACATGTACTGCCAAACAGAACAATTAAATTCTTACTCTTATATTTATTATCAGGTATAGGGCCTGTCCCACGGGCATGCGACCTGCATGCGGCAAGCGCAACCTAAAGGGGCCGGTCCCACCAGCATGCGCCTGCATGCGGCAAGCGCGACCTCACGTGGTCGCTTGAGCCGTACCGGCCTGCGGCAAGCGCGACCAAACCAGAAGCGGGAGCAGCGCGGAGGTCGAGTGAGTGACACGCCGTTGAGGCGGCTGCGGGCCGGCAGGCCGTTGCCGCGCGGAATTTTTAAACACGGTCAGTTTTTCGGAGCCCCGCACGATGTCGGGATGTCGGGACCAGCTCCGCACAACTTCATACGGCTCCTGCGATCGAAGTGGGACCGGCCCCGCGAGGCCGTACGGCTCAAGCGACCACGTTAGGTCGCGCTTGCCGCTTGCAGGCGCATGCTGGTGGGACAGGCCCTTAATTTCAGCAGTTTCAGATATCTCTGCTGTATCTCCTCCTTATAAAATCCGATCTCCCATAATCAGACCTAGGAATGCAAATCTAAAAAAGAAATGCAGTCCTTATATTTACTTTGACAGAAACCATTTCATACTTTGATATACTAGGTATTATGACGGATTCATAATGCGTGATTTAAATGTCAGGAGCGAAATTATTACTGCAGAATAAATGAAGCTGATTACTTTATGATTATCTAATTGCCTGAAGCTTATAAGTGGCTTTCAACTGATGAATAGCTTTCAAAGCTTTCACTCCGGCCTATCATTGAAACTTCATCTACTCTTCAAGTGTGAGCCGTCTGCACTGCCACAGTGCTGTTCCCCTTGTGTAGCTGGAGGCACGTGATTCTGCAGACGCTGCTAAGCTTGAGTTGCAAACAAACTGCTGGAAGAATCTCAGTAGGTCAAGCAGTATCTGTGGAGGGAAATGGCCAGATGATGTTTCAGGGTGAGACCCTTCTTCAGATTGAAGGGAGATGGATGGTAGAAAGTGGTGAGGGGAAGGGGTGGGCCAAGTAATTGGTGGTCCAAGTGAGAAGAGGTCGATGGATCAGCTGGGGGAGATAAGGGTGGAGATAGTTGCCAACGCACTCTCAATTGGTTAGCAAGTGGAGAAGACAACAGGGTACTGGTGATGAGTGTGATAAGGAAAGAAGGTGGGGACTGAAATGTAGAACCAGAGGGAGGGATGGTGGGAAGAAGTGAATGAGGGGGAGGTGGGCGATAGAGAAATGAGGAATCCCCAAGTATTGCAAGCAGCCTGTTTCCCCACTACATTGACTAATGTCTCTTGCACACGACAATCAAAAACCTGCAGGAAGTACTGCAGGAAGCTGGGAGGTTCATCGGGACAGTCTGCATCTCTGGAGAGAAGGAATGGGTCGAGACCCTTCTTCAGGCCAAAGAAGGGTCTCAACCTGAAACGTCTCCCATGGTAGACAAAAGTGCTGGAGAAACTCAGCGGGTGCAGCAGCATCTATAGAGCGAAGGAAATAGGCAACGTTTTGGGCCGAAACCCTTCTTCAGTCTGAAGAAAGGTTTCGGCCCGAAACGTTGCCTATTTCCTTCGCACCATAGACGCTGCTGCACCCGCTAAGTTTCTCCAGCATTTTTGTCTACCTTCGATTTTTCAGCATCTGCAGTTCCTTCTGAAACGTCAGCCATTCCATTTCTCCAGAGAGAAATCTGGCCCATCCTGCAGAGTTGCTCCGGCATTTTATGTGTCTATCTTCGGTTGAAAGCAGCATCTGCAGTTCCTTCCTACACCTACAGGTGAGTGGTTGAATCAGGGGACGTACATGGGAATGCAGTAAGAGTAAAATGAGATTAGTGCAACGTTGAGTAAATGAGTTGGTGATCAACGGTACAGACTTATAGAATCATAGCAAATAGGTGCAAAAGTAGGCCATTCGGCCCTTCGAGCCAGCACCACCCTTCAATATGATCATAGCTGATCATCCAAAATCAGTACCCCATTCCTACTTTACTGCCATATCCCTTGATTCTATTAGCCCTATATCCAACTCCCTCTTGAATACATCCAGTGAATTGACCTCCACTGCCTTCTGTGGCAGAGAATTCCACAGATTCACAACTCTCTGGGTGAAAAGCTTTTTCCTCATCTCAGTCCTAAATGGCCTACCCCTTATTCTTAAACTGTGACCACTGGTTCTGATCTCCCCCAACATCAGGAACATTTTTCCTGCATCTAGCCTGTCCAATCACCTAAGAATTTTATATGTTTTATAAGATCCCCACTCGTCCTTCTAAATTCCAGTGAATACAAGCCCCGTCGAACCATTCTTGTTGGGTCAAAGGGCTTATTTCTGTGATGAATAACTATGTCAGGGAATGGTTTGAATGAGAGATAGATAGAGAGTTAATGGTTCAGGTCCAGGACACGTCTTTGAAGCCACTTGGGAGTGAGCGAGGCGGAATTGGCAGATGAAAATACAGTGGGAAAGATAAGCAAATACTTTTCAAACTTGACATAATTGGAGGAGAAATGGCAGCGAATTCAACTTTTAATAAAAATCAAGTAACTGCAGACGCTGCAAAACTGAACCGGAATCAGAAAATATCAGAAAAGCTCAGCAGGCTAGTCAGCATCAGTGGAAAGATAGGTAGTTAATATTTCAGATGGAGGACCCTTTGGCTTGAAATGTTACTTCTGTTTCTCTGTCCACAGAGGGTGCCTGACCCGCAGAATGTTTTCAGAGGTTACTGACAATATTGGGCTTGGCAACTCACACACGAAACGCCCGTGTCACCACCATCCTCCTGACACATTGCCGAGTTAACACGAGTTTTGAAGCAGGGATGTATTTCTGGGCATACCAGAGGCTTTGTGGAAAAGCTAAATAAATATGTAATAGAGCAAGATAAAGGACTGGAGTGAGGAGGATCAAAATGGGCAACAGTCTCAACTTTCTAGCAGAGCTGGCTGATATAACAAGCTGTGCGGGCCCCCTCTGTGCTTTGAAAACTTCTACAGTTCCAAAGTTCAATCCACCACTTTAATTAGTTGTGTTTCTTGGAATAAGATGCATAAAAATCCACTTGCTTTTCCATATTTACAAGTGACTGCACCAAGATATCAAAAACATTTGGTATGCCTGGCCAGAATATTTTAAAGTATTGGATGTAGGACATGGAGATTTTTCAATTGGAAGCTTGTTACAAAATGAATGGCATCGGAAGGAACTGCAGATGCTGGTTTAAACCGAAGATAGACACAAAATGCTGGAGTAACTCAGCGAGACAGACAGCATCTCTGGAGAGAAGGAACGGGTGACGTTTCAGGTCGAGACTCTTCTTCAGACTCAAATTAAATGGCTATGGTTTCTTGGAGAATCACGGCCTCCTGGGATATTGTGACAGAAGCACGTTCCTTTTTCACCCAAACGGATTTCCACGGCAATTGTGCATCGCAGTAGTGCAGTCAGTAGATTTGCTGCATCGCATTGCCAGTCGCCCAGGTTTAACCCTGACCTCCAGTGCTGTCTGCACGCAGTTTGCACATTGCTGGAGTCTCTTCACATGTCCCAGAGGCTCTGTGGCTCTGTGGTTGATGCCCAACCAACCACCATATTGTGACACTATGCATGTTAACTAATTGTCTCATTGAACTAGGACAACTCATTAACTTGCCATGTGTCAACTTCATGACCCATTCACTTCCAAAACCTGCCAACTACTTCCAGCATTTTTTGGTTTTGTTAGTTTAGTTTAGGTTTAGTTTTAGTTTAGAGATACAGCGCAGAAACAGGCCCTTCGGCCCAACGAGTCGTTGCCGTCCAGCGATCCCCGCACACTAACGTTATCCTACACACACTAGGGACAATTTACAATTTTACCAAGCCAATTAACCCACAAACCTGTACTTTTTTGGAGTGTGGGAGGAAACCGGAGCACCCGGAGAACATGGATCTACGTGGATCACGAGGAGAACATAAAACTCCATATAGACAAGCACCAGTAGTCAGGATCGAACTCGGGTCTCTGGTGCTGTAAGGCAGCAACTCTACTGTGGCATCACCTTGCCGTCCTATGAAACCATTCTTGTCTTTCTTATGAAAGGGATTTGTAGATTCTGGGGGTTATTGACGAGAATGTGGGGCCAATAAAAAAAAGAATTAGAGTCAGATTAGTGTAAGTGAGTGCTTGATGGTTGTTATGGACGTGATGGGCCGAAGGGCCTGTTTCCGTGCTTGGTGGTTCTGTGACGTAATGCCTTCTTCAAGATTACAATGTTGAAATGGGAAAAGCAGAACTACATCCCCAGATATATTCAAATATGCGAGCAGTGCAAAACATATTTATTAAAAGAAACCATCATTAATTTTCCACAGGTGAAAAATTTGACAGCCATCATTGCAGGAATCCTAGGTTCCAGTGTTACATTTAGTTAATACATTTTACATCGCAATCCACAGTATGAGAATATCAGACAAATATGGATTAAAACAGCAGAGTGACATATTTCACTTAAGGGGACAACTAATAATATAGAGATACTGAGGTTTCTGCCAGATTCACAATTTTTCTTCGAGAGAATAAATTCAACTCTGCAGCTCCCAATTACGTTAATTTTTCACAATAACCAATAACCAGCAGTTTAGATGGCAACTCAATAACTCTAAAGACAATTGAAACCAAATGCTGAATTTCGAAGACCATATCTCTTTCTATCTGCTTCTTTGGCAGTCCCTTAGGATCCAGGATGATTTGCTTCCACTCCATTTCTGAGGTGGCAGAAAATTGCTGCTTCTGCTTAGTTTAGTTTAGTTTAGTTTAGAGACACTGCGCAGAAACAGACTGCGGCCCGCCAAGTCCACAACGACTATTAATCACCCCGTACACTAACACTATCCTACACACACCAAGAAGGCAATGGCTTAGCATCCTTTAAACAGAGGAACTGCACTCAATTGAGTTAATATGTGTGATATCTTACATGCACTCCGAACACAGTAGAGTGCAGGAATGAGCCCTTCGGCCCACAATCCTGAACTACTATCTCCCTCATCGGTGACCCTCGGACTCTCTTTGATCGGACTTTGCTGGCTTTACCATGCACTAAATGTTATTCCCTTACCATTTATCTATACACTGTAAATGACTCGATTGTAATCATGTATTGTCATTCCGCTGACTGGATAGCACGCAACAAAAGCTTTTCACTGTACCTCGGTACACGTGACAATAAATTAAACTGAGCAGTATTTATGCTGAACATGATGCCACGTTAAACTGATCTGTTCTGCCTGTACTTGATCCATATCCCTCTCTGAGGAGCTGGTGATTCATGGAATTCTAGAGCACAGGGTCCAATTAATGAACAGTTCTTAGGAAAAGACAATGGAAATACACAAGGGTCAAAACTGAAAGCACTTTTACCTAGAATTTCATTCCTTGTCAGAAACAATAAACACATTGGCGCGGTTACGCAGCGGTAGAGTTACATCGTTACAGCTCCAGAGACCCAGGTTCGATCCTGACTACTGGTGCTGTCTGACGTAGTTTGTACGGTTTCCACCGTGACCTGTTTGCGTTTTCTCCATGATCTTCAGTTTCCACCCACACTCCAAAGACGTACAGGTTTGTAGGTCGCCTTGGTATAAAATGTAAATTGTCCCTGCCGTGTTAATGTTATTGTATGAGGATCGCTGGTCGGTGCGGACTTGGTGGGCCAAACGCCCTGTATCTCTAAACTGAGCTAAAAGAAATTCAACACCATTCATGTGATTCAAAAGGTCATGGTTCGTGCTGTGTTTTAGAAATTTGAGTTTGTTAAGACATGTCTATGAGGTATTGATTTTATTCAGTCGATCTTTTCTTTTATGAATCTATGTTATTGACTGGTTGCTTGGCATGAAAATGGACTGTCGATGTATTATCACTGTTGGCCTCATTCAGTTACCTTCAGCACCAACTGTTCCATTCAGAGCTTCATCATTGCTGTTCATTGTAAACTCACTTCATCACAAGTGGTTGTGTGTTGCTCCTTTATGCACCGCACATGGCAGCCACGCCAACATACTGTCGTGTCTTTTTCTACTTTTGCTGTTTTTGGTCTGTGTTTACTTGTATGTTTTTGTATTATATGGGGGGGGGGGGGGGGGGGGGGGGGGGGGGGAAACCTTTTTTATCTATTTCCTTGACAGAGATGTGACATTTTCATCGTATCTCCGTCTGCACTGCGGCTTTAACATCGTGGAGCTGGTGGTCCCTTTGTTAGGAATCAACAGCGGGAGCTTCGATCGCCCCGATGTGGGAGCTTTGATCGCTGACTGTGGAAGTTTCTATTGACCTGACCGCAGGAGAAAAGGAAGGAATTAATGTATAAAGTTATTTGCCTTCCATCACAGTGGGGAATGTGAGGTCACTGAAAAAACAAGATGGACGTGCTGCCTGCACTGGTGAGGACTCGCAGGGAGTGCAGTGATCTCGGGGTTTTGCAGGGACATGGCTCCATGAGAACATCCCGGAGTCCAGTGCGAGTGTGGACGGCTTTCTGACTGTTCGGGCGGACAGGGACTGCAGAGAGAGTGACAGCGGTCAGTACAACTCTGGTCACATCACGGTGAAGGAGCATGTATGTGGCCCGGACATTGAACTGATGGCTGTGGGTCTCCGCTTATGCTGTGTGCCCTGGGGATTCACACACGCCATTCTGGTGGCTGATCAAGTTTATGTTTAATTTTTATGTGGTTACGTATCTTGTTGCTTTTTTGTGAGACTGTTGGCAAATCTAATTCCTTGTATGGTTACATTATTGGCTAATAAATGAATTACAATACAATTGCAATTATCAGTGATATCAATAGAAATATTCCTCTTGGATTATTCGATCCAAGTTCTGATTGACTAAACACAATATAGAACTATTTCATAGAGATGCAATCTGGGGCCTTAATACCCAAGGATGGTCCCATTAATTCCATGCTATAAGATTAGATATTGGCACTTTCTTTACTGTGCTTGTTCAATTCATTCATTAGTTTTACATGGATTCCTGGTAATACAGATACAACATGGAAGAAACACACTTCCATTTCCACAGAGACTTTTCTTATACGTACGAAATGTAGTCACTGCTGTAGTAAGGGAAACACAAGAGATAATCTATAGACAGCAAACAGCGTGGCTGGATCATTTATTTTATTAATCCTGTTAAAGGCAGGATCAATACAGCTAATTTAAAATCTAACAGGATATTATCTTCTCACCCAAGATCACTATCTTACAGACAAAAGCCATTTTGTTGGTGTTTTCCTTTTATCTGAACGCTGATGGCTATCTGGAGTTTTGTAAATGTTGAACCGTAGGGCATAATTCACTTGACGCAAGTAAGTCATTTTGGTAAGTGAAATGTGACTGGCATCACACTGTTCTACTTGCATGGAAATTGGAATGTCCCATCGTGGAGTGGATTGTATGATCGGCAAACATACAAAGTCATACACCTCAAGGTTATGGGCGATGGTTCGAGTCAAGACACTTCTTCAGATTCTGAAGCCTGAAGACGGGTCTCGACCCGAAACGTCACCCATCCCTTCTATCCAGAAATCCAGATCCGCTGAGTTACTCCACCGTTTTGTGTCTATCTTCGAAATCCACTGCACTCCACTAAAGGCTTACTGCATCCTGCTATTGTGGTTAAGGAAAACACAAAGTCTGAAGAAGGGTTTCGGCCCGAAACGTTGCCTATAGATGCTAAACCAGAATCTCCAGCTTTTTTGTGTAACCTGTGCTGGTTACATCTTTGGTATAAACCAGAATCTGCAGTTCCTTCCTACACACTGTAAGGTTACGATAGATTGGGCATGACTTTGTCCTGAATTGTCACTGTCACCATAACGTTGCTTCCCTGCAATTTACAGTCACTGGTTTGGCACATCCCCCGTCTGACAGTGTTGCATGCTTGAGTGGTTTTGATCTGCATGTCAAGGTACGAAATGGGAAACGTTTCATATGTTTGGGAGGAATAATCTGTGACGCCAGATGGTGCTTTGTCCCCAGTGATCCTTTAAGCTTGCTCACTATATTAATCGCCACCTCCCCAGTGTATGATTAGAGTCCTTGTCATCGGCAATACCCTGACCACATCAGTCAGCATCTGCTTTCCAACATGAAATTAGTGATGACTAATTAAAAATCCATATGTATGTTATTCAAAGATTTATGTAGGAAGGAACTGCAGATGCTGGTTCAAACCGATGATGGACACAGAAAGCTGGAGTAACTCAGCGGGACAGGCAACATCTCTGGAGAGAAGGAATGGGTGACGTTATGGGTCGAGACCCTTCTTCAGACTGGTTAGGGATAAGGGAAATGGGAGATATAGATGGTGATGTAGAGAGATAGAGAACAATGAATGAAAGATATGCAACAAAAATAACAATGATAAAGGTAAGGCCATTGTTAGCTGTTTGTTGGGTGAAAACGAGAAGCTAGTGCTACTTGGGTGGGGGAGGGATAGAGAGAGAGGGGGAATGCCGGGGTTACTTGAAGTTAGAGAAATCAAAACTTGTACCACTGGGCTGTAAGCTGGCCAAGCGAAATATAAGATGCTGTTCCTCCAATTTGCGTTAAGCCTCACTTTGACAATGGAGGAGACCCAGGACAGAAAGGTCAGTGTGGGAATGGGAGGGAAAATTAAAGTGTTTAGCAACCGGGAGCAGACCAATCCTGTCAGTCTAATTCTCCCTCATCTTATTCCTCTGTAGCCTGCAACTCATGGACTTACTGATCAATGACTCCATGTCAGGTGAAAATTGCTACTGATCATATGGCGGAAGAGTTTAGGACAGAGATTTGGAATATCAGAAGCCGTGATGAAGAGTTGCCAGCACGGTGGAGGTTACAAGGGAGGAGTCCTTTTTATTAACTAGAGGTAGGAAGTGAAATACTGGCATTAACAGGAAGGGGAGGGGGCGGAAAGTCCTGACATTAGTTTAGTATGGGGACAAACTCCGCACAGACTGCACCAGAGGTCAGGATAAGACTCGGGTCCCTGATGCTGTGGGGCAGCAGCTGTACTAGTTTTACCACTGTGGTTTTCTCAATGGTTTCTGAATGACTTACCCTTCATATGAAGAAAGCATCAGGTATGTATCTGCCAGCTCTGGGTCATCGACCCTACTTACTCAAACAAGACCTAATGTGCAATGCTTCTCAGAAAACCAATCAATCATTGACATCAAAGGAAATTTATTCTTTACTGACCGCTGACTTACTCCAGTATTCGGTGTATATCTTAGGTATAAACCAGCATCTGCCATCCCTTTCTATTATATTCTTCTGTACTGATCTTCTTATTGATGCTGGGATCATCCCATGCATAAAACGTTTGCCAAATTTACCTTCTCAACAGTAGTAATTTGCTACTCTGTGAGATATTTCATTATACACAAAGAGCTTTCAAATGTTCTTAACATAAGTCATTTCGAGACAATTTAAATTGATTGAAAGTTATCTGAGGATTGCAAATTGTTCCTCCTCTAAGTGGCCTGTGGCCTTTATCCAGTCACTGGATCAATTGTAAATCGGGCTGCCTGGACCTTCTTTGCAATTGCTCCATCACACATCAAGTAATCATCTTTACAGACTAAAGTCCAGAGCTGTCGATTCACACAGTAACACAAGCAGATATTTAAGCTGTTTGCAGATGGCTGGATAGTTCATGGAACCCATACATAGTGTTTGCTTCAAGGTAAATCTGAGTAACACCGTTAGAATGACCAAGTCTGAACTGTTCTTCCTACATTCTGGGGTTTACTATTATTAAAGATTGAATTTAATTGGCAAGTTCATCCCAAGGAGTAGTGCAGATTATAGCTCATTGTTGTGTCTCTGCTGTCAGTTGCTATATTGAGGGCAATGGTATCAGACAGTCTGACAGGTGAGGGAGAGAGAGGGTGTTTTGTTGCACCCCAAGTCACACTAGCAATAATAATTGACCCCAAAGTGCTTCACATAATTACATTACACACAGGCAAAGGTGGGTGAAATGTCTTGCCCCAAGGACACAACGACAGCATACACTCCAAGCGGGATTCGAACCGGCTACCTTCCGGTCGCCAGCCGAACACTTAGCCCATTGTGCCATCTGTCAACCCACAATAAGGACAGAGAGCAAAAGGCAGCAATCCCTTTGGCTTAGAATTGAACATACAGTAAATCAGGGTAAGAAATCCTGTGTCGTGTGTTAGATTTCAAACCTTCTCCAACCAGGGCAGCACAGTGGTGCAGCGGTAGAGTTGCTGCCTCACAGCGCCAGAGACCTAGGCTCGATCCTGACTGCAGGTGCTGTCTATACGGAGTTTGTACATTCTCCCTGCAACCACGTGGGTTTTCTCCGGGTGCTCTGGTTTCCTCACACGTTCCAAAGACGTGCAGGTACATAGGTTAATTGGGTTAAACTAATGTAGGGGTGATCATTGGTCAGCACGGACTCGGTGGTCCAAAGTGCCTGTTTCCACGCTGTAACTCTGGACAGAACTTAAAGATGGTCAAAGGATTAAGTAAAAGAAGTTCTATGAATACACAGACACTGTGCTTCAAAAATGCTTCATTACTCGTTCATGCACATTCATATACACATACACAAACAAACATAGAGACGTGGATATACAGAGATACACACGCATACAGAGAAACACACACACACACACAAACACACACACACACAGAAACACACACACACACACACACAGAAACACACACACACACACACACACACACACACACACACAGACACACACACACACACACACACACACTCACACACACACACACACACACACACACACACACACACACACACACACACACACACACACACAGAAACACAGACACACACACACACACACACACACACACACACACACACACACACACACACACACACACACACACACACACACACAACACACACACACACAGAGAAACACACACACACACACACACACACACACACACAGACACACACACACACACACACAGACACACATACACACACACACATACACACACACACAGAGACACAGACACACACACACACACACAGAAACACACACACACACACACAGAAACACACACACACACAAGCAATCACTCATGGGACAAGGAACAGTAACTTTAGCTAAATACACAAAGTGCTGGATTGACGGTGGGTCAGGCAGCATCTCTGGAGAACTTTGATAGGCCTATTTTTGAGTCAGCACCCTTCTTCAGACTATATTGTTATTCTCCTGTAGATTGCTTGTAGCCAGCTGAACTTCCTCAATTATTACCCATTGGATATCAAACTAAAACCATCAGTCCTGTTTTGGGACTTATGTAAGCAAGGTATGTCAGTGGATATTCTGTACAAAGAAGGAATATTGAATTGAGCAATGATTTTCTGTTGTCTGGAACTGGAGTGTGCCTGTGCTGACATACTCCAGTATGGATCACTAATCAGTATTCAACCTCCTCTCGGCATTGCATTGAATTTTAAACTGCGATCAATAATCTGCAGTGTATGTTATGTTGGAGCTATGTTGGAGCATGTGGCACTCCAATCAACTAATATTGGTTCCACATGTCCTCTCCATGTTGAAAATATGGATGCAATAAATTGGTAAATTGATCTTATTTCACTACCAATTGTCAACAGTTTTTGAGGCTGAATTTCAGTACGCTGACTTTACCATTCAACTACGCAACAATAAGTATTTAATTGTCAGAGAAGGCCTTTGGAATGTCCTAAAGTCTTCAACAATGCTACCCAACATCACATAATGGAGTCACATAAAGCTGGAGTAACTCGGCGGGTCAAGCAGCATCTCTGGAGAGAAGGAATGGGTGACGTTTCGGGTTCTTCAGACTGGTTAGGGATCAGGGAAACGAGAGATATAGATCGTGATGGGGAAAGATAAAGAACAATTAATGAAAGATATGCAAAAAAGTAACAATGATAAAGGAAACAGGCCATTGTTAGCTGTTTGTCGGGTGAAAATGAAAAGTTGGTGCGACTTGGGTGGGAGAGGGAGAGAGAGAGGAAATGCTGGGACTACATGAAATTAGGGAAATCAATATTCAACCTCTGGATAACCTGAAAGGACTGTCGGGGTCCCTGGACAGTCGAGAGAAGAGGTGTAGTGACAGGTGTTACCCCCTCCCCAGGTACCTTCCCCTGTAACCGCAGAAGATGCAACACTTGTCGCCATACCTCCTCCCTCGACTCTGTCACAGTAGGTTTGCCAAAGGTGCTGCAAGGGTGGGAGTTGCAGGAGATGGACACAAAGTGCTGGAGTAACTCAGCGAGTCAGGCAGCATCTCTGGAGGAAAAGGATGGGTGACGTTTGGGGTCAAAACCCATCTTTCAATCTGAAGAAGAGATGCTGCCTGACCCGCTGAGTCACTCCGGCACTTTGTGTCTACCTTTGGCAGAAACCAGCATCTGCAGTTCCTTCCTACACATCTGCAGGAGTTAAATCCAGAAGTCCAGCCACCCAATTTCAAGTCAAAGTTTTAGAGGCTCCCCTTGTGCTCACATGAAGATGACTGGGAGGGGACGGTGAGCATCTGGGTTTCGATGGCCAGATCATGAGTCTGCCAGCCCTGTGCGGCCCTGTTATTCACTCTTCATTCATATGGCAGCATGTTATTGCTTCATAGACAGGCAGGCCCATTAGAAAGCAATAAAGAGAGCAACCCCAGGAGATTGCATCGCTCTATAATTGAGGGCTACTGAGACCAATTGTATAATCCTGGCTGCAATCAATGAGTGAGAACAATCAGGAACCAGAGTCCTCCTGAGCAGCGTCATTACCTTCCACTTAGCAACGTCAAGCCTGAGATTTTGTACTTTCCTTCATACTTTGACTCTGATTTCCATCCAGCGGGTCAGTGCAGATGTGTATCGCTGGGCTCGGAGTGCACCAATGTGCAGCAACACCGCTTTGTATCTGGGGTCCACCGGTCCCATGCCTATTTGCTCCGAGGGAGGACCAGTGCCGTCGACAGCTTCCTCACCAGAGACACCAAGCGTTGCAACCTTAATGTGTTCTTCACGCAGTAATGCCCACAATCAGTGGCAACTTACATCTCAATCAGGGCTGCAGCAAATTCCTTCACCAGGCAGCAAGTCATTGAGCGATTGTTATCAAGGACATTGTGAGCGCAGGCAACCACAGTCGACACAGAGCCGACGGAATGTAAAGCCTTCAATCCCAACCCCAACAACATTTCCACCGCTAGTTCAATGCTCTCCACGCCAGCATCTCGTCCTGATGGCTCAGGGTGTCAGGATCATCAACCATAACTATGTCTAACCCTGGTCATCCTAGGGAGAGATCATTGACAACCCAACATGATTATTAATGCATGGAAGTAGAGGCAAGTGCATATTTGGAACGAGCTGCTGGAAGAAGAGGTAGTGGCAGATATAATGGCAACATTGTAAAGACAAGTGCACAGAAAGGAACGATTTAGAAGAATATGCATTAAGCATAGGCAAAGCATATGGACAATTGGAGTGGCTCAGCTATAAAATCTGGTCAGCATAGAAGTTGGGCCAAAGGGCCTGCTTCCATGACGTGTGCCTCAAAGATTCTATGACTTTGTGACTGTTTAACCTCTTCCTGTTCCCGTGACCCCAGATATATTAAGTTTACTTTCTCTGTCCCATTAAGTATTACATGTGGCACAGTGGCGCAGTGTTAAAGTTGCTGCCTTACAGCGCCAAAGACCCGGGTTTGATCCTGACCTCAGGTGCCGTCTGTGGGGAGTCTGTACATTCTCCCTGTAATCCCGTGGGTTTTCTCCGGGTGCTCCGGTTTCCTCCCAAATTCCAAAGGTGTACAGGTTTGTAGCGTAATTGTCTTCTGTAAATTGTCCCTAGCATGTGGGATACAACCATTGTACTGGTGATCGTTGGTCAGCAGGTACCCGTAGGGCCGAAGGGCCTTGTTTCCATGCTGTATCTCTCAGCTACACTAAACTAAAGGTGCTTTTGAAAGAATCCTCAGCCAAATCTTTAAAAATGTTGTAATTTTAAAAATTATAGCGCTCAAACCTATCCCTCTGTGTTTGTTACATCCGCTACAGAACTGAACTGAACTTCGGAATGGGGATCTGACCCAGTTACTTGACTGATCTTTTCCCAGATTGGTTGCTATGTTACAAGCCTATAATCCATCCACTCCCAGGACAAACCTCCTGAACTTTGATATGCAGCTTTGTTCTCACTGACCCACCTCAAGGGGAAGTTTCAAGGAGCCCCGAATTACAGCAATCTGTCACCATATCAACCGGACTGCTAACTTATTGTTGTGCTGCTGTTTTCACATACAAGGCGCTGGTGTGAAATCAATCCATCACAAGCTCAAGACAACAGTGGGAGGGAAACGTTGGCTGGCAGAGTAAAATAATTGTTTTTGATCTTCTGAGCAGCACAAACATCAGTCAAAGTCAGTGCACGCACAGATGGCGGATGAGTGGGAGAGGTGGAGGGAAAGAAGAAGACAGGGGGAGGTAGGGGGAAGGGAGTGTGAGTGGTGGAGAGAGGGAGGGGAGGATGAAGCATGGAAGGAGGAAGAGAGAGTTAAACACTGTGGAGAAGGGGAGATAAAGGGAACTAGAGGGGAAGAAGGTGTGAGGAGAGGAGAGAGAGGGAGGGAGAGGAGATGGAGAGAGATTAAAAGAGCAAGGGCGGGAGAGAGATGGACGGAGAGAGTGTGGGAAAGAAGGAGGGAGAAAGATGTAAAGGAAGAGAAAGAAAAGGAAAATGGAGGGGAAATTCAGGAATGAGGGAAAATTAAAAGGAGAGGGAGGGAAGTAAAGGAAGAGTGACAGAATGGGGAAGAAAGAGGGAGAGGGATGGAGAGCGAACAGATGGAGAGAAGGAAAGATGGAGATACAATAGAAGAGCAAGATGAAAGAGAGAAGGAGGAGAGAGCAGGGGAGAGACAGAACAAAACAAAATGAAGCAAATTTTGAACATTTCTGGGTATCTTAAAATCGATTGTCAAATTAGCCCGCTCATATCCTGGTGGAATTTTCGTACCCCTATAATAAGCAATCCAGGACTTACTAACCATTTCCCCAGAAACTGCCGAGGAGCATTCAAATCAAGTTAAATCGAGGTTATTGTCATATGGAAGGTAAACATATGTTTGGGAGTAACTCAGCGGGTCAGGTAGTATCTCTGGAGAAAAGGGATGGGTGATGTATTGGGTCGGGACTCTTCTTCAGAATCAAAGTATAGAGAAGGGAACTGAAGGTGAGAAAAGTGGCCTCTTTTTTGCATCTGCAGTTCCTGCCTACATATTGTCAGATGCACAAGTACAGTGAGTTAGAGTTACAATAGAAATCTTGCTTGCAGCGGCATCACAGGCACTTAGACCCAGACAACGCACAAAGCATAAATTATACATACATTTGCCATGACAGTAAATAGAAAATGACTGTGCAAAAACAAAACATTAGTGTGATAGAACACAATAAAAAAAAACAAATCCATGGTAGTGTATTCCATGCAAGTCCAGTTGCTCCATTCTTTCAACATATGACAGTCCCGCCATCCCGGGAATTAACCTCGTGAACCTACATTTCATTCCCTCAATAGCAAGATTGCCCTTCCTCAAATTTGGAGACCAAAACTGCACACAATACTCCAGGTGTGGTCTCACTAGGGCCCTGTACAACTGCAGAAACATAGAAACATAGAAATTAGGTGCAGGATTAGGCCATTCGGCCCTTCGAGCCTGCACCGCCATTTAATATGATCATGGCTGATCATCCAACTCAGTATCCCGTACCTGCCTTTTCTCCATACCCTCTGATCCCCTTGGCCACAAGGGCCACATCTAACTCCCTCTTAAATATAGCCAATGAACTGGCCTCAACTACCCTCTGTGGCAGAGAGTTCCAGAGATTCACCACTCTCTGTGTGAAAAAAGTTCTCCTCATCTCGGTTTTAAAGGATTTCCCCCTTATCCTTAAGCTGTGACCCCTTGTCCTGGACTTCCCCAACATCGGAAACAAGGACCTCTTTTTTCCTATACTCAATTCCTCATGTTATGAAGGCCAACATTACATTAGTCATTTTTTTCTGATTTGAAAGGATTAAAATTTATGTTAACAAATAAAGAAAATAACATATTTATTTAACAATATTATTAAGTGCCAGAAATTATCTCAAAGTATTATAATTAAGTAAAATAAACTTGCAGCCACCAATCTTTATAATCGGTGACAGCAAAATTACAGTGTTGTACTTCATGGACAGCTGCAAAGCTGGGAAAATATAGTCAGCCAAAAACAGAGACAAAATGCTGGAGTAACTCAGCAAGTCAGGCAGCATTTCTGGAGAAAAGGAATGGGTGACGTTTCAGGTCGAGACCCTTCTTCATCGAGTTTTACAGCACGGAAACAGGCCCTTCAGCCCAACTTGTCCATGCTGGCCAGGTTTTTGACTGTAGATGGTTCCCAAGCTGAAACGTCATCTATATATGTTCTCCAAAAGGCTGCCTGACCCATTGAGTTACTCCAGCATCTTGTGTCTTTCCTTGGTAAACCAGCATCTGCAGGTCCTTATTCCTACTTCATAGATGAGTTGGTCCCATCTACCTGCGATTGCCCAATGTCCATTTTAGCATCGTGTAGGAATGAACTGCAGATGCTGGTTTACACCAAATGTTTCATTTGAACATTTTCTATCCATGCACCTATATAAATATCTTTTAAAACGCATCAATGTACCCACCCCACAACTTCCTTCAGCAGCTCTTTCCATTTACTGCATGAAGAATATGCCTCGCATATCTCTTTCAAATCTTGACCCTCTCGCCTTAAACCTACACTCTCCAGTTTAGAACTCTTCTGCCTTTGGAAAAAGACTGAACTTTTGTCCATCTGAAGGTCATCCCAGGCCCCAGTGAAAAAAGTCCTAGCCAATCCAGCCACTCCTTATAACTTATGTCCTTGAGTCTTGATTACATCCTGGTGAACCTTCCTCGCACCCCTTTCCAGCTTAACGGCATCCTTCCTATAGCGGAGAGGACAACACCTTAACTCTGTACATTTATGGCGAGCCCCTGGACTCAGCACTGTCCAGCAGCGGGTGTTGAAGGGGTGATGCCCTGGTATCTCATCTCCAGGTCACTCCTGAATCTGGGGAGTAATGCAGGGACACAGAGGCCCACCACAGCTCCCTGCCTGCTGAAGAATCAATGACGTTCCTTCAGAATTCTTCAATGGTCCAATAGTACTTTGCAGCGACCGTTCCAAAAGCTGGCCGTAGGGGCACCTGTTATGCAGACGTGCGGTGGAGAATCATAGATTAGCACAACACTGCAGAAGGCCATTCAGGCCACTCCCGCTGTGCTAGCTCTTCCCTTTTTGCCTTTTGGATGTTGCCGCTGATCTCCTTGGTTCCCACAGTCAAGAGATCATTAAAACATGTGCTATTCTTTTACTATCGTTTTTGTTGGTTATTAACCCCCCCCCCCCCCCCCCCCCCCCCACACTACAAGGAAGCGCATCATTGCATTTAACACAAAACATCCCCCCCCACAACCCCACTCAGCTAAACCTGCAATCTACTGGGGATGAAAATGAAAATGCTGCTGGTACTGACTTCTTATGTCGCCCTTGAACGCGATGGATATTGGATGCAACATAAAACCAGCATCCAGTCCGACCTTGCAGTTATCCCAAACAGCCCGATAAATCAAAGTGATCCCCAATGGGTTTGAATGGGTCCTCTAACAGCACCACAAAATGGAGCCATTCAGGGTCATGCTGGTGACCACGAGCTACTGTCTGAGACGAGTTCATGACTAATGTTAACAATTAGAAATAGTCTTACTGTCATCTGAATTTCTACACATCCACCTAAAGGGGAGATCCTGTAACATCAATGATTAAGTATAAAGAAGACTGACTCACAGCCTCGGGCTCCGTTAAGGGGCTCTAACGGTACAAGAGCTCCACCTGCAGTCGTTTTGCTTAAGTGCATCCATCCGGCCCCACTTCCCTGAAACAGCTGCCCCAAAGTTAATGAGCACCAAGCTGCATTAGCGATGGTGTAAAAGTAGGTGTTCCAGTGAGATATACTGTGGCGGAACGGTGCGATGTGCCCCCCGCGCTTACAAAGTCTAACACATGATCAAAGACACTTTCTTTCCCTGCAGAGTAATGTTTTCTTCCAATGTATGGAATGCAATTCAAGAGTTGCTTTTGGAACCTTTCAGTCAAGGGACTTTCTGTATCTAGGAGTTGCTACATGACTCTGCTTCCCCCTAAACGTAAAACCCTCACACTTGCAAAGCGAAGGTAAAGGTGCGCTGAAAACTATCACGTTAAAGAGGCTTGACGCAAAAAGCTGGAGTAACTCAGCGGGTGAGGCAGCATCTCTGGAGGAAAGGGAGAGGTGACATTTCGGGTGGAGAACTTTCTTTAGACTGAAAGTCAGGGGAAAAGAAACCTATATTTCCCATTTCCCTTTTCCCTGACTCTCAGTCTGATGTCCAAAACGTCACCTATTCCTTTTCTCCATAGATGCTGCCTGACCCGCTGAGTTACTCCAGCTTTTTGTGTCTATCTTCAGTTTATGCCAGCACCTGCAGTTCCTTCCTGCATGTTAATTGATGGTGGAACCACAATCAGTGCTAATGATACCTCCCCATCTCATTCACAACTACTAACCATAAATCAACCTTTATGATTTCTTCATTTCCAAAGGAGAAAAGCTTCTGTCTTTAGTTGAGAGACACAGAGTGGAAACAGGCCCTTTGTCCCACCGAGTCCACGACGACCAACGAGCCCCGCACACTAACACAATCCTACACACACTGGGGACAATTTACAATTATAGCCAAGCCAATTAACCTACAAACCTACCATGACTTCTGGGCACACGTATTGGAAGCATTTCTAATCGCCAGCAATACTTCAGGGTTCTGAGGAAACAATGACATTAGTTGGGCACGTTAATCTTATCACCTCCATAGAAAAGGACTTGAAATAATGATACACACAGTCATCCAGGTCCGAACCCTGGAACTCTCTGACTGACAGCATTGAGGTTGATGCAATGGCTCCACTTGTGCAACTGCTGCCTCACAGCTCTATTAACCCCCGTTGAATCCTGGCCGCTTATGGGGTCTCTATGGAGGTTACAAGTTCTATCTGTGATCCATGTGGGTTTCCCCCGAGTGCCCCAATTTCCTCCCACGTCCCAAAGACTGGCTGGTGGGCCGTCAATTTGTCACTGTAAGTTTCCCATAGTAAGAGGTCTCACTCCCACCCTTGACTCGCATCCTGACCATTTTAGTCAATAAGATACATTATATTAACACATTGCCCAATATGAGAACTCTCTCTGCAAAATCCACAATTCCTCCCTAAATATATGGATATTTAGTTTAGTTTCGTTTAGAGATACAGCGTGTAAATAGGGCCTATGGCTTACCGAGTCCGCACCGACCAGCGATCCCCACACAGTAAACCAAACTTACACACACTATACCAAGTATATACCTTTATACCAAGTACATAAACCCAAGCCAATTAACCAACAAACCTGTACGTCTTTGGAGTTATGCTTTTTAGTTTAGAGATACAGTGCGGAACCAGGCCCTTCGGCCCAGCAGGTCTGCTCCGACCACCGATCCCTGCAATGTACACTATCCTACACACACTAGAGAAAATTTACATTTACATGTGACAATAAAGGAGCTTTGAAACCTTTGACATCCATCACGTGTAGGCAGGAGAGATTAGTTTAGCTTGGCATTATGATCGGTGCAGATATCGTGGGCTGAAGAGCCTGTTCCTGTGCTGTACTTTTCGATGTTCGATGTTCAATACAACACTGAACACACTCGACAAAGTCCTGCAGAAACTGTAAAATCCCTTGGTAGTGCTAAATATATCAATATCTATATATAAAGTTTTTTTTCTTAAGAGGGAACCGTCAACTGAAAAAAAGGTAATCTTAAGTAAAAACCGGTTTACCTTTTAGCAAGATTTTGATCAAAATCTCCCAAGATGATACTTCTTAGGAAAGCACATCGCTCTGCAGTCACTGAAAGAAGATAATGGTCCCACCACCTGTGATATCGCAGAGGGGACAATGCTCCAACTGAGTTTTGCAGTTTCTCATCAAAGAAAGCAGTGAAGCATGTGTTGCCATTTGGCAGATGTCTGTAAAAAAGGATAGTTCATTCTCAGTCATTATTTGATGCCCAAACCTATAACATGATTTGCCTCATGTTGTTTCAACTCAGTGACTTGCTTCAACATAAATTAATATGAATCATTAATGCAAGAGCATTGTACAGGGAGAGTGACGTAATTAGTTAGATGGGACATCTTGGTTGGCACGGCTGAGTTGGGCTCAAGTGTCTGTTTTTGTGCTGAATAATATGACTCTACAGGCCTGACTGCAGTTTCCCTTCTTTGGGGGGTTCATAACCAAACCAAATAATTTTACAACAATTGGGCAGCTTTAAATGATCAGTTTTCTAGTGATAAAAATGTCCTGGCTGCATTCAGATGCTCGCACTGCCATAGTGGGACAGGAATTTTCAATTCTTAACTTGTTGGCATCTTGGTGGTTATGATGGTTGCCCTTCTGGAACGTACTGCTGCAGGCAAATTTAATGGTGTAAAGAATTGGAATTATATTTCTAATATTCGTAAAAGGAAAAAAATTGCAGAAAGACCAAATAGGAGGAAACTGAAGGGGGCGCTATTTCAAAGATCCAGTTTAAACCCAATAGGTTGAATGACCTTTCTCATTGTCCTTCGACATTGTTAAGGCAGTCTCTACGATAGAGGGATGCTTGCATTTACCCCCTCCCTGCAGCTCCCTGAACCATTGTGCTGTCCTAGCTCAGTCCACGCGTTAATGATGGTCATAGACTCACGGGATCACACAGCATGGAGACAGGCTCTTACGTTTGAGGTCTCACTTCAAAAAACATTTCAGAAAACAAGACAGCACCACTAGCAGTGCAGCACTCCCTCAAGGTGGTAAGCTTGGAATCTTCCAATGAAGTCCCTGGTATGATTTGAACGCAAAAACATATGACTTTAAGATGAGAGCGCATGATATCCAAACAGATATAACAGATACAACCAGTGCAAACTCAGGCACAATAGATAAGGCATAGGGAAGATGCAGACTTTCAGATTCAGAGGTAAAATATCGCCCTTAACCTGTTCACTGCCAAGTTTTTCATTCACTATCAAAGGTTTCAAAGGACTATTATTGTCACGTGTACCAATTAAAGTGCAGTGATATGCAAATTACCATCCAGCGATTCCAAAAAAAGCAACAAGACACACAACTATATAAAAGTTAACATAAACATCCACCACAGCAGACTCCCCACATTCCCCACTGTGATGGAAGACAATAAAGTCCAATCTTCTTCCCTCACTATTGGCCATGACCCGAGTATACTCAGACGTGGCACTGAACAGGTTAATAAAGTTTAGAATTAAAATTAATAATAATAATGCCTATGGCAGGTGTAGACTTTAGTCTGGATTGAGGAGGGTGGATCTGGTGTTGAGAAGGACATGTCTCTCTGGGTTGACAATTGAGATGTATGTTGGCAGACCTAGAGTCATAGAGTGATACAGTGTGGAAACAAGCCCTTTGGCCCAACTTGCCCACATGTCCCAGCTACACTGGTCTCACCTGCCAGCATTTGATCCATGTCCCTCCAAACCTGCCCTATCAATGTACCTGTCTAACTGCTTCTTAAATTTTGGTATAGTCCCTGCCTCAACCACCTCCTCTTGCAGCTTGTTCCATGCACCCGCCACCCCTTTGTGTGAAAAGATTACCCCTCAGATTCCTATTAAATCTTTTCCCCTTCACCTTAAACCTCTACCCTCTGGCCCTCGATTCACCGACTGTGGGCAAGAGACTCTGTGCATCTACTTGACTGTTCACTTGGAAGAATTATCTTTTATATTCCTCTATATTGATGCCAAACCCCTTTTTAAACCTGTTTCTTGGGCCCATCACCATGGAAACCACTTAAGCGTGGAGAGGCTGAGTGATTCCAGAATGGAACCAAAGGTTTATTTATAATCATTCCCTTTCTTCCTATTTGCATTTTAGCATATATCATTTGTGTTTGTTTATTCCTGCAGTTTGTTTCCTAATCTTGAATACTTCATTTTACCAATGTAACAGTGTTCATAGATTTCCAACTATGATATGCAATTAATTTGAACACATTATCACGTATCAAACTTGGAACCACTTAAGCATTTACGATGGATAAGTAGTTGCCTCTTAAAAATTAAAAATATAGACTTTGTACCTGTTCTTAATGACCTAGAAAGCTGTTAATGAGCTTTCTCCTTGATTAACTGCATGCGATCATTTAATACAATGGATTGGTTTCCAAGGCAGAGCAGGTAACCATCAGACAGATTGATGTGGAGCTGGAGTCTCGTATATGCAAGGCAGGAGATGATGGCAGGTTTCACTCCATTTCCAACAGTGGTGAAGTTACATTTTATAACAATCCCCCAACCTTTTTGTCAACATCTTGAATGTAATAATTTCAAACTGTGAAACTCTCACAAGTTCAATGTGATTTTCGATTCTTTAGCTTTCCAATGAGTTTAGATAAAGGCGGGCTCAGTCAGAAGGTTAGTTTAGTTTAGTTTAATTTAGTTTTGTTTAGTTTATTGTCAAGAGTACAGTGAGAAGGTTTTGTTGTGAGCTAACCAGTCAGCAAAAAGACTGTACATGATAAAGGGAATAAAGTTTGGTGTGAAGTCCTGTAAAATTCCGATTAAAGATAGTCCGTGGGTCTCCCAGTAGTTCAGGACTGCTGTCTAGTTGTTGATTGGATGGTTCAGTTGTCTCACAGCTCCAGTGGAACTGCTCAATGTTGGCCTCAGGTACTGTCTGAGTGGAGTTTGCACGTTCTCCCTGTGCATGCATGGGTTCCTCCAAGTGTTCTGGATCCCAAAGACATGGAGGCTGGTAGGTTGCCGAGTTCTGAGAATTGTCCCATGTAGTAGAATCTGAAGGCAGTTGATGAGAGTGTGTGGTGAGAATAAAATAAATTGGATTCATGTGGGATTAATGTAAGGAAGATGCAGGAAGATTGTTCCCGATATTGGGGAAGTCCAGGTCATGGGGTCACAGTTTAAGGATAAAGGGGAAATCCTTTAGGACCAAGATGAGAAAAACATTTCTCACACAGACAAAATCTCTGGGACTCTCTGCCACAGAAGGTAGTTCAGGCCAGTTCATTGGCTATATTTAAGAGGGGGTTAGATGTGGCCCTTGTGGCTAAAGGGATCAGGGGGTATGGAGAGAAGGCAGGTACGGGATACTGAGTTGGATGATCAGCCATGATCATATTGAATGGCGGGGCAGGCTCGAAGGGCCGAATGGCCTACTCCTGCACCTATTTTCTATGTTTCTATGTTTCTATCCTCCCACCCCTCTCTCCCATGAAACGGACTGGGCTGTTAAAGGGAACCTTCTGTGCGGATAAGAGCAGTCAACAGCTGCCTGCACTATTGGGAACCTGCAATCCTGGCAAACTCCAGGCTTCAGAAGCCATCTTATCCTCATTGAAATCAAAGTGATACGAATACTTTGTGACTACAGCATGTAGATCAGCTTTCCCATGGCAGTGGTGAGCAGCAACTTGGAAGATCAACGGTGGCAATTTAGAATGATTGTGTGGTGTGGAAGTTGAGCATAAATAACCCACAGTTAACCAGTTAATGAACTCGATGTATTTTGTTGAGAAACATGTAACTGCAGATGTTGGTTTACAAAAAGCATCACTAAATGGTGGAATAACTAAGCAGGTCTGGCAGCATTTCTGGAGAACATGGACAGGTGCCATTTCAGGTCGGGGCCCTTATTCACCTATCCATGTTCTCCAGAGATAGTTTCAGTTTAGAGATACAATGTGGAAACGGGCCTTTCAGTCCACTGATAAGCGATCACCAATACACTAGGTCTATCCTAAAGCCAATTAACCGATAACCCTGCACGCTTTGGAATGTGAGACAAAACCGCAGCACCCGAAGAAAACCCACGTGGTCAAAGGAACAACATGCAAACTCCATTCAGACAGCACTCGTAGTCAGGACCCGGGTCTCTGGTGCTGTAAGGCAACAACTCTACCTCTTCGCCCACAGTACTGCCTGATCCGCTGAGTTACTCCAGCACTCGTCTTTTTTTTAAAGAGGTATTTTGTTGCTTGTGAAGCACTTTGGGATCTTCTGGATTATCAAAGCTGTTAGACAATTGGAAAACCTTTATTATTTTTTCAACATTGCCTTTTGGACTCGTGGTCTTTAGAGAAAGAACATGAAGCCTTACTTTAAATTCCTCACATGTAAAAAATATAAATAAATAAAATGACTGGATTTCCATTATGTTAGATATTATATTTCCCGTTTTATCTCCACACGAGCAATTATGGTTTGTTCAGTCTACAGATAAATGGTTGCTGATTCCACATTCAAAGTTTCGCTCAAATCATTCGTAAACTTCTCTTGTGAGAAAGGCAGTTTCACAAAACCGCGGTAAAACAGATTCCCCTATTATTATTCAGAACATTTTCCATTTCCTTTCTGTGGTCAAGGAATTATTATTCAGTAGACTCATCCTTTCAAACAGCATAGTGAGCCAAGGCTGTTTTGCTAAATATGATGTATTCAGCATCACTGAGAGATATGCTTACTCTGATTAGTGGTAAGGATAGATTTATCAGGCTCTGTGGGCCCGAGAAATGGTGATTAGCATGAAATTGAATTTCAAGAGCTGTGAACGCCTAAAACTATTCACAGATACTTCAAAAATTACCCAACGCTGACAACTTCATTCCAAACAGTATGAGCCAACTGAATCTAATGTCAAATGATTACAATCAAATATATTTTAATTTCCAGGCACAAATCAGGCGTCCTGCAGCCGATCACTGGCCTCTTTCACCTCAAAGATAACCCCTGACCCATGGTTGAGGGTTCATAAGTTTATAAGTTATAGGAGTAGAATTAGGCCATTCATCCCATCAAGTCTACTCCACCATTCAATCATGCATGATCAATCTCTCCCTCCTAACCCCATTCTCTTGCCTTCTCCCCATAATAATAATAATAATAATCAAGTAATAAATGTTGAAGGGGAACCCAGATTTGAACCAGGGGCCTCTTGATCTGCAGTCAAATGCTCTACCACTGAGCTATACCTTTGACACAATCTGCACCTTAAATATACCTACTGACTTTGCCTCCACGGCCATCTGTGGCAATGAATCCTCAGATTTACCACCCTCCGACTAAAGAAATTCCTCCCCATCTCCTTTCTAGAATACTGTACATCCTTCTATTCTGAGGCTATGGCCTCTGGTCCTAGACTCTCCCACTAATGGAAACATTCTCTCCACATCCACTCTATCCAGGCTTTCCACAATTCTCCTTAGATTGAGGAGAATTCAAGGATGTTGCTAGATTCCCCAAGGCAACCCAAAAGAGGGAACATCAACTGAGGAATTCCACTCTACTGAAGTGCTCCAGACAAGAGCTCATGTTATTTCTAACACACAACATAATCATAAAATGATGCAGGCATCGTCTTCGGAAATAGTAGCAACCTGGCCGAAGGGGTTAATGGTGCAACAACAGCACAACATTGCCGGAGACGCCACTGCTTGCGTTTAAGTGGACCTTCACTTCACTAATCTCAACACTAAGAGGACCTGAGAGACAATATTTTCACACAGAGGGTGGAGGATTGGGTAAAAAGGATCCTTACTACACATCCAGATTTAATCTAGTCAGGATAGACTCAAAATGCTGAGTAACTCAGCGGGACAGGTAGCATCTCTGGAGAGAAGAAATGGGTGGCGTGTCGGGTTGGGACACTTCTTTAGGCAGCTCAGCCTGAAAAAAGGTCTCGACTCAAAACTTCACCCTTTCTCTCTCCAGAGATGCTGCCTGTCCCGCTGAGTCACTCCAGCATTTTGTATCTATCTTCGGTGTAAACCAGCACCTGTAGTTCCTTCTTACACATTTAATTTAGTCAGGGATTGATGCAGTGACTGGGTTCACAATGGCAGTAGTAATGTATAATCCACACCTCGTTCAACATAAGGCGCCAAAACACAAATCAGAGTTTGAATATTGCCTGACCAAACTATTATACACTGGAGATGTGTCACAATATTGAATGGTGAAAAATTGTTTATCATGTCATAGCCATGTAATCATCGTTACATTTGAAGCAAGGCATGACATCCTTGTCTTCAAGGGCAGTCAATATTGTGGATTGATTTGAAAGAAGAAATATACATCATTGCGAGCTGTTATATAACCAATTTAACAGTATTTTAATCACCAATCATGTGCTGAGCTTGAATTATTGCCTGATAGTTCTTTTTCTGTACCTCATTTCACAATTTTAATTCGGTCATAAAAAACTCATAGCGGTATGAAAATTATAACAGGAACAAATTAAGTTGCTCTTACATTACCTGATTGAAAAATCCATCAAGGACTAATTCAGCTTCTGCTAAAATTCAATTCCTTTCTGACCTGCTTGCAACTGATGTAGGATAATGGCACTGCTATCCGATCAGGTTATAATCTCATCCCAGATCATTAATAGAAACACATTGGTTAAACGTTACATAACTGACGATGAAATACCACAACATTTTCCCCACCATAATCAAACCCTAATCATTATTTTGCATTTACCAAGGTTCCATGTTTAGGTTTATTATTATTACGTGAGAAGCTTTGATTTGCGCCCCATCTAATCAAACTATACATGAATGTAATCAAGCCAAACTCAAGTATAATCGGTAGAGCTGAAAGAGAAATATAGAGTGCAAAACAAATAGATTTCCACATTGTAGCGTAACAGTTCCAGAGAAAAAAGACCAATGTTTGCAATGAGGTAGAGGAGAATCGGGATTGTACACTAGTTTATGGAAGGGTCATTCTGAAGCCTGTTGACAAAGGGGACGAAGCTGTTCCTGAGTCTGGTGGTGCGCGCCTTCATGCTTTGTCTCAATGCTATAGCAAAATGAGAGTGTGGCCCAAGGTGGTGTCATTTTTGATGATATTGGCTGCCTTTTTGAGTCAGAGCATCTTCAACATCCCTACAATGGTGGGGAGGTCAGTACCTGTGAGGAATCGGGCACCGTCCACCACTCTCTGTGATCTCCTACGTCCGAGTTGCTGAACCAGGCCGTGATGCAATAAATCAGGATGCTCTCTACCATACACCTGCAGAAGTTCGATAGAATATTCACCTCTAAACAGAGGCCTCAGGTCTAAGATAAGGGATAGTAGAATTAGAGGAGATTTGAGGAGGAATATTTTTACCCAAATGAAATGTGGAACCTACTCCCTAAGAGCATAATGAACGGAGGTACTCCCATAACATTTAAGATATTCAGGCCGATTGAATTTTTTGCACCTGCAATTAAAATGTATTGGTTGATGCAGTCTACTCGGACCTCTGCAACAGATTTGACACATTTCCCTGTTTCTTGCTTTGTGTCTCTAAGATCGAAAACTCAGAAAAAAAAGCAAACAAGGAAATATTCACTGTCAAATCAACTACTGAGAAATGGAATAAAAATATAGCGCGGGCAGCTTGAAAAGTCTGGAGCTGCTGCCTCCTCCCGGGTGATTAAATTGAGGAAATGAAAGTGAGACATGCATATGTCTAATTTGATTAGTACGGGTGTCAGGGGTTATGGGGAGAAGGCAGGAGAATGGGGTTGAGAGGGAAAGATAGATCAGCCATGATTGAATGGCAGAGTAGACTTGATAGGCCAAATGGCTTAATTCTACTCCTAGAGCTTAAGAACATATGGACATTAATTAACTAATTAATATGCTTTGTTTAAAATGTCTATAATCAATTACAATCTGAAGGGATGAGATTCCTTACTTGCTATAGTTAATTTTCAATAGTGGAGAGGATGCTCAGAAGTAATCAAAACACATCCCAGTGTTTAAGTGGATGTGAAATATCTTAACTTTCTGTGGGGTGTTCATTCCACATCAAGAAGAAAGGTACATCAGCTTGAAAGGTTCAAAGCATTTCAAAGGAAATCGCACAACCAGATTCTGCTTCATGTAGCCGAGCCGTGTATTTCTGACAGCAGCTCCTCTATTTCTGGATTAATCGCCTGGCAGTTCATACTCTAGGTTTTTCAGAGTCCGGGCATTCAAAAATGTCTTATCACTTCTTTCTCAAATTCTTTGCACTCTTATGGGCTCCCCATTACTGAAAGCATCCACATGAGTTGCTGCCTCAAGAAGGTGGCATCTATTATCAAGGATCCCCGCCATCTGGGTCAAACCCTCTTTTTGCTGCTACCATCGGGCAGAAGATCCAAATCCCAAAGTCGCATATCACCAGATTCAGGAACAGCTGCCAACCTGCACAACCCTGATCCTGTAGGAAGGAACTGCAGATGCTGGTTTAAACCAAAGATAGACACAAAGTGCTGGAGTAACTCAGCGGGTCAGGCGGCATCTCTGGAGAAAAGGAATAGCTGACCCTTCTTCAGACTAAGAGTAAGGGGAGAGGGAAACGAGAGATATAGACGGTGATATAGAGGAGACATAGACCAAATGAATGAAAGAAATGCAAAAAAGTAACAATGATCAAGCCCATAATGGTTGAAATATCCCTGAGGCAGGTGATGAAGGCGCAGGCAAGCACTGAGATAATTCTACCTTTTATTTGTATTTATTTTTAACCCGATTTATTTTTTTCATTTCTGAAGCGATTGTTAAAATATCAAGCATCCAAAATGGATTTGTGTCCATAATGGTGACAAAACGTTAAAGGGGGTTTCAGTTCTGAGCTGATTGATCACTCCTGCCCTGTGGAATGCTGGATAGACGTCTACGACCTCAAAGATCAGACACTGGGCCAAGAGATAAATTGTTCCTTCATCCTTTCCTGTTCTCGGAGCCTCACCTGAATAACCAGCCATGAGTTCAACTGGAAGGGCACGTTGCAGCCACAATCTCTCTCTGCGATAAGCAACCAGGTTTCAAACTTGATAACCCATTCTTTCACACATCCAAGAGACAAATTGTTCCTTTCACATCCGAACCATGCAGAAAAAAAGCACAATTTGGTGAGGGAAAAGTTTACGTGAATTGAAGTAATATTGAAGTGCAATCTCTATTGTAATGTGGGACCACAGCTTCACTCTGCACATGGTGAATTCACAAGCAGCGGAGCAAGAATCAGATCACGTGCTTTTAATCAAAACAGAAATCTCTTCATGACTATGAATATGAACTGAAACCTCTTCATCCACCATTACCAAGAAGTTCAACAAGAAGGGCAAGGCGGTGGCTCAGCGGTAGACCTACTGCATTTACAGCGCCAGAGACCCCGGATCGATCCTGTCTACGGGTGCTGTCTGTGCGGAGTTTGTACGTTCTCCCCATGACCTGCATGGGTTCTCTCCGAGATCTTCGGTTTCCCTCCACACTCCAAAGACGTACAATTTTGTAGGTTAATTGGCTTGGTAAAATTGTATAAATGTTAAATTGTCCCTAGTGTGTGTAGGGTAGTGTTAATGTACGGGATCACTGGTCAGTGTGGACTCGGTGGGCCAAAGGGCCTGTTTCCGCGCTATATCTCTAAGCTAAACTAAAGTAACAACAGCCTCTTCCTGTCAACCAATAGTCTCTTGAATCACCCTGCATAACCTTACATCAACACTGAAATATATCTGTGGATTTTGCATTAGGTCTGCACTACTTATTTTGGTTGCACTGATGTGGTCTGGTTCCCTTCAATAACATTATCTATTGTATAATTGTTTATTGTCTATTTATTTGTGGTGTTGCTGCATTAATGTGCCTGCAAAAAACTGACGCAAGTAAGAATTTCATTGTTCGGTTTCCAGTTCATGTGACAATTAGATATTCTTGACTCTTGAATATTCAAAATAATTTCTTTTCAGCCTTTCTTATAAATGAGAGATGTCCCCCGCCACCTCACAATTCCCCTAATAAACTATTGTAGCCAAATTTGCAGAGAACTACAGGAGGCAAAGTCCCTGGACTTCCCTTTGGCAAGAAGGCTCCACCAAGATGTTTCCATTTCACCCAATATCCCTTAGAGGCAGAAGGTCTCAGCCCGAGTGAAATCCTGGGGGGAATCGCGAGTGCTGGCTCACTCTGGGGTTGGGGCTTGATGGGGTTGGGTGGTCAGTGGGGTAGGAATTGGGTTTCCAATGCAGGGGCTGGTTGGGTGCAGGGCAGATCTGATAATGGGGGTTTCTGGGCTTGGGGTAACCTTAGGGAAGGAGATGCTGAGCTTGGGACTCATAGTTTGGGAAGAGTTATTGATGCTTATTAAAATGGGAAGATTTTTTTCCAATACTGTTTAAATACTCTCCGCCTCTCAGGAGATTGGCGTGGCCACCCTTGGTGATATTTCTCAGCAGTTTGCGTATTTTGGTGGGTGCAAAGCCCGAGGCAATATCTGGAGAGGGCAATGCCTAAAAAAGAACAACCTCCAAAAACTTTCTTCTCATTGATTTAGGAAAGTCAGGTATCACTTGTTGCCAGCACGCGGGGACCAGGCACAGAAGTTCTCCCCAAAACCCCACCATGCCACACGTTGATTATCAATGAGATCCATGGCCTTTGCCAGAAGCCTCACCTGCTCAACCAGCCGTGAGTTCGATGGCACCAAGTGCTGGAGTAACTCAGCGGGTCAGGCAGCATCTCTGGAGATTTACACAAAGTGCTGGAGTAACACAGCGGGTCAGGCAGCATCTCTGGAGAAATGGAATGGGTGACGTTTCAGGTTGGGACTCTTCTTCCGACAATGATTAGCACATTCCAAGCTGTCTTTTGAAAATCTCCCGTTATTTCTATCAACCACAATACGCAACTGGGATATGGGAGAAATACTGGTAAATGGGACTAGTTTAAATGGACGTCTTGGTCGGCATGGACGGGTTGGGCTGAAGGTCCGTGCTGTACGACGATGACTTTATGACACTCGCTTTAACAGGTGCAGGCTACTTTTATGTGTCGTGCTTCCTAGTTGATGTCAATAGGACTAAATGCATGAAGAAACCAGACAGCTCCAATGTATTACAATGACCAGCGCCAATGTCAGATGTACAAACTCTCCCCCCACATTCTCATTATACAGGTTACACCATTTCTATATCTTTCCTTCTTCCTCCCTCCCTCCATCCCTTCCTACCTCCCCTCCCTGCTCCCTCCACCCCTCCTGTCCTTTAAGAACTGAATGAGTTTGCCACCGTTCTTTTATCCGGGTGCATATATACAGTACAGCAGGTTAAATTGGTTTCCTATCATTCTCGGGCCGTTTCCGTGACAGAAGCACATTACTGAAAATTCCAGCTGTCCACGGCATCAGATAAATCTGCAAGGCTCCCGGTGATGGAGTGTTTAATTATGGATGCAAGAGACAAAAGAATAAGGCTGTTGAAATTAATAGCTGGAATTACATGAACTCTCTGCCCCAAAAAATCCTGTTGTTGCACTGGGTTTATTAATGGCAGCTGTCGGTGCGGTGTCCAGCTGTTTATTTCTGGCACCGGGGCAACAGCATATGTTTCAGGGCAAGGAAACGTGTCTATCATTACAAGTGAGTGCGGGCCAAGCCTGTTTTAGAAATGAAGATGTCACAAGTCTCAGGGGAGGACAGCTTCCTAACTGATATTGACTATCTTCATTTTCCATCAGGTTATCATCAATTTCTTTCCACCAACCATGCCAGGCTTCACAATACCATGTGTAGGAAGGAACGGCAGATGCTGGTTTAAACCGAAGATAGACACAGAAAGCTGGAGTAGTATCTCTGGGGGGAAGGAATGGTTGACGTTTCGGGCCAGAGTCTTTTGGGCCGAGACTCTGAGAATCTGAAGAAGGGACTTGACCTGAAACGTCACCCATTCCTTCTCTCCAGAGATACTGCCTGTCCCGCTGAGTTACTCCACAATATCATGCTCAAGTAATGTTAGCAGAGCTCTCCTGATTCCCTCTGTACCTCTTACTTGTGCCCCCACCTACAATCCAGCAGCCGCCACTCGGGAGGGGTGTCCGGTGGCTCTGATCGCAACCTTGAGGCTGGCAAACCTGGGGCAGAACGGTGGTGCAGTGAGAGAGTTGCTGCCTCACAACGCCAGAGACACGGGTTCGATCCTGACCTCTGGTACTGGTCTGTACCGAGTTTGTACGTTCTCCCTGTGGGTTTTCTCCGGGTGCTCCGGTGTCCTCCCTCACTCCACAGACGTACAGGTTTGTAAGTTAATTCACTTTGGTAAAAATTGTAAATTGTCCCTTGTGTGTAGGATAGTGTTAGCGTACGGGGTGATCACGTCAGCATGGACTCGATGGGCCAAAGGGCCTGTTTCTACGCTGTATCTCTAAAATCTAAAGTCTAAAGTGAAGTTGGTCACCAAGGCTCCTCACCCATCTTTATCCCATCCTGCCACCTCACCTGTCGGCTTAGCTAAGAGCATTCCAGGCCGTGACTGCCTGCCTTTAGCCACACTCCCGCCTTGTCCACTGTACCTGACACCTCTCTAGAATTTAGGAGATTGAGAGGGGATCTTATAGAAACTTACAAAATTCTTAAGGGGTTGGACAGGCTAGATGCAGGAAGATTGTTCCCGATGTTAGGGAAGTCCAGGACAAGGGGTCACAGCTTAAGGATAAGGGGGAAATCCTTTAAAACCGAGATGAGAAGAACTTTTTTCACACAGAGAATGGTGAATCTCTGGAACTCTCTGCCACAGAGGGTAGTTGAGGCCAGTTCATTGGCTATATTTAAGAGGGAGTTTGATGTGGCCCTTGTGGCTAAGGGGACCAGGGGGTATGGAGAGAAGGCAGGTACGGGATACTGAGTTGGATGATCAGCCATGATCATATTGAATGGCGGTGCAGGCTCGAAGGGCCGAATGGCCTACTCCTGCACCTAATTTCTATGTTTCTATGTTTCTACCTCCAAACCTGTATAATCCGGTGAACAAGAAGAATTCCCATTGATCAATGTGGAGAATTTCACGTGTCAGTGAATAAGATCTTGTATCATGCACCATATGTTTATAAACAATAATGTCAAAGACCAGAGGGCATAGCTATACGGTACGAGAGGCAATGGTTACAGCAGATGTGCGGGGCAAGAGAAGAGCTTACACGGAGAAAGCAAGTCCCGCTTGCCTGCTGGTGCTCAGCTTCATTGTGGCAAAGATTCGTTTGCCAAACAATATCAGCTCTGTTCTTGATAACAGGTTTGATGATCATGTCGGGATTGCTCCTTAGTGACCTGGGTGTTGCTAAGCAGGATAAGATGGAACTAGTTAGAAGGACAAAGAGGTTTGAATGGATGGGTTGGGAAATTAAAGCGGGAGGCAACTGAATGTTAAGGGCCAGCCCTGTGGACCCAACAGAGGTGTTCTACAAAGCAGTATACTTCAATATATGTGACAGCAGCATCTGAGCACCAAATACAGAACACTGAACTGGAAGAAGTATGAGGACAAGAGGACATGGGTTCAAGGTGAAGGGGAAAAGATTTATTAGGAATCTAATGGGTATCTTTTTCACACAAAGGGCGGGGGGTGTATGGAACAAGCTGCCAGAGGAGGTAGTTGAGGCTGGGACTATCATATAACAATTAACAATTACAGCACGGAAACAGGCCATCTCGGCACTACAAATCCGTGCCGAACAACTTTTTTTCCCTTAGTCCCACCTGCCTGCACTCATACCATAACCCTCCATTCCCTTCTCATCCATATGCCTATCCAATTTATTTTTAAATGATACCAATGAACCTGCCTCCACCACTTCCACTGGAAGCTCATTCCACACCGCTACCACTCTCCGAGTAAAGAAGTTCCCCCTCATATTACCCCTAAACTTCTGTCCCTTAATTCTGAAGTCATGTCCTCTCATTTGAATCTTCCCTATTCTCAAAGGGAAAAGCTTGTCCACATCAACTCTGTCTATCCCTCTCATCATTTTAAAGACCTCTATCAAGTCCCCCCTTAACCTTCTGCGCTCCAGAGAATAAAGACCTAACTTATTCAACCTATCTCTGTAACTTAGTTGTTGAAACCCAGGCAACATTCTAGTAAATCTATCCCAATGTTTAAGAAACAATTAGACAGGTACATGGATAGGACAAGTTTGGAGGAAAATGGACCATGCGCAGGCAGATGGGACTAGTGTAGCTGGGACATGTTGGCCGGTGTGGGCAAATTGGGCCGAAGGGTCTGTTTCCACACTGTATCACTCCATGATGCTAAGTAGTGCCAATGAATCGTTGCGCCACCTGGGAGGAGAATTGTGCCCCTGGAGGACAGGAAGGGCGGAATGGACATGTGGAGCCTTTCCTGCACAGAAGCACCGTGAGAAAGGGGATAGATATTGGTGAATAATGGACCAAAGCATCACAAATTCCACAGGACAAGATCAATGTTAATTCTTTAATAGTCCTACCATCAAAAACATCCTGAAAATTGGCAATTAGTAGACATTCAAACATCCACAGACGAATACCAACCTAATAATTTCCATATGACTTCCTGCACATTGCTTGTAGAGCCCTTTAAGATGGAGACAATTACTAGTCCCTGCTAATTGACCGTAACATTTTTAATTGACTATGACTGTCGTGAATTAATGGTCAGTTAAATTGCCATACTAATTGCCATAATCCACATTTGCAGTCACAATGTTTCTGCATATGTAACTTCAACCTCACAGCTGCTCATCATTTTGACAAGCAGAGCATCGTCTGTGATCATCTGTCCGTTTCAATAAAATATCTATTGTTAAAGGTAAGTCATGGTTTCGGGGGCGAAAAGAAAACTACTGGATGAGCTCAAAGAGACGAGCAGCAACTGTGGAGGACAGGGGATAGTTGGCGATTTGGGTCGCGACCCAAACCAGTGCTGTTGACCTGCCCTGTTCATTCACCAGATAGTTTTTAGCTCTAGATTCTAGCATCTGACATCTTGTGTATTGTCTGTACATCAGTCTGAAGTTCTGCCCTCAGTACTATTTAAAGCATTGCCTGGAACGTTAACTAACTCTCCCGTCTTCCCTGCATCTTGCCTTGTACTTGAAACAGAGACATCCTTGAATCAGTCTGAAGAAGGGTCTCGACCCGAAACGTCACCTATTCCTTCGCTCCAGAGATGCTGCCTCACCCGCTGAGTTTCTCCAGCATTTTTGTCCACCTTCGATTTTTCCAGCATCTGCAGTTCTTTCTTAAACATCCTTGAATGTTGGCTGTGATGTAGAGCTTCAGTTATGTAGGCAGATTAGATATGTACCTTGGGCAGTTTACAACTCAGCAGTATGAATATTGATTTCTCTAACTTCAGGTAACCCTTGCATTCCCCCCTCTCTCTCTCTGCCCCTCCCCCCACCCTAGTCATCGTACTAGTTTCACTAATCGTACAGTTAACCGCATTTCTTTTGCCTCCTTCCCAGCTCCGATGAAAGGTTTTCAACCTGTAAAGTTAACCCCCTTCCATGCCCACAGTCGTGGTCCAATCTGTTGCGTATTTTCAGCATTTTCCCAATAGTACAAAAGACAAGTGTGAATAGTTGAAGGCAGAAATAACAACAAAGGAGACGGGGGGAAAAAAAGGTGAGAAATGTCCCACAATTTATAGGTGAGCAACCAGACGAGGGAGGCAATCTGTAATGTTCAGCCCTCCATTAACTGTTGGGTTTCCCTTGGAAATTCAGCCAATTTGTTAACAATAGGCTAAAATTACAACTGGCAGCCTGATTTAAATTATCAATTTATTTCCTGTGAGCTTTTTGGTCACGTGCTCTATATCCTACCCTAGTTAAAATTAGAAGCCCACAGGTTTGAGGAGGTTTCATTTCTGGTGGCAAAATCTTTCTATTTTAGCTTCTAATATAAGCACCCACCATCTGCTACGGGCGTGAAGTATCAGCACATGGAGCAGAGACGCAGAACAGCTCTGCTAAACCTTGATAAATTACTGGCAAGATTTTAGTGAGAGTTTTCTGAGTTTCACTGGTAAGGAACATCTTCAAGACCTTGTACCTGAAGCAGAGATATCCTTGAATGGTAGCCGTGATGTGGGGCTTCAGTTATGTAGGCAGATTAGATACATATGTAGCTTGGGCAGCTCATGGCAGTGGTATGAATGTCGATTTCTCTAACTTCAGGTAACCTTTGAATCCCCTCTTGCTCCGTCCCTCCCAAATACTAGTCGTCGTACTAGTTTCACTGTCGTCCTGCTGAGCTTCACTGTTTGTATCACTCGTTATCACCTTCTCCATAGCCAACAATGAACCATTGTGGGCTTCATCTTTCCTTTATCATCGGTGCTGACTTTGATTTGTTCTTTTGCGTATCTTTCGTTCATTTGTTCTACATACCTTACCTCTCCCCTGACTCTCAGTCGGAAGAAGGGTCTCAACACAAAACGTCACCTATTTCTTCTCTCTAGAGATGCTGCCTGACCCGCTGAGTTACTCCAGCTTTTTGTGTCTATTTCAGATAGGTAGAACTTCTCTTTAAAGCAGAATTTTAAATCCATTAAGATTTGATTTGGAATAAAGCCTGGAAATCACACTGCAATTTGGAGTAAGGTGACGAGAAGAATGGAACACACCGACTTCTGAACTGAGGAAACCATCGCATCATTAAACAAAAGGAGATCTATTTCTCCAATATCATTCACATCATCAGAACATCCCAAATCACTTTCCAACCAGTGGATGGGAAGTCAGGTCAATGTTAAAAAGCATGTTTGCTAAAATCAGAGGGCTTCAGTATGTTTCTTTTATACCCCAGTGCTTAAGGGCGGCACGGTGATGCAAAGCTGGAGTTGCTGCCTTACAATGACTGAGACCCAGGTTTGATCCTGAATATTGTGCTGTCTGCACAGATTTCATTGGTTCCCCATGTAACCTGTCTGGGTTTTCTCCGGGCACTCGGTTTCCTCCCACACTCCAAATACCTACTCATTTGTAGGTTAATTGGCTTGGTATGACTGTAAATGGTCCCTAACGTGTGTACGATACCGTTAGTGTGCGGGGAGCGCTGGTCGGCAAGGACTCGGTGGGACGTAGGACCTGTTTACACACTGTATCTCTAAACTAAACTAATACTAAACTATGGACAAATATTCAGTAATCTAAATCCATAAATGTACTTGAATAAATACAGGCAGTTCCCAGATTACGTAAAGATTCTGTTCCTGAGAACTGTCCGTAAGCTGCTTTCTCCGTAGGTCAGAAACGTCCCTGCTCTATGGTCACTCGTATCATATCCTTCTTCATACACGAGCTATAATTCTCTCATTTCATTGCATAACCCACAAGAACACTACCAATAATTAAATGAATGGAATGTATATTGTACCCAGTTATTAATGAATATTATGAAACATTTTACTATTGTTGTGAAATTGAAGAATTTGCCCAAAGTCAGATTGTCATGTCAGAAGATAGATACATAAAGCTGGAGTAACTCTGCGGGACAGGCAGCATCTCTGGAGAGAAGGAATGGGTGATGTTTCGGGTCGAGACACTTCTTCAGATTGGTTAGGGATAAAGGAAATAAAGGCAATAATGTAGAGAGATAAAGAACAATGAATGAAAGATATGCAAAAAAGTAACAATGATAAAGGAAGCAGGCCATTGTTAGCTGTTTGTAGGGTGAAAATGAGAAGCTAGTGTGACTTTGGTGGGGGAGGGATAGAGAGAGAGAGAGAGGGAATGCCAGGTTAGAATGCCTGAAGTTAGAGAAATCAATATTCATATGCCATCAGTCAGATTATTTGTAAGCCACGCAGGCTCTGAATAAGAAAATGTCACAGGGTAAGGATAGCATTCCTTACTACAGCTTTCGCCACTTAGGCAGTCAGTCCATGCAGTTAGTCTGTACACTCAATATGTTGTAGCAACAAAAGCAGTTCAAGGTAAGGTAAGTGTCTTTTCTCACCCCCAGTTCTCGCTCCTCTACTTTCAGTCTGAAGAAGAGTCCCGACCCGATATGTCCCTTATCCTTTTTCTCCAGAGACACTGCTAGACCCACTGTTACTCCAGCACTTTGCATCTTTCTGCATCAATAGAAAGCAGTTCAAGGTGAGATATGTTCCTTGAAGTAGGATGAGCTGAAAATAGCTATGATTATTTGTAGCTGATATTCTAAATTCATAACTGATAACACATAAAGCAGACAATCTTATTTAAATGACCAACCTTCATTAAACATGCTATTTAGCAGTCGTTGTGTATTCAATTCCACTTACAGAATTCTGTTCCATTGAAACCATTAGGCCCACATTTCAGAAGCTAAGATAAAAAGCTGTTATTACCAGACAGTGACACTCACTGGGGATGAATTTCTAGACTAATATGTTTCCACTGGCTTTGGTATCAGTAATCAGAAAAGTAATCAGAGGAGACAGATTTAAGGTCGGTAATGAAGGAAAAGAGGGAAATAAATTAATGTGATAAATGAAAGGGCAATGCCAGTCGATTAAATTTAACTTTTAGCATTTTGCACAGGAGTGGGGAAAAAGCAGAAAGGTGGAAAATATTTTGACATCTTTTAAAGAGCTGACCTACCAAAACTACGATGTATATACATTTCCGGATTCTATGATTCAATGTGTGAATCATGAACAAAGTTGGGGAGCTATTGCTCCACAGCCCAGTCACCTCACCAATTCTCACGTAGACTAACCTTGTACAGAAAGCAAACTATTGATTCAGAAAACCTGCCTAAAGGTGATTGCTGAACACCAGACGAACAATATCAGAAATGAGAAATGCTGGAAACACAAAGATAAATGATGGGAGGTCATCGACCTTAATTGTTTTGTTTTTCTCTTCACAGATGCCGCCTGACCGACCGAGTTCTCTGCATTTTCTGTTTTTATTTCATCTTCCCACCACGTTAACATTTGAACCAAGCTGAAGCTAGCAATCTAATGCCTCTGGAGTAAACACTGATTGGTGATTATTAGCAGTAGACATCTGGAAGAAAATAGTTCTGTAACCCTGGTCACTGAGAATGTTCTCATTATGTACAGACAGTATTGAGAGTGCACAAAAATGCTGGAGAAACTCAGCGGGTGCAGCAGCATCTATGGAGTGAAGGAAATAGGCAACGTTTCGGCACGAAACGTTGCCTATTTCCTTCGCTCCATAGATGCTGCTGCACCCGCTGAGTCTCTCCAGCATTTTTGTGTACCTTCGATTCTCCAGCATCTGCATTTCTTTCTTAAACAGACAGTATTGAGATATGTGTAAAAAGGAACTGCATGTGCTGGTACATACCGAAGATAGACACACAGTGCTGGAGTAACACAGCAGGTCAGGTAGCATCTCTGGAGAAAAAGGATAGGTGACATTTTTGAGTTGGGACCCTTCTTCAGACACAGACTCTGAGTTACCCCAGCACTTTGTGTCTATCTTCGGTATAAACCACACATGCAGAGTTGACGTATGTTTGGTAGTGGGAAGTTTGTTAAGGTGTTAAGCTCTCTTCCTCTAATACAAACACCATATTTATATAAAACCACTAAATGGAGATGGAATAGTTATTTTATGTGTGAATACTTGAATGAATAATTGATGAATCTGTATTGCTAACAGTTTGAGCAGATGCATTACTGTTTATGTTATTGTGAGGTATAATGTTCATCTGCGGGGGCTCAGTTTTAGTCACAGCCTCACTCATTCACCGCATAGACTGTGGAATTGCTCTTGTGAAGATGGAGGGGTGTAAACATGGTGGGAATCTTCATCATTATCTTATCCAAAGCCCCATTTCCCATATTTTTCTCACATCCTCAGTCCTATTGTTTGGCCCCACTGCCTTCAGCCACCTTGTCTTCAAGTTCTCCAACTCTCAGACTGATCTTTCTACTCCCACATCTACAGTGAAGCACAAGTGTTTAAGGAGTTGTTTGCTGCTGTAACAATTTATATTTAAAAACCACAGCATTTATTTATTATGTAAAATAAGTTCTGTTTACAATTTGGGTCTCGGTCCGCGAATTGCCACATTTCACTGCACAGTTGTGTATGTTTTAAACTTGATTTAGTTGCCCCTGACGTGCTGTTGCTGCTTTTTATTTAGCACCATGTATATTTTTAAGTTTGGTTTAGTTCCTGAGACAGTTTTGTTTTTCAGATACGGCGCGGAGGTAGGCCCACCGTTTGGCCCATCGAGTCCGCACGGACCATCGATCCCTACCAGCACTACGCACTAACGCTGCCATACACACAATAGGGACAGCTTACAATTATACCAATCCAGTTAACCTACAAATCTGTACGTCTTTGGAGAGTGGGAGGAAGCCCGAGATCCTGGAGAAAACTCACCAAGGTCACTGGGAGAAGTACAAACTCCAAACGGGCAACTCCGATAGTTAGGATCGAACCCAGATCTCTGCCGTTGTAAGGCAGCGACTCTACTACTGCACCACCATGCCGCTATTTAAATGTTTTATTTCACATTGCTAGCATCTGCGGCTTTTTTTTCATTTTCATCCATATCTTCAAAGCAATCCTATGGAATGTAAATCAGAATAGTTGCTGGAATCTGTTATAGTCACTGATTGCCCTTCCAAAAATGATCCATTTACTCCAAGTGTTTAAGAAGGAACTGCAGATGCTGGAAAATGGAAGGTACCACAAAAATGCTGGAGAAACTCAGCGGGTGCAGCAGCATCTATGCAGCGAAGGAGATAGGCAACGTTTCGGGACGAAACGTTGCCTATCTCCTTCTCTCCATAGATGCTGCTGCACCCGCTGAGTTTCTCCAGCATTTTTGTGTACCTTCCATTTATTCCAACACTGTTTTCTGTTAGTTTTCTGTTACTACTCTATCCATGCCAACCCATAAACTATTAACTTGAGAATAACATATCAGCAATGCCGTGCCTGCTTACTCTCTCGTTACAGCTTCCCATTGCTACAATGACAACTTCATCTTTGAAGAAACCTAATTAGAAATTACTGTACTTAATTCCAATTCCTATTTGCACTTCATTTACAAAGAACCATGTGCGAATTGTCTTGAAAGTGACAAAGAATAGATTAGAATTCGGAAATAACATTGGGAATCTTATCAGTTCTATTTCCGACTTACATTTTAAAGTGAGTGGTGGTGTACTCTGAGAAGCCTCATTAAATGCTCTCCCACATCTTACTGCAGCAATGAAACCCGACCTTTCTTTCCCCACCTTCAATATGTGTCATCGTCAAAGAATCACAGGGCAGGGAAGAAAGTCCACATCAAGACCAGTCTCACCCCAGTCACTCCCTCGTCTCCCCTCTCCCATCAGGCAAGAGGTACAGAAATTTGAAAACGTGTACCTCCAGATTTGTAGATGCAGCCCAGACGATCACACGAGCCAACCTCCCTTCTATTGGAGGGAGAAGAAGGGTTTCTGAAGAAGGGTTTCGGCCCGAAACGTTGCCTATTTCCTTCGCTCCATAAATGCTGCTGCACCCGCTGAGTTTCTCCAGCATTTTTGTATACCTCCCTTCTATTGACTCCATTTATACCTCACGCTGCCTCAGCAAGGCCAGCAGCATAATCAAGGACAAGTCGCACCCTGGCACTCCCTCTTCTCCCCTCCCCCATCAGGCAAAAAGGTATAGAAGTGTGAAAATGCACATCACCAGATTCAGGGACAGTTTCTTCCCAGCTGTTATCAGGGAACGGAATCATCCTACCACAATCAGAGGACAGTGCTGAACCATCAACCTCTTTGATGACCCTCGGACTATCCTTCATCGGACTTTGCTGGCTTTACCTTACACTAAATGTTATTCCCTTATGGATCGATTGTAATCATGTATTGTCTTTCTGCTGACTGGTTGGCATGCAACAAAAGCTTTTCACTGTACCTCGATACACATGAGAATAAACTAAACTGAACCATGCCGGACTTTATAAAATTCCTCATTAAAATCCATATCTACTGCCCTGCCTTCATTAACCTTTGTAACATTCTCACATTTGTAAGTGTGGCAGGATTTCCTCTGCTCAAGGGTTCTGCATAAAATGACAGAGAGGCATGATACTAATGTTATGCAAGCAGCAAGATTTCCAAAGATTTTTTCCTTTCTCTCTGGTGTTTAATGCATTTGAGGACAACAAAGCTTTAATCTGAAGATAAACAGCTTGAACTATAGGTCGCACAGAGCAAATAAAGTGGCACGATAAAGTAATTGGAAAGTTTGTGACATATAAGTTTACTAAGTATTTAAGAATAGGCATCGGGACAGAGGGCACATCTAAAGCAGGGTCTGAATTGGACTGAACAGTTTACACAAATTGGGGTAAACAGCCAGCTTACATTTGAAACGCTTCCTCAGAAGTTCATGTATAAACCAACCTTCGATTTCAGAGATGTAAAAAAGTGAATGATTACAGAATTGTGTGAAATGTTGGATAATACAGAATAGAAAGAGCGTTTGGTAAATAAGCCATAGGCAGGTTCAACAGGAGCCAGCTGTACCTTAGTGCAACGGGACCACATCAACATAGCAAAGCAATAGAAACAGGGACTACAGCAAGAGGACACTCGTAGAAATCTGCCATGCCACAGGCAAGACTAATGATGCACAGATTTCTCCTCTCCACAGTATGTAATGGATATGTGCAAAAGCAGCTAATGCTGCCTCATTAACTCTGTCTCCTTGGAAAGAGTGGAATGGATATCATAGAGTCAGGGATATCATAGAGAGGGGGGTGGGGGGGAGAGGGATCTGGATGTAGTAAAAGGCCAGAACAAATCAGAGCCAGCAATGACCAAGGAAGGGTGGAGCCCATTATGCTCCATTGTTGGCTGGAGAGGAGGTGATAACAAAGGGATATTTTTAAGGCGGAGATTGACAGATTCTTGGTTCGCAAGGGTGTCAGGGGTTAAGGGAGAAAGGCAGGAGAATGGGGTTAATAGGGAAAGATAGATCCGCCATGATTGAATGGTGGAGTAGACTTGAAGGACCGAATGGTCTAATTCTGCTCCTAGAACTTATGAACATGATACAGAGATGCTAACAGTAGAACTAGTATGCAGGCCCTTCCTACACAAAATAGTCATTCGATTTAGTTTGTGAAGTGCACTGTATTTTAATAAGATGATTATAAATAACTTGAGGGTGAAAAAAATTATCACAGTTGACCCGCTTTTATAGAAAGAGTAAGTGAATTGGGTTTGTTGCCTGGTACTTAGGCATGAAATATAACTCAGTGTTCTCTTGACTGGAGAGTCAATAAGATAATTACAACCCTTCTTGTTTAATGTCGAGCATAGTTTGAAATAATCCAAACTGTCATCTCTTTATTCAAGTCTGAATTCTTTGAACACCAGAGAGTGGTACAATTTGAATAATGTAATATTAACTAAACAATTACCCAATATTCACATCATCCAGGACCTAAGTTTATTTCTTCAACATTTTCAGGAAACCGAAATCTGATTTTTAGCGTTGCTGGGGACTAAATTTGGATACAATTTTGACCATGAAAGGTTTGCTACCATTCCCCATCGTACAATTAACAGCAAGAATAAGAACAATTTATAACACAGATATTTATTGTGGATGCAAGGAAGGAAATAGTTCATGAGAGTTAGTATCTCTGTCCTCTGACCTTTATGCTTCTTACAGCATCTTTAATACCCCCCCCCCCCCCCCCGCCCCTCCTGATATAATGGATATAATACCAACTAATCCAGGCAGCATTCTGGTAAACCACGTCTGCCCTCAATCCAACGCTTCCACATCCTTCCTGCAATGGGGGCAACCAGCACTGTGCGGCACAGTGGTGCAGCAGTAGACGTGCTGCCTTATGCCCCTGTCCCACTTAGGAAACCTAAACGGAAACCTCTGGAGACTTTGCGCTCCACCCAAGTTTCCATGCGGTTCCCGGAGGTTCCCGGAGGTTTTTGTCAGTCTCCCTACCTGTTTCCACTACCTGCAACCTCCGGCAACCACCTGCAACCTCCGGGAACCGCACGGAAACCTTGGGTGGGGCGCAAAGTCTCCAGAGGTTTCCGTTCAGGTTTACTAAGTGGGGCAGGGACATTACAGCGCCACAGACCCGGGTTCGATCCTGACTACGAGTGCTGTCTGTACGGAGTTTGTACATTTTCCCTGTGACCGCATGGGTTTTCTCCGAGTGCTCTGGTTGCCTCCCACACTCCAAAGACATGCAGGTTTGTAGGTTAATTGGCTTCTGTAAATGGTAAATTGTCCCTCGTGCAGGATAGTGCAGGTGATCGCTGGTCGTGAAAGCTGTACCCCTAAAGTCCGAAGTCTGAACTTCAAGTATTAAATTTTGAGAATTTTAATCGAACAGTTATAAAGGGCGTACTTGGAACAATTTTATTAATCACAGGTCATAAATGAATAATGGATGAATGCAACCTTTTAATCTCATTATTTAATTGAAAAACCGGTCATTAATTTTATCGAGACAGTGTATATATATGTTGATTAATTAATGAGCGCATAATTTTCTTGTCTGTTTGAATATCATCCAGCTTTCTGCAAAGTAGTTCACCACACTTCATCTTCAAGTCTTCAACTTGATTGTATAGCTAGCCCTCTACAAATGACTTGAGAAGCTTCCTAAGGCGATTGATTAGGTGCAAAGGAAATTATATTTGTAATTATTAAAGTGAAAACATTTATATCTGCATCTGCCTTCAGAGGCATTTATCAATACATTTATTTCTAAATGTATTTAAATCAACAAAGCCACAAGGGACCCTTCATCTAGCTGTTGATTGTATCATCAATCCAACTGATCGTCTATCTGCTTATTGATCAATCTACAAAATGCTGGAGTAACTCAGTGGGTCAGGTAGCATCAGCGGAAAAAATGGATAGGTTTGAACGTTGCCTCTCCGTTCCCTCCCCAGATGCTGCCTGACCCATTGAGTTACTCTAGGACTTTGTGTTTTACTCAAGATTTCAGCACCTGCCATTCCTTGTGTCGCTATGGATCAAAATTCTTGTACGGTAGAGAGCATTCTGACAGGTTGTATCACGGCCTAATTCCCAGGAATGAAGGAGACCACAGAGAGTGGTAGATACTGCCCGGTCCATCAGAGGGACCACCACCCCAGCATCAAAGGGATCTATAAAATGTGCTGCCACAAAGAGGCAGTAAATATCATCACAGGCGTGCGCTGGTGTGGATAAAATATCAACGCTCTTTACTGAAGGACGAATGGGACCTTAATGAAGGGCAAATTCCACAATAAGATACAATCATAAGAGCAACCATATGTATTATTTATAAATGAAAATAAATGAGAACACCTAACACCTTCTAAGGCCTCTAGGTCCTGCCTGACGTCACACACAGAGGACTAGATGATTAAACACATTAATCTTCCCATTTTACCTCCCGTCAGATAGTAGTACAATGCAGAACCAATTTTTTTTTAAATTCTTATGGTAAAGTTTTAAATCATCATACGAATAGAAACAGACTTGTAAAACTTATAATTACAGAGAGCCTGATTTTACAGTCATGCTACCAGTAGGAGCATGCAGATAGGAGTGGTTTAGTTTAGTTTAGAGATACAGCGCGGAAACAGGTCCTTCAGCCGACCGAGTCCATGCCGACCAGCAATCCCCGTACACTAACACTATCCTACACACACAAGGGACAATTTACCACAGTACCAAGCCAATTAGACAACAAACCTGTACATCTTTCGAGTGTGGGAGGAAACCGGACCTCTAAGAGAAAACCCACATGGTCACGGGGAGAATGTACAAACTCCGTACAGACAGCATCTATAGTCAGGATCAAACCCGGGTCTCTGGCGCTTTGAGGCAGTAGGTCTACCACTGCGCCACCGTTCAAGACTTCATTAGCTGCTGGAAATTAGATTAACAGTTCATGAATGCTTCAGATTTAAGCCAATCTTATAGAAACATAGAAACATAGAAAATTGGTGCAGGTGTAGGCCATTCGGCCCTTCGAGGCAGCACCACAATTCAATATGATCATGGCTGATCATCCAAAATCAATACCCCGTTCCGGCTTTTTCCCGATATCCCTTTATCCCATAAATCCCCATCAGGCCCTGGGGATTTATCTGCCTTCAGTCCCAACAGTTTACCTAACACCATTTTCTGATTAAATCTTTTGTTTCAATAGAGAATTTATCCAATTTGAGCCCTTCTGCTTGGTATTAAAGTTTGCTCAGGGCTCAAATAGAAGTGCATTGTCATTTGTCGTTTTAAGCTCATTCCTCTATTCATTCAAATCCTGGTTGATGGGTTTCTTTAGCATTGTGTGACCCTGTGGGCTGGAGCAATTCCATTTCTAATCACCAGAGGCAACAGAGTTCTGGAGCAATCTCTCCAGTAATCTGTTGTGGCCCATTTTTATATCTAGAGCGCTTATTCTTTAACGTTCTGACCCAGTGGAAATTCACAGAGCTCTGTTCTGCAAGTTTCAATTGAACTTGAGCCTCAAAAGGTTTCTGGAGAGAACATTCCAGATCTTTGCTGCCCTTTGAGTGAATTGGACCTGGATATTACTCCAGTACTGTAGGGCATCCAACACTGTTCATGGAGGACACATAAAGGGCAAGAGCTTCAGATGCCATGATCACAGAGGTTGTTGAGTTTCCCTGCGTAAATCTGTGTCAACATTGATGATGTTGACGTCAGCCTAATGTTCTCCGGTCCGCATTGTGACTTTTCACAGAGAGCATCATGTAAGCTAGCAGTTGCAATCCTGGCAGAGCAAAGCATTACACAACAAACAACACTCTTCCTGTTATCTCTTCTTGAGATAATAAAAGCCTGGAAACTCAAGAAACTGCAGACCCTGGAATCTTGAGGGAAAAAAGCCAAAGTGCTGGAGGAACTCTGACCCACACTTGCAGCCACATTTTTTTATGTGACTGGTTCAGTCGAGTCAATGGCAATGCCAAGTGACAATAATGATACAAAACACAGCAGTGGAAATGCCATTGCAGGTCAAAAATTGGTGGTTAGTCCCATTCATGTAGATAGTCATTGCCCAGCATGTCACTTACCTATTTTTAGCCCAAGCTTGAATGTTGTCTTGATCTTGTTGTATGGGTTATTTCATTTATTAAGGAGTTTAGACACAAAATGCTGGAGTAACTCAACGGGACAGGAAGCATCTCTGGAGAGAAGGAATGGGTGACGTTTCGGGTCAAGACCCTTCTTCAGACTGACATCAGTTCTTAAGATTGATCAGTCTGAAGAAGGGTCTCCCGTTCATTCTCTCTGGAGATGCTGCCTGGCCCACCAAGTCCGTGCCGACCAGCTTTCACCCCATACACTAGAAACGTAGAAACATAGAAAATAGGTGCAGGAGTAGGCCATTCGGCCCTTCGAGCCTGCACTGCCATTCAATATGATCATGGCTGATCATCCAACTCAGTATCCTGTACCTGCCTTCTCTTCATACCCCCTGATCCCTTTAGCCACAAGGGCCACATCTAACTCCCTCTTAAATATAGCCAATGAATTGGCCTCAACTACCTTCTGTGGCAGAGAATTCCAGAGATTCACCACTCTCTGTGTGAAAAATGTTTTCCTCATCTCGGTCCTAAAAGATTTCCCTCTTATCCTTAAACTGTGACCCCTTGTTCTGGAACTTTCCTGCATACTGGGGACAATTTACACTTTTACAGAAGCCAATTAACCTGTTGAATTGTATTGAACGGCAAGGCAGGCTTGAGTGGCTGATAGCCTATTCCAGGTTCATATTTTCTTATGCTCTTGCAAATCTTTCTTATTAAAGTGCTGAAAATAACCGGCACATAAATTGGTTTAAAGCTCTGCCTTTTTAATTGACTCAATTAATCGTGCTGAATGTTTAGCGCTATTTAGCTAATGCAGATGGGCACTTGTTAATCACCAACCAGTAAGTAGGTTGGGCAAGGCACCTTGATCCTATGTGAATTTTACTCTTGTGCGATATCTTTCAGAGAAAGGGCTGCTCGGGCTTTATTTAACTTCAAGCACAAGGTGACTGAAAACAAAAGCATGAACTCTGCCACAGGCATTGAAGTATTTTCAAACAGCACATTTGGAGGTTGGACTCTGTGATTGCTTTTCCTGCTTGAATCTAACTGGGAGCTAAAAGTCACGGCTGGTTCATGGTTTTGCACAGTTCCTTTCCATCACCACGCCGCCAGCCACTCTCTCAGTTACATTCCCCCAGCACTCACTTTGATGTCATTGTGAATTTTACACATTATCAAACCCAAAACCAGATAATCGTTGCTTTTGAAGTTGTGTTGATGTGATTAATTCTGGTGCGGGATTTTTCTGATCCAACGGCAGGTTGTCGGACTTCAATTTCCCAAGTACAATAAAAGCCACAGTTAGCCCTGTGGCTTCAGTCAAAAAGCAGCAATTAATTAATTGTCCTATAATTGTCACGCACGTGATAATTTAATTAGTTGGATTATGATTTATTTCATTGTTTATTTTATTATTTATTTGCTGAGAGCTGTGACAATGTTGGCATTTTGTGTACGTCCCCAATTGCCTGAGGACGCATGGGTTTAGAGGGAAATAGCCAAACACAAGCAGGTGGGACTAGTGTGGATGGGACATGTTGGTCGGTGTGGGTAAGCCTATTTTCACACTGCATGACTATGACTCTATTTGGTGCAAACATGTGAACTATTCATCCATTCATTGCCCATCTATAGCGACAAAGGACCTCTGGCCCATGGATTCTTTACTATTATCACATGACCTTATAGTCTACATCAGATACCGTACCGACGTGCTGAATTATGAGCTGGTTGTGCCTCAGATCTGCACTTGCCTATAATGAAGGTAATATGACTTTCGAGAAAAGCCTTAAAACTTGTCATCTGAGCACACATCATTGTTTGACAGGTCTTCCCTTAGCCCTCATATTTTGTTTCATGTCTCATTTTCACACCTTACCCTTCCTTATCTCTATGTCTCCCTCTCCCCTGGTTCTCAGTCTGAAGAAGTGTCTCGACCCGAAACGTCACCCATTCCTTCTCTCCAGAGATGCTGCCTGTCCCGCTGCATTACTCCAGCATTTAGTGTCTATCTCTGGTGAGAAGAATGACTGATTGAACCAAGGTTAGCCATAGGCTTATCACTGTTGATTGTGGAAATAAATCTGCAGAATGGTGCTCGAATGACGGCAGATGGCTAATGTCACAGGATTAAGATACGGTTCAAACTGCAGACAGTTCTATGATGAGCTCAGTAATATTCAACCAGCTGTGAAGATTAGACTTGGCAGTAAATCTTCCATTGATATCATCAGTGGTGTCACTTCAGTTGTCAAATATCCGAGGCTGAGAATTCCAATTGAGTTGCTTGGAAGCAAATCCTTTAACTCCTGGTTTACAACTCTTCTTATCTTGCTGCTGTACTCGAACCGTTCACAATATGAATGAATGAATGTATGAATGAATGCATAAGTTTCATTCATTCATATGTTCATCAGTTCATAAGTGATAGGAGCAGAATCAGAAACCATTCGGCCCATCCAGTCTACTCCGCCATTCAATCCTGGCTTATCTATCTCACCCTCCTAACCCCATTCTTCTGTCTTCTCCCCATAACCCCTGACACCCATATAGTATTCAACTCCATGTTACTGGGACACGGTGTGGACAAACTGTATGGTGGGGTGGTTGAGTAATAGACTGAAACTGGAATAAATTAAAGACACACATGTTTGGATCTCACTGTGATAATTGAATATTTTAAGATGCAATGCAACTTTTTGTGCCGGGGGAATAACTTGTGTTATAAGCTACCATGTCCGAGAAGTTAACTAATTTTGGAACATCTTTTATTTGATATGATGCTCAATGTAATGACTAAAAAAAATGAACAACCATCCATCTTGGACCCTTGCACAATGCCCACGATATATCTAAACCTGCAGGATATGAGAGACATGATATTGAGATTGTACAATATTTAAAAAAACAAAACAAAATAAAGAAATTTAAAAAACATCGATAATATGACTAAAGGCTACAGGAAATCCTGATCATTTCACAATTGATTCTTAGTAAAGGAAAATGTCTATCCACACTGTGTGTGTTAATTGTGACTCCTGTCTCTTACAGACTTTGAGATGATGCAGAGAGACAGACATATATATTAAACAGGGGACAATGAAGGTTAGCCAAAAAATACCAACCTTTCCTCTGACACAAGAATCGTCCTGTCAAATTTCGGGAAATATGCAAAATGTCAGGAAAGTGGTCTTTGTTGTACAGGTTATTTCACTCCTGAAAATAAAGTCACTTTTGGTTTAATAACGGTAAAATCAAATCGCCAGAGTGCACTGGAATTTCTAGGTAGTGGTTTGACTCCTAGTCTGGTGAAGCTGATTGATCCTTGTTATAACTGACCAATGTTCCTCTAGAGTTGAATGGAAGGGGCTGGGATTGCTGGAAAGCCATTCAGCACATTGCATCTGAAGAACTGCCACATGTAACACCTCAACGACAGAGGAGAAATGTACATCATGGCAACAAAAAACAGAGATCAGTAGTCAACAGCATCCTTGAAGGTTGCTTTCATACGCAGTATAATGATGCTTTTCAATTATGTATGTTAAGGCGTATGAGCGTGGGTGGGTGTGAGCACTTAGGAGGGGAAACTGATTATACACAATTGCTAGGTAACTCTGAAATTGTGTTCAGAATGCCCCGCAGAGGTGAGAGGTATTTTATTTAATTATTACTTGTTAAATGATTGAAAACATTAGCAACGCAGTGGTGCTGGTTTCCGACGGGCAAAAGTGTTTTAAATTATTTCCACATGCCAGTATTTATGCTTGCATTTTTTCTACGTCTAGATGACGGCTAACTGGAAATCCAGTGGGTCAGAAATGGAGACAGGTGATTTATTTGATGGTTCTTGTCATAAAGTCATAGAGGCGCAGAGTTATAGAGTGATACAGTGTGGAAACAGGCCCTTCGGCCCAACTTGCCCACACTGGCCAACATGTCCCAGCTACACTAGTCCCACCTGCCTGTATTTGGTCCACATCCCTCCAAACCTGTCCTATCCATGTACCTGTTGAACTGTTTCTTAAATGTTATGATAGTCCCAGCCTCAACTACCTCCTCTGGCAGCTTGTTCCATACACCCACCACCCTTTGTGTGAAAAAGTTGCCCCTCCGATTCCTATTAAATCTATTCCCCTTCACCTTAAACCTATATCGTCTGGTCCTCGATTCCCCTACTTTGGGCAACAGACTCTGTGCATCTACCCGATCTATTCCTCTCATGATTTTATACATCTCTGTAAGATCACCCCTCTGGCAAATTTATAGACTATTTTTAAAAACATTTATTTTCACTCGGATTTTCTAAATCAGCCTCAGGCCAGTGTGCTATGATGTGAATGTAGGAGAATGCAGAGGGTGGTGAAAATTGCCCAACGCATCACCGGTTCCACGCTCCATTGAGTCTGTCCAAAGCAAGCGCTGTCTGCGGAGGGCGCTCAGCATCGCCAAGGACTGCTCTCACCCCAACCATGGACTGTTTACCCTCCTACCATCCGGGACGCGCTACAGGTCTCTCCGTTGCCGAACCAGCAGGTCGAGGAACAGCTTCTTTCCGGCGGCTGTCACTCTACTCAACAACGTACCTCAGTGACACCCCCCCCCCTCCCCCCCCGCCGGACACTTATTATTTTTTTTATTCAAATCGTTTGCTATGTCGCTCTTCAAGGGAGATGCTAAATGCATTTCGTTGTCTCTGTACTGTACACTGACAATGACAATTAAAATTGAATCTGAATCTGAATCTGAATCTGAAAGGTCCCTCAGCGGGGTACATTAATGCATCTCAGTTACAACCACATCAAAGTTATCAGCCCTCACCAACAGGAAATACTGAAAACACTCAGCAGGTCAGGCAGCATCTGTGGAAAGAGAAGCCAAGTTAATACTTCAAGTTGGCGGCGCGACTCACCCGTTGCAGCGGCCCCTACAGCCTGTCTGTCTTTTTTTTTATTTTTTGTCTAGTTAAATGTAGTGTTTGCTGTTTTTTAATAGTATTTTTAAATGTGTAAATGTGGGGGGCGGGGGGGGGGAGGGGGAAAACTGTTTTAAATCTCTTCCCTGTCCGGGAGACCCGACTTTTTCCCTGTCGGGTCTCGGCTGTCGTTGGGGCCTAGCACCGTGGAGCGGCCTCCAGCCTGAACGACCCGGGGGCTCGGGAGACTGCGGAGCTGCGGATCTGCGGACTCACCATCGTCGGGGGTGGCCGGCCTCGGAGCGTGGGGAGCGGCGGTGACTCGCTGCTGCGACTCGACTCCTGGGGCTCGGAGGCTCCAGCAACGCAGCCGCAGCCGCAGGTCCGGTGGACCGCGACATCGGGAGCTCGCGGGTCTGGGAGGAGAGAGAGAGACCGCTTCCCGGAGCACCCGCAACGCGACTTCTCCAGCCGGTGTCACGGGGTTGGAACAACCCGGACCGGGACGAACATCACCCGGCACGGCTTCATGGCCGTGGGACATTCCAGCGCCCGCCGGGGCCTCCAACATTGTGACTTTCAGACCGGGAGCGGGGCCGTAAATCGCCCCGCGCGGCCTAAAATGGCCGTGGGACTCATCATCGCCCGCCTGGGGCTTGGACATCGGGAGAGACACGGAGAACAGGGGAGAGAAAAGACTTGCCTTCCATCACAGTGGCTTCACTGTGATGGATGTTTGTGTGAATTTAATTATGTGTATGTCTGTAAGACAGTGTCTTTGTTTGTATGGCTGTGGAAACAACATTTCGTTTGAGTCTCACTGGGGCTCAAATGATAATAAATTTGTATTGTATTGTATTGTATTGGAAGACCCATCGTTAGGTAGCAGGTTGGACCTCTGACACGTGTACTAATCAAGAATCTATCTATCTCGACCTTAAAAATATCCACTGACGGCCTCCACAGCCTTCTGTGGCAAAGAATTCCACAGATTCACCACCCTCTGACTAAAGACATTTATCCTCATCTCCTTCCTAAAAGAACGTCCTTTAATTCTGAAGCTATGACCTCTAGTCCTAGTCTCTCCCACTAGTGGAAAAATCCTCTCCACATCCACTCTAACCAAGCCATTCACTATTTTGCATGTTTCAATGAAGTCACCCCTCATTCTTCTAAACTCCAGCGAGTACAGGCCCAGTATCGACAAACGCTCAACATAGGTTAACCTACTCATTCCGAGAATCATTCTTGCAAACCTCCTCCTGCCAGCACATCCCTCCTCAGATACTGGACTCAAAACTGATCACAATATTCCAATTGCGGCCTTACCAGCACCATGTAGAGCCTCGACATTACATAATTACATTACCTAAAGATTAGTGTTGATCAAATTATTACGTCTCTTTGGTCTACAAAACCAATCTACGTGACAACAACTCTAGCTGTATGAAGGGAATAAGAAGTGGAGTGTGCAGGAAAGTGATGGGACGCAGCTAAGTAACAGTGACAAGAGAATATCAGCCTGAGATCTGCTTCCCAGAAGTGTCAATAACTATTACTGGCTGCTCTGCCAGTCCCCTGCAGCTAATGGCATCGTTATTATGAAATGTAACATTAATTAAGGGGATAAAACTATCAAAGAAATTAAAGAGAAATTATCTTCTACATAATATCATTGACTCTAAATGAACATGACAATTTCTATGCAAGGACAATGTCTGGGCAGACCTTTATTAAGGGAATCTCCTGTGCGATTCAATGGTTGAACCTCAACTGCAGGAGAAAAATAGAACATATTAGGTTATTAGGTCAGCAGGCTATTTTAGACTGGGAATTGAGTAATGAGGAAGGGTTAGTTAGCAGTCTTGTTGTACGTGCCCCCTTGGGCAAGAGTGACCATAATATGGTTGAGTTCTTCATTAGGATGGAGAGTGACATTGTTAATTCAGAAACAATGGTTCTGAACTTAATGAAAGGTAACTTTGAGGGTATGAGACGTGAATTGGCCAGGATTGACTGGCAATTAATTCCAAAAGGGTTGACGGTGGATATGCAATGGAAGACATTTAAAGACTGCATGGATGAACTACAAAAATTGTACGTAGATTGGTTTTGTAGACCAAAGAGACGTAATAATCATCCCAGTTTGGCAAAAGAATAAATCGGGGAAGGTAGTACATCCGTGGATAACAAGGGAAATCAGGGACAGTATCAAAGCGAAGGATGATGCGTACAAATTAGCCAGAAAAAAGCAGCATACCGGAGGACTGGGAGAAATTCAGAGACCAGCAGAGGAGGACAAAGCGCTTAATTAGGAAAGGAATAATAGATTATGAAAGAAAACTGGCAGGGAACATAAAAACTGACTGCAAAGGTTTTTTATAGATATGTGAAAAGAGATTAGTTAAAACAAATGTAGGTCCCTTGCAATCAGAAACAGGTGAGTTGATCATGGGGAACAAGGCTATGGCGGACCAATTGAATAACTACTTTGGTTCCGTCTTCACTAAGGAAGACATAAATAATCTGCCGGAAATAGCAGGGGACCGCGGGTCAAAGGAGTTGGAGGAATTGAGTGAAATCCAGGTTAGCCGGGAAGTGGTGTTGGGTAAATTGAATGGATTAAAGGCCGATAAATCCCCAGGGCCAGATAGGCTGCATCCCAGAGTACTTAAGGAAGTAGCTCCAGAAATAGTGGATGCATTAGTAATAATCTTTCAAAACTTTTTAGATTCTGGAGTAGTTCCTGAAGATTGGCGGGTAGCAAACGTAACCCCACTTTTTAAGAAGGGAGGGAGAGAGAAAACGGGGAATTACAGACCAGTTAGTCTAACATCGGTAGTGGGGAAACTGCTAAAGTCAGTTATTAAAGATGGGATAGCAGCACATTTGGAAAGTGGTGAAATCATTGGACAAAGTCAGCATGGATTTACAAATGGTAAATCATGTCTGACGAATCTTATAGAATTTTTCGAGGATGTAACTAGTAGCGTGGATAGGGGAGAACCAGTGGATGTGGTGTATCTGGACTTCCAGAAGGTTTTCGACAAGGTCCCACATAAGAGATTAGTATACAAACTTAAAGCACACGGCATTGGGGGTTCAGTATTGATGTGGATAGAGAACTGGCTGGCAAACAGGAAGCAAAGAGTAGGAGTAAACGGGTCCTTTTCACAATGGCAGGCAGTGACTAGTGGGGTACCGCAAGGCTCAGTACTGGGACCCCAGCTATTTACAATATATATTAATGATCTGGATGAGGGAATTGAAGGCAATATCTCCAAGTTTACGGATGACACTAAGCTGGGGGGCAGTGTTAGGTGTGAGGAGGATGTTAGGAGACTGCAAGGTGACTTGGATAGGCTGGGTGAGTGGGCAAATGTTTGGCAGATGCAGTATAATGTGGATAAATGTGAGGTTATCCATTTTGGTGGCAAAAACAGGAAAGCAGACTATTATCTAAATGATGGCCGACTAGAAAAAGGGGAGATGCAGCGGACCTGGGTGTCATGGTACACCAGTCATTGAAAGTAGGCATGCAGGTGCAGCAGGCAGTGAAGAAAGCAAATGGTATGTTAGCTTTCATAGCAAAAGGATTTGAGTATAGGAGCAGGGAGGTTCTACTGCAGTTGTACAGGGTCTTGGTGAGACCACACCTCGAGTATTGCGTACAGTTTTAGAAACATAGAAACATAGAAATTAGGTGCAGGAGTAGGCCATTCGGCCCTTCGAGCCTGCACCGCCATTTAATATGATCATGGCTGATCATCCAACTCAGTATCCCGTACCTGCCTTTTCTCCATACCCTCTGATCCCCTTGGCCACAAGGGCCACATCTAACTCCCTCTTAAATATAGCCAATGAACTGGCCTCAACTACCCTCTGTGGCAGAGAGTTCCAGAGATTCACCACTCTCTGTGTGAAAAAAGTTCTCCTCATCTCGGTTTTAAAGGATTTCCCCCTTATCCTTAAGCTGTGACCCCTTGTCCTGGACTTCCCCAACATCGGAAACAATCTTCCTGCATCTAGCCTGTCCAACCCCTTAAGAATTTTGTAAGTATCTATAAGATCCCCTCTCAATCTCCTAAACTCTAGAGAGTATAAACCAAGTCTATCCAGTCTTTCTTCATAAGACAGTCCTGACATCCCAGGAATCAGTCTGGTGAACCTTCTCTGCACTCCCTCTATGGCAATAATGTCCTTCCTCAGATTTGGAGACCAAAACTGCACGCAATACTCCAGGTGTGGTCTCACCAAGACCCTATACAACTGCAGTAGAACCTCCCTGCTCCTATACTCAAATCCTCTTGCTATGAAAGCCAACATGCCATTCGCTTTCTTTACTGCCTGCTGCACCTGCATGCCTACCTTCAATGACTGGTGTACCATGACACCCAGGTCTCGCTGCATCTCCCCCTTTCCCAATCGGCCACCGTTTAGATAATAATCTGCTTTCCCGTTTTTGCCACCAAAATGGATAACCTCACATTTATCCACATTAAACTGCATCTGCCAAACATTTGCCCACTCACCCAGCCTATCCAAGTCACCTTGCAGTCTCCTAGCATCCTCCTCACACCTAACACTGCCCCCCAGCTTAGTGTCATCCGCAAACTTGGAGATATTGCCTTCAATTCCCTCATCCAGATCATTGATATATATTGTAAATAACTGGGGTCCCAGTACTGAGCCTTGCGGTACCCCACTAGTCACTGCCTGCCATTGTGAAAAGGACCCGTTTACTCCTACTCTTTGCTTCCTGTTTGCCAGCCAGTTCTCTATCCACATCAATACTGAACCCCCAATGCCATGTGCTTTAAGTTTGTATACTAATCTCTTATGTGGGACCTTGTCGAAAGCCTTCTGGAAGTCCAGATACACCACATCCACTGGTTCTCCCCTATCCACGCTACTAGTTACATCCTCGAAAAATTCTATAAGATTCGTCAGACATGATTTACCTTTCGTAAATCCATGCTGACTTTGTCCAATGATTTCACCACTTTCTAAATGTGCTGCTATCCCATCTTTAATAACTGACTCTAGCAGTTTCCCCACTACCGATGTTAGGCTAACTGGTCTGTAATTCCCCGTTTTCTCTCTCCCTCCCTTCTTAAAAAGTGGGGTTACGTTTGCTACCCGCCAATCCTCTGGAACTACTCCAGAATCTAAGGAGTTTTGAAAGATTATTACTAATGCATCCACTATTTCTGGAGCTACTTCCTTAAGTACTCTGGGATGCAGCCTATCTGGCCCTGGGGATTTATCGGCCTTTAATCCATTCAATTTACCCAACACCACTTCCCGACTAACCTGGATTTCACTCAATTCCTCCACCTCCTTTGACCCGCGGGCCCCTGCTATTTCCGGCAGATCATTTATGTCTTCCTTAGTGAAGACGGAACCAAAGTAGTTATTCAATTGGTCCGCCATATCCTGGTTCCCCATGATCAACTCACCTGTTTCTGACTGCGAGGGACCTACATTTGTTTTAACTAATCTCTTTCTTTTCACATATCTATAAAAACTTTTGCAGTCAGATTTTATGTTCACTGCCAGTTTTCTTTCATAATCCATTTTTCCTTTTCTAATTAAGCCCTTCGTCCTCCTCTGCTGGTCTCTGAATTTCTCCCAGTCCTCCGGTATGCTGCTTTTTCTGGCTAGTTTGTACGCATCATCCTTTGCTTTGATACTATCCCTGATTTCCCTTGTTATCCATGGATGCACTACCTTCCCTGATTTATTCTTTTGCCAAACTGGGCTTTTGGTCTCCAAATCTGAGGAAGGACATTGTTGCCATAGAGGGAGTGCAGAGAAGGTTCACCAGACTGATTCCTGGGATGTCAGGACTGTCTTATGAAGAAAGACTGGATAGACTTGGTTTATACTCTCTAGAATTTAGGAGATTGAGAGGGGATCTTATAGAAACTTACAAAATTCTTAAGGGGTTGGACAGGCTAGATGCAGGAAGATTGCTCCCGATGTTGGGGAAGTCCAGGACAAGGGGTCACAGCTTAAGGATAAGTGGGAAATCCTTTAAAACCGAGATGAGAAGAACTTTTTTCACACACAGAGTGGTGAATCTCTGGAACTCTCTGCCACAGAGGGTAGTCGAGGCCAGTTCATTGGCTATATTTAAGAGGGAGTTAGATGTGGCCCTTGCGGCTAAGGGGATCAGAGGGTATGGAGAGAAGGCAGGAACGGGATACTGAGTTGGATGATCAGCCATGATCATATTGAATGGCGGTGCAGGCTCGAAGGGCCGAATGGCCTACTCCTGCATCTAATTTCTATGTTTCTATGTTTCTATTATCATTTTCAATTCTTTCAAGGGAGTAATTGGCAGTTGTTTAGCAGAAATGCTTTTTAAATTACACCTGGTGCCTTTATCATTGAAGAAAGAAGCCGGGAGATCCCAAAGTGTGTTTCAGCTGAGGTGAACTAAACACACAATCTGGGACAGCAACCCCCATTGGTACTGGTTTAATATTGTCACGAGATACAGCGGAAAACTTTGCATTGAGTGCTATCTAGGCAAATCATCTCTTCATGATTACAACTTAGCCATGCATGAGTGCGGCTGGTACAGCAAAAGAAGACCGGGTGCAGAATGCAGAATATATTGTAGATGGACACAAAGTGCTGGAGTAACTCAGCGGGTCAGGCAGCATCTCTGGAGAAAAAAGATGGAGTGACGTTTCGAGTCGGAACCCTTCTTCCGACGGTAGTCCTCTCTACACAGAATATATTGTTACATCTACAGGAAAAAGTGCAGGTTATAAAAAGTGCCAGGGCCACAACAAGGTAGATTGGGATATTATAAAATAATCCCTTAGCATATGAGAGGTCCGTTCTGAGTCTGATAATAGTGGGGAAGAAACTGGTCTTGAATCTGGTAGTATGGGCTTTCAAGTTTCTGTAAGTTCTGCTCAACAGGAGAAGGGAGAAGAGGGAATGACTAGGGTGTAGGCTGCTCTCACGAGGAAGCCCAAAGTGTAGATGGAGGCAATGGAGTTGGGGGGGAAAGGGGGAGGGGAGGGGAGGGAGGCTGCTTTGCATGACTGGAATGCATCCACAACTCTCAGTAATTTCTTGCTCTCTTTGGCAGAGCAGTTGCCAAACCACGGTGTCAAATATCACGATAGGCAGCTCTCCATGGTACTGTGCATTCTCTCTCGCTAAAGCTTCTTGAGACAAAGCCTCTGTATTTACACCTCAGGCACAAAAGTTACGCCTTGCCACAGCCACTCCCAAAATGGCCACTCCACTTGGGCTGGGCTCTCCTTAAATCTTCCCTCCAGGATCAGCCGACTTGGCCTGTTGGGACCAAGAGGTAATTTGGAAAATAGTCCTGTTTTTCTTTCTTATAGGTCTAACTTATGTTGGTTCGCAATTAACTCTTTCTCCGATAGATCCGTGATCTCTATGCTCTCAACCAAGGCAGAGAGAAGCATAAGGCTAATGGAATCAAGGGATATGGGGAAAAGCAGGAACAGCGGACTGGTTCTGGATGATCAGCTATGATCATATTGAATGGTGGCGCTGGCTCAAAGGGTCGAATCCTGCACCTATTTTCTATGTTTCTAATATGACTGCCAGCAACCTCACACAAACAAATGCTGCAACATACTTCAGATAAGGGTGGCACAGTGGCGCAGCGGTAGTGTTGCTGCCTTACAGCGTAAGAGACCCGGGTTCGATCCTGACTATGGGTTCCGGCTGTACGGAGTTTGTACATTCTCCCCGTGACCTGTGTGTGTTCTCTCTGGGAGCTCCAGTTTCCACCCACACTCCAAAGACATACAGGTTTGTACACTAATTACTAATGTACGACCCTGTACGTGTGTGTAGATAGTGTTAGTGTGCAGGGATCGCTGGTCAGCATGGACTCGGTGGGCCGAAGGGCTTATGTCTGCGTTGTATCTCTAATCAAACAAATATTCTCATCTTAATTCAATCCTGAAAAATGTCACTTTGTGTAAATGAATAAATTAACAATTTGCCAGTGACTCATCGACTGGTTTAGAACACAGATGGAGGTCTCACTAACTCCCACAATATTGCTTGTTACACTAACATGGTGTTTGGTAACTGCAGCATAATTTTGTTTCATAATTATTTATTCTCACCAATTCACAGCCATTATTAATTCATGTTAAAGACTATAATTTTTAAGCTTTTTTCCCCACGATAAGGACTGGCAAATGATACAGGTTGAAGTGACAAAGCTTCAGCAGCACTGCCGCATAGACAACACTCAACAATATAAATGATGTATCAATGTCCCCTCTGACATCGTACTCAGGCTTCATGGAAAAGACCGCACTTGACATCCCATTGCTCACTGACAACACATACACCTAGACGGATGTTGGCCATTAGCCAGCACACCCACCAATTTCAGAGAAAGCTCCCTGCAAAACAAACACCAATGCAGGGAATCCAGGGTAACCCAATGAATGAGTAGTCATGGGCCAAGCAGACGCAACCTCAATTAGTCTCAACAAAGAAATTCAGCATTGCTTTGCTTGTACATGTGTACCAACAGTTCAGCAACCCTTCACTTGGACAAATTTAATTATCACGCCTTGTACATTCTCAATCCCCTATAATCCTCCAGAGATACACTTGGCCACTGCTGTTTCCACCTAACCTATTCCTCCTTTTTTTTCCTGGCAAGAGCCTCATTTTCTCTCATCATCCAAGTTCCGTTACTTATACCTGCCTGGCCCTGTGTATCAGCTGGTCCGTTGACAAATCTTTTAATTTCAATTGGCTAAAACATCAGACCCACAACCGATCTTACTGCTTATAGTATGTCTGAAGAAGGGTGCCGACGTGAAAGATCACCCATCCTCTACCTCCAGAGATGATGCCTGACCGGCTGAGTTACTCCAGTGCTTTGTGTCTATCTTCAGTGTAAACCTGCAACTGCAGTTCCTTTCTACACACTTATAGTTATCAGTTGGGCAGAATCCTGCTTCCACTCCTAGGAGCAGAGATGTTAATATCTCAAGGCATCCGAATGGTATTGTCAATATTTGGCCGATGAACATCTTACAAACACTTTTGGAACCAGGCGAACTGACATCAACTTCTTCGCTCTAGTGAATATAAAATGCTAGCGAGGTTGCAACCAAAGATCGTTGCTCTACTTTATTTGGTTGCAACCCTAAGACTGAACACTGTATGTGCAAGCTCGGCAACACAAAGGTGTGCACCAAGGTGAGCTACAACCAACGGATTAGATCAAAGCTCTGCATTTCTGCAAAGCTCTGTACAATTGAACTGCACAAAGGAGGATAAGTTTAGTTTAGTTTAGAGATACAACGCAGAACTAGACCCTTCAGCCCACCGAGTCCGCACCAACCAGCGATCCCTGCACATTAATACTATCCTACACACACTCGGGACAATTTACATCTACACCAAGCCAAATCACCTACAAACCTGTGCGTCTTTGGAATGTGGGGGGAAACCGAAGATCTCGGAGAAAACCTACGCAGGTCACGGGGAGAACGTACAAACTCTGTACAGACAGCAACCGTAGTCAGGATCAAACTCAGATCTGCCTCAATAAGGCAGCCACTCTACCGCTGCGCCACCTTGTCACCCTAAATTACTGAGAACATCTCCATTCCCAGTGATGAAGGGGCCCAGTATTTGTCTGCCAAGGATTGAAGCACTTGAGACCTCTCAGGGAATATAAGCTGATTTTCTCCAGCCATAAACTTCTCCTCTCCACAAATCAAACCGATGGTTGGCACGAACACGATAGGCTGAAGGGCCTGTTTCATTGCTGTACCTCCAAACTAAACAACCATCTTCAGCTAGAAATACCTAATGAATGATCTATCCCGGCACCCTCCCCAGATTCCCCCTGTTACAGAAACCAGCCTCCAACCAATCTCATTGACTCCACGTGATCTCCACGGAAGGAGTCCCTGAGAACACTGGGTGCCACATGGAGTGAGGAAGTGAATCCTGGAGGTGAGGTGAGAGTAACTGCCTTTGTTGTGAAGACGACCTTTGGCCAAGTGTGGCATCAGGGCATCACGGAACAAACACTCCGATGAATGGAGTCATACTTTGCACAAAGAAACAATGGGTTGTGATTTTTGGAGATTTATCATCCCAGTCCCATGACAACTCAGCAGGGAATCCTCAGGACAGGCCTGGCCATCTTCACCTGTTTTGTGAAGAATCTTCCTTCCATCATTGGTGGCATGGTGACACAGCAATAGAGTTGCTGCCTTACAGCGCCAGTTACCCGGGTTCGAATCTGACTACAGGTGCTTGTCGGTATGGAGTTTGTACATTCTCCCCATGAACTCCCTGGGTTTGCTCCGGGATCTCCGGTTTCCTCCCACATTCCAAGGACGTACTGGTTTGTAGGTTAATTGGCTTGGTATAAATTAAAAAAATAGTGTTATAGTGTGCTGTTCGGCATGGATTCGGTGGGCTGAAGGCCCTGTTACCGCGCTGTATTTCTAAACTAAATTAAACAAAATAAGGCCCAAAGTGGGGATGATGCCTGGTGATAGCACAATGGCCAATTCACTCAAAACTCCTCAGAAAATGTAAGAGACCGCACCGCAAAGCCTAGACTGCATTCAGAAATAGACCGATATGATCAACTTATGCGCCTCACAATTGCCAAGCAATGACTATCTCTGAGAGAAGATGAACTATCCTCCCCTTGACATGACCATTGGCAGTCACCAGAAACACACTCAAGCCGGCCACATAAATACTGAAACCAGGAGAGCAGGTAGGAAGTTCAAGTCCAAATCCCAACACGTTTGCTGTGAAGTTGAAATTAAATTAATAACCTGGAATTCGGAAAACAACTATTCTTCACAAAGAAAAGCGAAAAACGACTGGATCTCCCCAAGGAGGGAATAATCCCGGTGAATATATCCGCCATCTTTACAATTCCTCCTCATTATAAGCGATCGCCTACAGGGATTGATGAGGGCAACATCTCAGACAGAAGCCAATTGTCACGGTGTGGGTGGGGGAAGGTTTGTCTCACTTCTCCCTGTAAATTCATTCAACACAGAATTCAACGGTATCATTGCCTCCCCACAACATAGTAACTGAGATTGCTGCTGCCTAATTGAGTTATAAACTGACCGTGAATGGATCGCGGATGGTGAAGGAGCTCCAAGATATGTATTAGATCGCAACACATCCGCAAAAATAAGAGAAGTTAGGGAGTCAGCTGCTGTACAAAAGAACTAAATTGAATTTCTTTCAAATGACAAAGTTCAGATATATATCTTAATCCTCAGAAGGTGACCTTCAGTTTAATCACTCTTTAATGTTCTCCTCTTAGGATCTTTCGTGATTGAAGATGGATGCTTCGTGTCACACTAAACGGACCCCTTCCTGTTCAAATTGCAGTTGGGCACATTTATATGTAAATTGGGCATCATTGCAAATTGCTGATACGAGCAATCCTCATGCAGGAACGCCTCTTCCTCTGTTTTTCAACTGTTTCTCTTGGAAACCTTTTGCAGACAATCCTCCTTGCACAGCCTATCTATTAGCAGGAAAACTGATCCCCCATTTCTCGGCTGCCTCCATCCCAGCCCTCCCCCACCCATTAGAACAGAGTTAATGCACATGTACAATTACCAAAATAGTATTTCCCTTGTAATTGCAAACCTGCAAAAGAGCTATCACGCGGTGAACTGCCGAGTATCTATATGTTAAGCTCCACACTGCTCAATGGTTTTGGACAAAATGAGAGAGGAAAGGAATGAACATAATCTTGAGGGACTCCAAAAATGATCTAAATAAATTGCAGATTAGGCACAAAGGCTGATATCCTGCTCTCGTGTGTCATCTTATTATGTATAGTTCATTTGCGATTGCAGATGCTAAATTTTGCAGAAAGTATAATGTCAATTGGTAGTCCCTGTGTTTTCCAAGGCATTCCTGTTTGAATCCAGCCTTTGGGTCCAATCTATGATTTATATGGTCGTGATTGAACTTCAACCTCAGTATCATTTTCCCTGCACTTTCCCCATAGGTCTTGATTCCTTTGATGGTGACCTAGACTGCACAGCTCTCCAAGGTCAAGAACTCCAAAGGTTCAAATGGTTCCATGGGGGACCTCATCAAACAAATTCGAAATTCCAAATGTACACCTTTTACTGCCTCCATTTCATCTGTCGTAGTCATCACATCTTCAAAGAAGGAAAAAGAACTTTAAAGGAAAATGATTGTGCATTCACCCAATATTCCCTTTATGCTTTCATACACCCCTGTAAGATCACCCCTCAGCTTCATACACTCTCGGGAGTAAAAGTCTTCGCCTGCCCAGCTTCTTCCTCCAGCTCAGGTCCTGGCGACATCCTCGTAAATCTTCTCTGCACACTTCCCAGCCTATTGACATCCTTCCTATAGCAAAGCGATCAAAACTGAACACAGTGCTCAGTGTGGCCTCACCAAGCTATTGTACAACTCTAACAGAATGTTCCAGCCTCTATAATAAATTCCACGACTAATGACGGCCAGCATCCCAAAGCCTTCTTTACCACCCTATCTACATGTGATGGCACTTTCACCTGTGCTTGTACAAGATCCCCCTGCTCCATAACGCTCCCCAGGGCGCTACCATTGGCTTCCCCAAATGCACAACGCACACTTATCTTAATTAAACTCCATTTGTCATTCCTCAGCCCACTTGCCCAGCTGATCAAGATTCCACTGTAATTCCTGATAACCAATGTCTACGATACCACCTATTTTATTGTCAACTGCAAATTTACTTATCAAGCCGAGTGCATTCTCAATCCTCTGTTTTGAATTCTGTTCTCCACAAGTCACACACAGCCGATCGTAAGTTTTGTAGCTGTCAAAAGAATGTTATTACCCACAGATAGTCAAATAACCCAGATATTAAAAAAAACTGTTATATGCCACTTCACACTAATGGTTATCATCTGTTCTTCTCTTAAGAACATTTCCAAGAGCACATTAATATAATTTGGGGAAAGAGTGCAGCATCTTTGAGAAGTCATTAAATTACTACCTGAGGGACAAGCGTGCATCTTCCATCTGTTCCAGAATACTGCTCAGGGACTACTGGTGCCAAGAAACACATATTGAGGCATTCAGAATTAGAACTAGTCTCAAAATTGTGAGCAAACTTCCCAATCATGCACAATAAATCAGCTAGCAAAACGACATTACGTAAGCACAAAATTATGGAGTAACTCAGTGGGACAGGCAGCATCTCTACAGAAAAGACATAGGTGATGTTTAGAGTCAGAAACTGGAAGCCTGAACAAAGATTCCAATCCGAAATGTCACCTATTCCTCTTCTCCAGAGATGCTGCCTGACCCACTGAGCTACTCCAGCATTTTGTGTCTATCTCCGAGATAAACCTGCATAAACAGGCCCTTTGGCAATGATGTCTGTGCTGAGAGTGTTGCCAATCCTAACTAATCCTATCTGCCTGCACATGGTCTATATCCCTCCATTCCCTGCCTGGCTCATCTGCCTGTCTAAATGCCTCTTACAAGGTGAGCCGGCAGGCCTGTTTCAACGCAGTTTGACTCTGCAAATCCACAATCAGCTGGCTCAGAGTCTAACAACTGAGGGTGGCAATGCTCAAAGCCAAACACTGGGAGACAAGAAGCATCCAACAGGTCAGTTGTATTGTTCTCAAAACCCATTTAGACTAATTTTACATTCTAGGCTTGAATTTTCAATACCTGTAGGTTTGAAAAGGGATTTTACGTTAACACTAATGTTTCATTAGCAGAGTACATTAAAATTAATGAAGAATTAAAATTTTCCAGATGATTTGAAGGTTTTTGGAAACCAAACATGCATGTCAAAATCATCCACATTGTATGCTGAGGACAGCATACACTTGGATATCATATGCTAACATTTAAACTGGTGCACCAGTGCTAGAAATAGGAATTTGTTAATCCTGATTGGGCTATCATTCGTCGTTAAAATCACAGGTTGCTTTATAAGGAAAGACCCCAGTATACAGGCTATTTCCACCATGGCCTGTCCAGAGTTTGCTGAACATGTCACAACAAACCTTACATCCAGCCTAAGTCAAGCATGACTGGGAAGGCAGGAAACTGTGTGGCGTTCTGTTTCAGAATCCAGAGATGCTGCCTGTCCCACTGAGTTACTCCAGCATTTTGTGTCTATCCTCGGTGTAAACCAGCATCTGCAGATCCTTTCTACACAATGTGAATAAAGGTCAGAACCACAGATAAACACAAAAAGCTGGAGTAACTCAGATGGACAGACAACCTCGCTGGAGTAAAATAATGCGTGACATTAGCATTCATAGCAAAAGGATTTGAGTATAGGAGCAGAGAGGTTCTACTGCAGTTGTACAGGGTCTTGGTGAGACCACACGCCTGGAGTATTGTGTACAGTTTTGGTCTCCTAATCTGAGAAAGGACATTCTTGCCATAGAGGGAGTACAGAGAAGGTTCACCAGACTGATTCCTGGGATGTCAGGACTTTCATATGAAGAAAGACTGGATAGACTCGGCTTGTACTATAAGATTGAGGGGGGATCTTATAGAAACTTACAAAATTCTTAAGGGATTGGACAGGCTAGATGCAGGAAGATTGTTCCCGATGTTGGGGAAGTCCAGAACAAGGGGTCACAGTTTAAGGATAAGGGGGAAATCTTTTAGGACCGAGATGAGAAAAACATTTTTCACACAGAGAGTGGTGAATCTCTGGAATTCTCTACCACAGAAGGTAGTTGAGGCCAGTTCATTGGCTATATTTAAGAGGGAGTTAGATGTGGCCCTTGTGGCTAAAGGGATCAGGGGGTATGGAGAGAAGGCAGGTACAGGATACTGAGTTGGATGATCAGCCGTGATCATATTGAATGGCGGTGCAGGCTCGAAGGGCCGAATGGCCTACTCCTGCACCTAATTTCTATGTTTCTATGTTTCGGGTCGAGACCCTTCTTCAATCTCGACCCGATACATCACCCATTCCTTTTCTCCAGAGATGCTGTCTGACCCACTGAGTTACTTCAGCTTTTTGTGTCAAACTTTGGTTTAAACCAGCATCTGCAGTTCCTTCCACCATTGATGTCAAAATCAAGTTGCAACTTTTATCATATTGAATCAATCACACACAAAAATTGGTGAGATCTTGGCTCAGGACTCGTTTCGTTCTTGGGGGACCATTTCTCCTGGGATCATGAGGACAAGGGGCCGAGAGAGAGAAGGGAGAGATAGGATTAAATCAGTGCAACAACTTGATGTGAAAGGCTTTCAAAACCTCTGCTGCAGACATTTATTATGCTTTCGAATGAGTCGATTTCATTAAAACCCAGAGACGTGTCGGTCTGTCAGCTGAAATTAATTCTTGATGAAAGTCTTTGAACTGAAGAACTCATTTACAACAGATAAGATACAGGAACTAAATTTTTAAAAAGTAATATTACAATAAGAAACCAAGCTATCAGGAGAGAAAAATGATCTTCAAAAACGTTTAGGCAAAATACATATTGGAAAAAGTTCCCTTGAACTGCACACTGTGGCTGTGTTTAATGGTCCGATGGTTCTGGAATTAGAAACTAATTCCATCACCTTCTACCATCATTAATTTCCTCTCTCCTATTCCACGGAAAACCTGCTAGCCCATTCATTATAGATTTAATGGAGAGACTGGTTTAAACATATATTATTATCATTAGCCACTATTGACAGGGCTGGTGGCACGGTGGCGTAGCAGTAGAGCTACTACCTTACAGCGCCAGAGACCCGGGTTTGATCCCGACTACAGGCGCTTGCCTGTACGGAGTTTGTACGTACTCCCCGTGACCTGCGTGGGTTTTCTCTGATATCTTCGGCTTCCTCCCACACTCCAAAGACGTACAGGCTTGTATCTGAATTGGAGAAAAGGAATAAGTGATGTTTCGGGTCGAAGCCCTTCTTCAGACTGGGTGTCAGGGAAACTAGAGATATGAAAAGGATGAGGACAAATTGGAGCCGCCACCGATGACCAAGGTGGGGCCCACAAGGCAGATGTTACTTGGAATGAGACAAATCAATGTTCATACCACTGAGTTGTCTGCTGCCTTAGCAGCTAAGTTACTCCAGGTATTTCGGTCTATCTCCACAAATCATGCCCCAGCCTCTGTTGTAATCCCCACCCCCTCTCTCTCCCTCAGCTGAGCCGGGTGTCAGAGGTTATGGGGAGGAGACAGAAGAATGTTGTTAGGACGGAAAGTTAAATCAGCCACGATTGAATGGCAGAGAAGACGATGGGCGAATGGCCTAATTCTACTCCTATCTCTTTTGATCTTATGACCCTATGGCCCTTCCACCCATCCTCACTGGGATCAAACCTAATGCTTATCAGCCCTAGTACCAGTACACTTCCTCTTTATACCAGTTTTCTCCGCTCCACTCTGTGGGACGACTAGGATTTTGTCCCACTCCCACCACTCCTATCCAACCTTCTCCTCTCCTACTCCATCAGTCCGGAGAAGGGTCCAGACCCTTAAAATGATGTCTGTCCATTTCCCCCCACAGATGCTGCCTGCCCCACTGAGTTCTTCCAACAACTTGCTTTTTTCTTCCAATATAATTCTGTATTCTGTGAGGGCGAATTTGTGGAACAAGAATGGTGTAACACACGAATTGCCTGGATAGAACCTGTTCCTTCTTTCTCCACATAACCATTGAGCCCTTTAATATTAGGAAAGATATCTACCCCCTTCATGAACATACCAGGAGTCTTCTAGTATTAGCAAGAACACTGACCAAACGACATGTGGAGAGAGGTAGCTTTAAAGTGATTTTGGAGCCACTGATTGTTTCCCAGGATCAGCACAAGCCCAGGTGAAAAAAACACAAAAATTGGGACTTTTGAAAGTAGGACAGATTTGTTCTAAAACACAATAATCAAAGGGATGAGTTCAAAGGGCAAAATTAAATGGATTAAAGTGACTATGAATCACTGCATGGATTAATCAGTGGCCGTGAAATCAGTATCTGATTATTAGAGGCTGTTCTTGCAGGGATGGTAAAAATAGCAGCACAAAAGCTTTCAAGCTGAAGGGACAGTTTCTCACCCTGTCATGTGAACTGATTAATTCTGCATAATGAGCAGCTAATCTGTTCTGTGTGCGCATTAAACTGTGAACCTGTCGGGTGACTGGAGGAGGGGGAGGAGAGGAGGAGATGTCTTCAGAGTGGAGCCAGGCATAAAAGAAATTAAAACGGCATCTGCAGAAAGAAAAATAGGTTTATTGGCTCTTCCCGGTGACTTGAAGACTAACATCTTCCCTAGGTTCCAGTTTAGTTTTTAGTTTTAGAGATACAGCGCGGAAACAGGTCCTTCGGCCCACCGGGTCCGCGCCGACCAGCGATCCCCGCACATTAACACCATCCTGCACCCACTAGGGACATTTTTTATACATTTACCAAGCCAATTAACCTAAAAACCTGTACGTCTTTGGAGTGTGGGAGGAAACGGAAGATCTCGCAGAAAACCCACGCAGATCACGGGGAGAACGTACAAACTCCGCACAGGCAGCGCCCGTAGTCAGAATCGAACCCGGGTCTCCGGCGCTGCATTTGCTGTAAGGCAGCAACTCTACCGCTGCGCCACCCTGCCCGCCCTTCTCCTTTCACCACAGAAGGATTCAGCCATTCAGCCCATCAAATCTTGCCAATACTCAGGGCAATCCCTGCTAACCCAACATAAAGCAGGGGATAGACACAAAATGCTGGAGTAATTCAACGGGTCAGGCGGCATCTCTGGCGAAAAGCAGTTGACATTTCGGGTCGAGACCCTTCTTAAGGTGGAGGTATCCTCTTTCCTCAGGAAATGAGGCTTCCCCTCATCACCGGTGTAAAGCAGCTTCTGCAGTTCCTTCCTACACCTTTCCCCTCATTATGAACGTTGCTGCCCTCACCCACAACCCCTCCATATCCTGCAGACCCACTGGTCCTCACATTTCACGCCACCTTCCCATCATCATCCATGGGCATTTCAGGAGTATTTGATTTGTACAATGGAACAATTAAAGTCTTATGCCCCTGTCCCACTTAGGAAACCTGTACGGAAACCACTGGGGACTTTGCGCCCCACCCAAGGTTTCCATGCAGTTCCCGGAGGTTTTTGGCAGTCTCCCTACCTGCTTCCACTACCTGCAACCTCCGGCAACCACCTGCAAACCACCTGCCACCTTAAGCCATCTGAATCTCTATTGTTCACACCAGGGGGCCATATGAGTGGCAAGGGTGTGGGGTAAAATTATGTAATTTGTGTATAGCCTCCGAGGATGTCGGGCAAAATATTTTGCACGGCTCCTGTATTGTACATATGTTTAACTTGAATAAAGTTTATTTTGATTAAAAATACAGGTATATGAAATAGATTCCGGATTCTGATTACACCACAAAAATATGATTTCAACTCTCAGGTTGTAAGCGTGGGATATCTTCTCGCGTTGTGGTCATATCTTGACTGCTTCCTCTCTCCGTTACTTAGTCAATCCCCTAACTGAAACAGACAACAAAAGATGTTTCAGGGAATGACAAGCCTTCAGAAACAGCTATGCAGACAGAATGTTGGAGCCAGCTGATAAAGTGCTCTGATGTTGTTAGGAATATCGAGGCAGAAAAATGTCTCATCTCTTCTACCGAGGCAACACTGCCACCTATGACTTGCTGGCAGCAGCAGTTTGGCCTTTGAGCTGGGAATCATGTTTATTCTTTTGAAGTGTCACTCAGCTCAAACATCATAAGCAAATCCAGCGTGTAGGAAGGAACCGCTGAGTTCCTGCAGCTTTCTGTGTCTAACATTGCTCACTGGAGTATGGTTCTACAGCTCTATTTGGGTGAAGAAAGCAAATGGCATGTTGGCCTTCATAGTGTGAGGATTTGAATATAGGAGCAAGGAGGTCCTACTGCAGTTATACGGGGCCCTGGTGAGACCACACCTGGTGTATTGTGTGCAGTTTTGTTCTTCTAATTTGAGGAAGGACATTCTTGCTATTGAGGGAGTGCAGCGTAGGTTCACCAGGTTCATTCCCAGGATGGCCGGACTGACAAATGATGAAAGAATGGATCGACTGGGCTTATATTCACTGGAGGTTAGAAGGGTGAGAGGGGATCTTATAGAAACAAATACAATTCTTATGGGATTGGACAGGGTAGATGCCGGAAAAATGTTCCCGATGTTGGGGGAGTCCAGAACCAGGGGTCACAGTTTAAGAATAAGGGATGAGGTAAAAAGTTTTCACCCAGAGTGTTGTGAATCTGTGGAATTCTCTGTCACAGAAGGCAGTAGAGGCCAATTCATTGGATGTTTTCAAGAAAGAGTTAGATATAGCTCTTAGGGCTAACAGAATCAGGAGATATGGGGAGAATGCAGGAACAATTTTGGATGATAAACAATGATCATATTGAATGGCTCGAAAGGCCGAATGGCCTACTCCTGCACCTGTTTTCTATGTTTCTATTTCCAGAAGTTCACCAACCAATGTATGTAAGAAGGAACTGCAGATGCAGGTTTAAACCGAAGATAGACACAAAAATCCGGAGTAACTCAGCGGAACAGGCAGCATCTCTGGAGAGAAGGAATATTTGATATTTTGGGTTGAGACCCTTCTTCAGACTGTGCGTCAGGGGAAAGGGACATGAGGGATATGAACAATATAGAATGATGTAGATTTGTTCTTTAGTTCTATATCTCTGAAAATCCAACTGATTATTCATTAATTTGTTCCTTTTCTATATCACCGTCTATATCTCTTGTTTCCCTTTCCCCTCTCAGTCAGAAGAAGGGTCTTGACCCGAAACGTCACACATCCCTTTTCTCCAGAGATGCTGCCTGACCCGCTGAGTCACTCCAGCTATCATAAGTAAATCCAATGTGGTTTATTATGAAGAGTCAAGTATATGCGCTTCAATAACAGACACGTCGTTTCCAAGTAATTGTGTATTGAACAATAGTTGCAGAACACGAGACTTGGTGAGAAACTGGTGACCAATGGTTTCTGTCTTCTGCTTAGTTATAGAGTGACACAGTGTGGAAACAGGCCCTTTGGCCCAATTTGCCCACACCAGCCAGCATGTACCAGCTATACTAGAACCACCTGCCTGCGTTTGGTCCTTATCCCTCCAAACATGTCCTATCCATTTACCTGTCTAACTGTTTCTTAAGCATTGGGATAGTCCCAGCCTCAACTACCTCCTCTGGCAGCTTGTTCCTTACACCCACCACCCTTTGTGTGAAAAAGTTACCCCGCAGAATCCTACTAAATCTTTTCCCCTTCACCTTAAATCTACTGTATGTCCTCTGGTCCTCGATTCACCTAGTCTAGGCAAGAGACTCCCTGCATCTACCCGATCTATTTCCCTATTTGCTTAGTTCAGTTGAGTTTAGGGTGAAAACTCCTTCAGCCATGGAGTCCGCACCAACCAGCAATTACCCATACACTAGTTCTATCCTAGATACTAGGGACAATTTTCAGAAGCCAATTAACCTTCTTTGTCTTTGGAATGTGGGATGAAACTGGAGCACCTGGAGAAAACCCACATGGCTATAGGGAGAACGTACAAGATCCATGCATACAGCACCCATAGTCAGGATCGAGCCTGGTTATCTGGCGCTGTAATGCAGTAGTACTAGCATTGCACCACCGTGCCGCCCCTGCTGTTTCATAGTTTCACCCAAACCAATTCTCATTCTGTACTATAATCCGCTGAGCCAAAACGTTCCTGACTCCTACACTAACATCATCCTTACCCTGCCTCCTTTCTCTTTTTCCCAGACTCTCCTGAATGTCAAATAACCGGGAATATCTATGTCTCTGCTTTTGTCACACTGCAGCCATGTTTCCAGAGTTGCAATTGGGGAAAGTCCATTTACAACTATCTGTACTGTTAATTGATCCATCTTGTGGCTATAACATGCATTAAGATATAGAGTTTTTAAATTTGGGTCATTTTACTATACCCCGACACCCTTTATTACTTGGAGAAAAAGAATAGATGACTTTTCAGGTCGAGACCCTTCTTCAGAGTCAGTTTGAAGAAGGGTCTCGACCTGAAATGTCACCTATTCCTTTTCTCCAGAGATGTTGCCTGACCCGCTGAGATACTCCAGCATTTTGTGTTTATCTTCAGTGTAATCTGCAGTTGCTTCCAACACACTTTATTGCTGGCCTTTGTTTCTGATGCCGATTAATTTGTAAAAATCTGTTCTTTTGTTTTTTTTTTTCCCCCCCCCCCCCCCCTCCCTTCTGTTTTTGTTTTTCTGTTTCTTGTTTTTTTTGTGCTAAATTGTATGTATGCACTGAGTACGAGCAGCTTTCAGTTTCACTGTACATGTATAGTGACAATAAATGGCATATCTATCTATATCTTTTTAAAATACCAGTCATTGATAGTCAAATGTTAATTATGTCCAATTATTTATTCCCAGCGATAGACACAAAAGTAACTCAGCGGGTCAGGCAGCATCTGTGGAGAAAAAGGATAGGTGACGTTTCAGATTTGGACCCTTCTTCAGACCTCTTCCCTGAAGGGTCCCAACCCAAAACGTCACCATCCTTTTTATCTTGAGATGCCGCCTGACCTGCTGAGTTACTCCAGCACTTTGTGTCTATGAACCAGCATCGGCAGTTCTTTGTTTCTACTTATTCCCAGTTTCTGGTCTGTGCATTGAAAGGTTTAACTGCCTTATCCTAAATTAACATAATTAGCTTTCTCTCTTTGCAAGGATGTAATTATCTTCATCACCGTTACATTTTGTATACTCTTCACCGCTAACAATTCCATTTTACTGACATTTATTTGTTTGAGAACTTACAAATTCAGCTAATCCCCATCCTGATGGACTGCTGAGTTAAAATGTTATTCATATTTTCATGGCACAAAAATGAATAATTGAGCTCTATAATAATATTGACAATTACTGGCTGATATGATTCATATTTTGTTTGAACCACATCCCACTCCAATTATCAAATCCTAAGACTGTTGTCTAAAAATAAAGCTCATGAAATTGAAAACAAATTATTGATGTGTATTGAAAATTAGTTGAGCATTGTAAGATGGAGAATAGGGATAACGGATTGAAATGGAAACATATGACCAGTGGTGTCCCAAAAGAACTTGTGTTTGGACATCAATGATTCTTGATATATGTACTGTTGTGAGGTGATCCAGCAGAGAGCCATCAATTTCACTGAAGCTGTAAGGATTGATGGCTGCATAACCAGAATACATGGCAGCATGAAAAAGAGAGATATTGAACAGATTACCTGGAAAGAAAGGCGAGGAGAAGATAGCTGGGGTCGCATGGACTTAAAAGGATAGATCTGAGAATTAACTAAATGTGAGGATCACAAATGAACAAACAAAGGTTCATGCCTGTTATTTATATTCCTATTTCCACAATGTTGCCTCTCCTGCTGAGCTTCTCGAACATCTTCCATATTTTATTGCTAAAAAACATTTGAAAAATCCATAAAGAGCGCTGAGGCTGTGAACCAGACTGGGGAAGAATCGTTGCTTGGCTTAAATGAATGAATGCATTTAATGGCCAAGTATTCACCTAAAAGGAATTTGCCTTGGTGCTCCACCCACAGGTGACAACATGCCATACATGACAGTTAGGAATGACACATAAAACATTAAACATTAATAATAAAACATTATCGTTAATGACATCCTTCCTTTGACTGGGTGATCAGAAATATGCAAAGATCACAAATCCTCCAAATCCTAATCAGAAATGTGAGACATGATCTCCCCTGCACAAAACTATACGGACTCCTCCTGATCAGTCCCTGCCTTGCCAAGAGAACAAAAACCCTGTCGCTGGTCTCAGAATCTTCTGCAACTTCCCTACCAGAGATGTAAGTCTCTTTTTATCACTAGTTCTATGAATCAACGTCATATTAAAAATCTGGCTGAGAAATATTAGATGTCAAAAAGTAGGTTTAAAGTAGTTAAATGTTTTATGGATATTGATTAGATTGCTTCTGTTAATATTAATTTATCTAAGTGATGTTAAGCAGCAATGTTAAACTTTGTTGAACTGCATTATGCGACCATTATAAACAATATTTGAAATAAGTGAAATTCCTCTAATACTGCATTGTGATTGTATTCTACCTGCACTTAAAATTCTTTGACAGGGATTAGAGTTATAGAGTGATACAGTTTGGAAACAGTATCTTGGCTCAACTTGCCCACACCGGCCAACATGTCCCAGCTGCACCAGTCCCACCTACCTGCATTTGGTCCGTATCCCTCCAAACCTGTCCTCTCCATGAAAACATCTTACATCTCTCTTGATAGTCTTTGCCTTATTCACCACTGAAGAAGCACGGGGGAGGGGAGGGAGGGAGTGGGAAGGGGAGGGGGGGTTAATTAGTTGCCAGGTAAATGGTGATTACTGGATGATCACACTCAGATTATTGTCCGCCATATTGTTCACAAATTGTTGACTGTGATAACATATTCTGCAACATTACCCACTATATCTTGGTTGAGACTTTCAATTGCATTCGAACTGTTATTGATTACCATTACTTGGTTATTGTAGATTATTTACAAAGCACTGTGCATCATTCCCCTCAGCGATGGGTGGCCATACAGCAAAGTTAGATAGTTCTTCATGCGCTTTGTCTTATTGATTTACGTTTTGTGCATTGGCTGGTTAGTCTTAAAGTTCTAATGCCAGAAGATCATCCTCAACAACACACCGTTACCATTTCTTTCACTTCATCCTGATCATGTTAAAATCAATTAGAATGTTAGACTGCTGCTCAAACTGTGGAGCATCTTGGACAATACAGCTCACCCCCTCCATGACTCGCTGGTCAACCTGAGGAGCACCTTCAGCAACAGACTGGTTCCACCAAGATGCAGCATTGAACGGCGCAGGAGATCCATCTTCCCTGCAGCTATCAAACTGTACAACTCCTCCCCCTTCTGTCTTGGGGTAAACTGACTCCCCTTCCCCTTTCTCAAGGCAACTTTATAACTTTAGTTAATATCTATTGGTTTCGCCGTTAACCATCGCCCATCCAGAGAAATGGAAGACAATTCCGAGCTTTCCTGTCCATTTATTTGGAGAATGGGTAGCTGTGAAGTTAGAGAGTAGAGCAATGGAATTAGTTTAAGGGTCCTCTAGCAGGGTTCATTCCTGACCTTGGCTGCTGTCTGTGTGGAGATTTGCACATTCTCTCTGTGCCCACGTGGGTTTCCTCCGGGTACTCCGGTTCCCTCTCAAATCCCAAAGACGCACGGTTAATTGGCCTCTGTAAACTGCTTCTAATGTGTAGGGCATGGAAGAGAAAGTGGGATAACATGGTATTAGTGTGAATAGGTGATTGATGGTTGACATGGACCCGTTTCCATACTGTGTCTCTAAACTCTCTCTAAACTACACCTGTTACATCATTTTACAACAGTAGTCATTGTAGGTGACTCAAAGAGCATATTATTTCAGCAAAACAAAAATGACCAGTTTATACAGAAATTTGTGAAGACACAAAGAACTGCAGGTGCTGCAATCTTGAGGGAAACACAAGGTGTTAGAGTAACTCTTGTCTAACTAGGTGTCAGGCAGTGTCTTTGGAATAGATAGGCAAAGGGTCCTGACCTGAAATGTCACCTGTCCATTCCCTCCACAGATGTTTTAAATATATATATTCTTATTAGAAGCAAGTACATAATAAGAACATTTCATGTATATCAGTCATACATTACTAATATTATCAGTTATTTAATGACTGCTTCTATTTTTTTTATAGATAGAAAATAATAAGGAGAGAAAAAAAAAGCATGACAAAGAAGAATGGAATAATTTACTAATAATACAACATTGGAGATGTAACTTTACATCTCATTCTGAGTTCGAGCTTCAGTCAGTTTTTCATGCCGAACCATTCTACCCTTCAAATAGTCAATAAATGGAGACCATATTCTGACAAAAAGTTCTTGTTTGTCCATTAAGACAAGCCTAGTTCTTTCCAAATGTAAGGTCTCCGACATTTCCATAATCCACATTTTAATTGTGAGGGTTATAGGACATAAAATCCCTCCACTGATGTTGCCTGCTGAGTTACTCCAGCACTTCATGCTTTGTAGAGGAATGTGTGTTGGATTTCACTTTGTCAACCTGATCTAACGGAGGTGTACAAAATCACAAAAGGAATAGATTGGGTAGATGCACAGAGTCTCTTGCCCTGAGTAGGGGAATCGAGAATCAGAGGTCATAGGTTTAAGGTGAGAGGTGAAAGATTTAATAGAAACCTGAGGGGTAATATTTTCACACAAAGGGTGGTAGGTGTATGGAACAAGCTGCTGGAGAAGACAGTTGAGGCAGGTAATATTGCAACGTTTAAGAAACATTTAGACAGGATAGGACAGGTTTAGAAGATATGGACCAAATGCGGGCAGTTGGGACTAGTATAGAAGGACATGTTAATCGGTGTGGACAAGTTGGGCAGAAGGACCCGTTTCCACGTTGTATGACCTAGAATTATTAGATGAGGCTTTACTTTATGAAAATCAACAATTGTGAATATAGGAATAATAAATAGGAAGAATAATGTGGAGCAACATTCAATTTGAATTTAGTAATCTGCACTGATCATAAAGTTTCAACATTAGGCCTGTTTAATCACCTGATGCAGGTATAGTGCATGCTGTTTAAGCTTGATGAATATTCAGTTTGACTTTACTAACGATAATATCATGCTTTACATAATTGCAACAATTATGGCAGTGTGATTGCTAATGTAAATTACAATTCAGAAAATTACTATGTGAAAACACCAATAAGAGGGAAAGGTGAACGATTAGTTTGATAATGCTGTGCATGTGTGTTTTGAACTGATTGAAATTGTTACTGTTGAGTAGACAGGCATGCTCTGTGACACTGCTTTAGACTCAAGAATGGCAGACCTCTGTACACTCTTGCAACTTTCATATTGTGTATCAGTGGTAGGTGTTAACTCTCCTGATCATGTTTAAAAATGGCAAGGATAACATACTCTTGTCTAGATGGCTGAGGAATGACTTCTGGGAAATGGGGTTTTTAGTTTAGTTTAGAAATACAGCGCAGAAACAGGCCCTTGGGCCCACGGAGGCCGTGTCGACTCGTGATCCCCATACACTAGCATTATAAAACTCACACTAGGGACAATTTACAATTTTATACCAAAGCCAATTGACCTACAAACCTGTACGACTTTGGAGTGCGGGTAGAAACTGCAGCACCCGGGAAAAACCCACGTGGTCACGGGGTGAGCGGACAACTCCGTACATCCATCACACCGTAATCAGGATCGTACCCGGGTCTCTGGAGCTGTAAGGCAGCAACTCTACCGCTGCGCCACCGTGCCATTACCGATTGTTTTAAATATCATTTTATTGAACAGTATGGATCCAATAAAAAAAATATTCAAACTAAATGGCCTTTTTTTCTCTATAGTTATACATGTTCAAATCTTTTGAACTTCCTACATGAGAGTAATGGCCACAATCTCAATCAGAAACACTTGGTGATCTTGCCAAATTCTAGATGGAAGATAAACACGAGCTGCTGAAATTCCTCTGCAACACAGGGCAGCATCTCTGGCGAGAAGGAATGGGTGACGTTTCGGGTCGAGACCCTTCTTCAGATCTCGACCCAAAACATCACTCATTCCTTCTCTCCAGAGATTCTGCCTGTCCCACTGAGTTACTTCAGCATTTTATGTCAATCTTCAGCAGTGGCGGACTCGGTCTAAAAATATTGATTGCCAGGAGACAAAGGGGGCCCACTTCATCAGGGGCCCACTTGCCATCGGGCAATCTGACACCCTGGCCAGTCCGCCACTGATCTTCAGTGTAAACCAGCATCTGCAGTTCTTTCCCACACAAAGTCTAGATGGAATTTGACAAACTCTTCCTCAAGCAAATTGGTTACAACACTAGCCCCACTGGCAAAAGTAGAAGGTTATTTAACCAGCCTTCGCCTGATAGAGCCAACTTTGAAGGCACGTGGTCCAACAAACAAGTTTCTCAAGTCAAAAATTGTGCTTGAATTCCAGAGAAGAGATACTGAATCTGCCCTTGTTATTTATGGTCGGTGGAGTTCATCATTCTGCAGCAGAGAAATAGAATACTCCCAGCTTATTGCAAGGATTTTCATGAGTGTGCTGTAAATATCTCAGGCTGCATGGCACTGGCACAGGAGGTTGGGCTGGTTTGGTTTCGATTTATCGCAGACTTATAAATATTCTGAACCCAGGAATTAGATTGAACAGTATCATAAATCACATGCTCCAACAAAACAAGGAGTCCACAAGCTGCTAAACAGTCACTCTGCACTCACAGTCACTTGACTTGACTCTGCGGCTGGCACGGACACTTTAATAACTGGCACTGGCCACCCAAATCAGCGGCCCCGGACACTTTTTTATGATTGGTTTACTGTTTTTAACATTGTGTTTTTTACCTGATTTTAACTATTTATTTTGTTCCATCAGGGACTGGATTGTTTTTTTTAGTGTTATTATGTGAGAAGTGTTTTAAATTTCATGTGCGAGGCTCCGCTATTCACTGGGAAACGTCTTTTCATTTTGCACTGTACTTGTTGCTTGCAAGATGACAATAAAGGTTGATTGATTGATTGATTGATTGAAAGATTGTAGGCAAAAGAATGTGAAGTTCAGCGTAGTAATAGATTTTAGAAGCAAGAATAGGGGTAGAAAATGCATCTTAAAAACAACTGATTTTAGAAAGAAATGAAGCAAAACAGTTGTCCAATGTAATTGCTACGATAATAGTTGCATTCTTGATACAAGTTGTAGCCGTGGGGCTGGAAGTTTAGATTACAAACCCCATCCAGGAAATCTTTCAGTTTTCTAAGATTTCAGTTTTTATTCATGGCATTCTGATCATAATATTACGATAAGAAAATATATTTTTTCTATCTCGATGGATGGTATTATATCATTATAAATGTATGGCTGCTCTTATCTTCATAAGCAGGAAGGACTATTGAAGTCAGAAATATTGGATATATCACAGATAATCAACACATATAAACACTTCAAACATAAAAATGGTTAACATATTTTGCAATCTATATTTTATGTCCATAGAGCAAAATAAATAGCCCTGAAATTAGCTTTTACAATTTTCCATTAGTTTGATTGAAGATAATTCGATCTGTGCTAAAGAGTGGGGAGCTATAAATTTTACCAAATGTTAATAAACCTTTTATTGATATGACAGCTCCTAAAATTTTATTTACCTTTATCTAAAATTGTTTATAAAAATTATCCAATAATCTGTACTAAGCAAACTAAATACCAAAACAAGAATCTGAGACACGCTGAGAGTATAGAGTTGTCAGATGATATGATGAAAGTGATTTTAAATAGAGAGTTCTCAAAAGTGAATAACAACATTCAGAAAAGGGCAAAAATTTGTTTGAAAATATTTAGCCAATATAGCAAGTTTAGTCCGAAAATAACAATTGCTCTATGAAAGATCCCTTTTATGTTTGGAATTTATCAGATAAAACGCATATATGAAAAGGAAGAGCAATATTAAAAAGAATATTATTGGACAAAATGTGCACAAAATCAGAGAATAAGAAACAAATATGGCTTCGTAGTATATTCCTAAAACATTTTTTTTCTTGAATATCTTCTCCACAGATTGCTCACTAGAGGTGTGTAAGAAGGCACTGCAGATGCTGGTTTATACCAAAGATACTGTAGATACAACAAAACAAGCATATTATCCTGCAGAAACAAGGAACTGCAGATGCTGGTTTACAGAAGAAAAAAACCCCACAAAGTACTGAAATATAGAAACATAGAAATTAGGTGCAGGAGTAGGCCATTCGGCCCTTCGAGCCTGCACCGCCATTCAATATGATCGTGGCTGATCATCCAACTCAGTATCCCGTACCTGCCTTCTCTCCATACCCCCTGATCCCCTTAGTCACAAGGGCCATATCTAACTCCCTCTTAAATATAGCCAATGAACTGGCCTCAACTACCCTCTGTGGCAGAGAGTTCCAGAGATTCACCACTCTGTGTGTGAAAAAAGTTCTTCTCAAGTAATTCAGTGAGTGAGGCACCATCCCTGGAGAACATGGAATATGTGATGTTTTGGGTCGGGACCCTTCTTCATATTATCTTGTTCTCTCTCTCAAAATAATGTTATTATTCAATCCCAGGTGTAAAGTCTAAAGCCTTGCTCGTTTTCTGCAGTTCTTCAAAGATGCAGAGTCTCTTACAGATGCACGGAGCCTCTTGTCCATAGTAGGGAATCGAGAGGCAGAGAACATAAGTTTAAGGTGAGGGGGGAAAAGATTTAATAGGAACATGAGGGGTGACTTTTTTTCACATAGGGTGATGGGTGTATGGAACGAGCTGTCGGAGGAGGTGGTTGAAGTTGGAACTATCGCAGCGTTTAAGAAACAGCTGGACAGATACATGGATAGGACAGGTCTAGAGGGATATGGGTCAAATGCAGGCGGGTTGGACTAGTGTAGATGAGACATATTGGCTGGTGTGGTCAAGTTGGGCTGAAGGGCCTCTTTCCATGCTGTACAACTATAACTTTGACTCTACGAGGAGTAGATGTGAAATTTCACATTGCCCCCAATGTAGTATCCTAGTGAAATAACGTACATACAACAGGTTTAGTAACCCACTGACTACAAACTCTTTATTGCTTAATTTCACTCTGATAATTCTAAATATATTGACGGGCACTTGAAGTGGTCAAAAACAAAATCAGCTGGACTGCTGTTATTTCATCTAAATGTTAATATTGCCAACCTACTCACAAAAATTTCAGCAGGAATCCAGTCAATTACTAACAACAGATTTGGTATCAACACACACAGAAATGAAATGGCAATCCAGGAGCAAAAAGTACATTTTCCTCGAAAAGTATCTCAGAGAGATAAATTATAAGTATGAATTAAAAAACTAGGTCTCTGATATTTCATTCACCGAATACGCCAGCTAAATCAATATTCATCCATCTATTCCAGGGTGGTTGAGGTTCAATCCATAATTCCTACTGATTTATTGTCAGACATTAATTTCCCCTTCTCTATAACACTCTCAATCTTCCATTCCATCGCTTTCCTGCAGTGCATCATCTATGAGTAATAATATCAGTCTTTCTGCTTGTGAAATATTTTCATTCAAAAGAATGAAAATTCCTTTGTCGACATCTGTTATTGACTGTACTTCACGCCTTATTGTGTAGTACATGGGGCATAGGCATTGGTCACTCAGCTCAAAAATGCCTCACTCATGTTCACCATGAGTCCCAGGCCTCTTCATTTCATAATCAGCTCTTTTTTTTCTTTCTCTCTCCTTGTGCTTATCTAACATTGCCTCCGATGCCTCTGTGCAAGAAATTCTTCTGCCATTGCTAAACATCCCCAAAATCCCCTAAACATCCCCAAAACACACAAGGAACAAGCTGGCTTACAAAAATAAGACACAAATGCTGGAGTAACTCAGCAGTTCAGGAAGCATCCCTGAAGAACATGGATAAGTGATGTTTCCCAAATCGTCACCTATCACTGTTCACCAGAAATGCTACCTGGTCCGCTGAGCTACTCCAGCACTTTAGTATATTTTTTAATTTCCAAAATGAGGATAGATTCAAACAATGATTTGTCAACTAGATTCAGAGATCTGTCATCTAATTTTGCAACATGTAGTGCAATAATAAAATAAACAGTGTGCAGAATATAGTGTGATGGGTACAGAGGAAGTGTAGATTAAAAAAAAGTGCCGGTGCCACAATGGGGTAGATTGGAAGATCGGGACTTGCATATAATTTTCCTATTCTGTTCAAATGCAGGGAAGCCAAAAGTCAAGGCAAACAAAAGGAATTGCACAAATTAATAAGCACAGAGGTGACAAGACTCCAAAGAATATTTGAGCTTAATGAGCTTTCAATGCTATTGCACCACCTGACCACGCAAGTCGTTGCAAATCTCTTACTAATGGCACGATAACAAATCAAAGCAGGTCGCACAAACAGGACTAATTTGACAAGGCCAGCTTTCTTGTAAAACTGAATTTTCAGACCCGTGCATTAACATAATTCACCATGTGGAGAGGAAAGTGCAGTGCTCTCTTATAATATGCCATCTGGAAGGCTGTACAGTTGTTCACCTATATTCACTTCAGTTTCGTGCTTTATGCAAAATAAAGAGTATTTCTGCTCCCCTTGAGAAAGGGCAGCGGAAAATGATTTTTTAAATGTCATTAGTGTGGTATGTGTTGTTAGGTGTTTTGCATGTTGTACACACTTGTTGCAGATTCTCCATTAAGAATAGGCTACCATCTTGACCAGCGTGCAAATATCTTTAACAAACAATAAATGGTATCGTTATATATTTCCTAGCACTGAGCTGGACCATACAAATGTTTCAAAACACGCAAAGGGAAGTGGAGATTGATGGGTAAAATTTTCCCGATAAATCTTGTGTGTAGACATCTCAATAATTACACATAGTGTTGTTTTTTATAAAGATAAAATCATTCATGTGGACCATTTTGAATTGGTGCACTGTTGCATTTAACAAGTAATGTGATATGAATGGCATCATAATAATGGCTTTTCACCAATTACATTATCAGATAGAATTGGTATCTATATTGGCATCTATGAAGGCACTATAGGAAACTATTGGTCCTATTGTGTCAGGGCAAGCTATTTAAAAGATGGATTCATTCCAACTCTTTCCAAAATGTTTTCAATTGTTTGTTTTTAAACTTGAGTCAACTACCTCCAGATGATAACTTTTCTGGATTCAGTTCCTGCCTTTTTTCAGCCCAAGCATTCCAGGTCCTTGCTCTGTTCAGCCTGGTCTGAGAAACTATGCATCAAGCATAACACCAAAGTGAATAAAGGTGAGCAATTGAGAGAAATCCAGCTGCTTCACTTAATACACATTTTGCTATTCAACTTAAAGTGTTGTTCATTGTCGCTCTACCACCAGGGGGCGCTGCACGATGGCAGCCTCGCCAACTGTCAGTCGGGCTTTTCATCTTTTTTAGTTATTTTTAGTGTGTTTTAATAGTTTGTGTTAATGTTCTCTGGCTTGTTTTATGTGGGGAGGGGGGGGGGGGGAGGGGGAAACGTTTTTTCAATCTCTTACCTTGCCGGAGATGTGATTGTTTTCCAGATTGTATATCTGGTTGCTCTGCGGCCTAACATCATGGAGCTGGTGGGCTTGCTCGGGACTGACTTTGAGCCCCACCGTGGGGATGTGGACTTACCATCGGGGCCAATCCCTTGTCTAGGATCGATGCTCCAACCACGGCCTGCGGATTTCACCATCGAGGAGCTTTCAGTCTCGGTTAGAGACTGAGTCGGAAAGCTGCAAAGTCGCAGAAGGTTCAACCAGCCCCGACCTGGGGTCGAATCGCCCGGGGTGGAGAGCTGACATGCCCCCGATGCAGGAGTTTTATCACCCTAATGCGGAGGGCCTGACCGCGGGCTACGGGAACCAAGATCGTCCCGTCAACGGAAAACTTGAGGTCCCCGACCGCGGGAGAACAAAGGAAAGAGATTGAACTTTTTTTTGGCCTTCCATCACAATGATGAATGTGGAGGAATCACTGTGGTGGATGTTCATGTTAAAATGTATTTTGTGTGTTTTGTTGCTTTTTAATAATATGATTGTATGGCAAATCAAATTCCTCGTATGTTGCAAAACGTACTTGGCAAATAAAGTATGATTATGATTCAACTTGAACAGGTTTTACACAGAAGGCCTCAGATCTGGTGGCTTTGTCCAGAAAGAGGGCAATGAAGAGTAACAGCCAACAAATCAAGCAAAAATGAGTGAATTGTTGGTGGTAACTTCATCTTCCAAAGTTAACATTTTTGGTTTGGATCTGGTCGCACATAGACTCCGGATAAGGACCAAGCAGATCCTTCTCAACATTTTTGTGTGAATACCAAAAGTTGAATGAATTATTGATCTCATCAAAATAAAATTTTCAAGTACAAATCTGTAAGAATTCTTCTAAAATTAAAATTAAACGGCAATTCTCTGTCTACTTAATAAAGAATTCAAACTGAAGAACATTATGTAAGAAGAATGATGTGTACACCTTAAGATATGAAATGGTTTATAGAAATAAAAATGGACAGTAGCCATCAATTGCCAAATTCCAACCCACCAGGGTGGCATTTAAATTGATGTTAAATGCAGCATCTCAAACCATATTCCTGTACGAGAAAAGATAGGAACAGCTACGCATGTTGAGTTAAGAATGGGAGTGTCGAGAACACAGAGGTTTTAGTTTTTAGTTTCATAGATACAGCACGGAAACAGGCTCTTCGACCCGCCGAGTCCACACTGACCAGCGATACCCGCACACTAACACTATCCTACACACACACTGGGGACAATTTACATTCACACCAAGCCAATTAATCTACAAATCTGCACATCTTTAGAGTGTGAGAGGAAACCTGAGATCCTGGAGATCAGGATCCCGTGTTCCTGGAGAAAACCCACGCAGGTCACGGGGAGATCGTACAAACTCCATACAGACAGCACCCGTAGCCATGATCGAACACGGACCTCTGGCACTGTAAGGCAGCAGCTCTACTGCTACACCACTGCCGCTCGGTATACTCGTGGGCCCTCTCATCTGCCCCGACCTTCCTGCACAGTACAATGCTTCATGATGTTCCCCCGGGCCTCATTGCGTGGTTTCACCAATTAGCAGCAACTAGGGTACGAAGGAATTGCAGATGCTACTTTAACACCAAAGATAGTCTCAAAATGCTGGTGTAATTCAGCGGGTCAAGCAGCATCTCTGGAGAAAACGATTAAGCAGCATCTCTGGAGAAAAAGAATAGGGAAACCTCTAGTTTCAACTCCCCTGACTCTCTGTCTGAAGAAAGGTCTCGACCCGAAACGTCACCTATCCCTTTTCTCCAGAGATGCTGCCCGACCCGCTAAGTTACTCCAGCATTTTGTGTCTATCTTTGATAGCTTCTAGTAGTTCTCAGCAAGATACACATACATAAAGAATTGCTTAAACATATTGTTCACAGGATTCCATTGTTCTGGATTAAAACCAGTATCAATCTTACTTACATGTTCCAGATCAATTCTTTTATCTCTTTCCTTCCTAGAAAAAGACACAGACTAATAAACCAGATTGATTTTATTTTTTTAAACTGTAAAACATTCTCTTTATAGTGTTACTCAATAACAAAATCTGGAACTATAAAAAGGAATACATTAGTACAAATGACATTGTAAAAATCTGCACATAACCCAGTAGTTTGTAGTAGACTAGTATATTCTTCCTTTAAAAAATATGTTTTGTGGATTATTTATGACAAAAAGGGGCAAACTGGCTGGATGAGGTTTCACAGTCAACAAGCTGCCACAGTATTTCCAATTTTACACTTATGCCGGCAGCATGTCAGAACTGAAATGATTGGACCTTTCAGAAAACAAACACAGGCTAAATGTTAAAAATAATAGTTTAAGATCTTGAATATTTTTCTCCACACAAAAATATATTTTTCATAAACATTATATACTTTGAAGTCAACTTCTAATCAATTGCATGTCAGTTCAGGTGATGCCTGTTAATGCTGGTGGTGCTGTCAATGTGGGGCCACCCTGTCAATGTGGACATCACCTTGCAGTATGTGCACCATTTATCAATGTGAACAATACCTGTCAGTGTGCCAGTCAAGACACCATCAGTCAGTGGATACAGTCTGTCACCGTAGGCACTGCCTGCCAATTTGGAGATTGCCGGTTAAATAAGTATGAAACCTGTCAATGTAGGGAATGATTGCCCGCGAGGACACTGCCTGTTAATGCAGTGACTGCTTGTTACCTAACAACACGGAGGCTGCCTGTCATTGAGGACACCAAGCACATCTGCGGACACTACTGATAAGATATGATACCGTCTATCAATACAAACACTGTCAGAGCAAATGTTGCATATCGGCACAGACACGCCTGATCACACAGAATCACGGGAACGACGCAACATGGAAGGAGGACCTTTGGCACATTAGGTTTGTGCTAACTCAATACATTAGCCACGCCCCCAGTCCCACTCCCCTGCCACATTATTTTCTTTCCATCAGTATGGAAAACAACATCTGTGTGTTTACATTATAAAACCAGAATGAACATGTCAGTAGGTTTTTACAAAGGATTATACACTTCAAGGTCCCAAATCCTTTGAGCTGTCGTTGCTTCAGCAGCACCTCCACACAGACCTTGTTACAAGTTCTGATGTTCCCTTGATAACATCAGCTAACTTTCAACTATCATGTAGTTGAATTCCATAGATCTTATTTCTTTGGTGCCACTCTATCAGAAGTGTTTGAAGGAGATAAAATGAAAATCTTTATTATCATACTCAGTGCCAAAGTCTGTGGTATCAGAATACAGATAAACAAAGAGGCTCTCAGAGTATTGCATGCAAGGCTATACCTGCAGGCACACTCAGTGAGAAGTTAGAGGAATAGTAGGAGCATGGGGTGTAGCGTGCAGTGGCAACGGGATCAGGAGGAGAACTATGTGGGTGAGGGAAAGAGATCAAGGAGAGAGCACTGTGTTGGGGGTGGGGGAGAGACTGGGTTAAGGACCAGCAGAAGATTGTTTTGGTGAAAGGACCAGCAGCTACACACTGTGCAAGGGATGGGGAGAGGGTGATGAGGAGCACATCAGGTGGGGAGGAGTGAGGATTAGTAGGAAGACTTTTTGCGGGGACTTGAAGGGATGAGGAGAGGAGCGCTCTGTGTGGATTAGAGGCTGGGGGAGGGCATGAATTATTTGCAAGAACCCTCCTTGACTTTAAGGAGAGTAGGAAAAGTGTTGATCATGTACCTTCTGCCAGTAGGATTTCCTGGCTCTTGTTTGATCAGTTGCTGCACGTTGACAAGGAAGTAGTAGTTGTATCTGTCCAGTATATTTAACACAGTCTAATGCCCGCAAACGACTATACAGATCAGGAAGAAGAAATAGAAGAGTTACCCAACAGAATTTTCCAAAAGGATTTAAAAAACAGATAGAGAAGATGCAAGTAGTTAGGGAGCTTTGCACAAAAGAAGATGAAGACTCTAATATTTAAAACATTCTAGCTGGATGTAATGTCACATAAGGACACACGTGAAAGTTAACAGTACATCATGTGGGTCATAAGGTCATAACATTGAAAAGGTCAATTACTATAATTCACGGAGAGATTTTAAAAGGATAACCAAAATTGTAATGTTCATTTGATTTGAACTATTGCCAATGGCTGTTGAAGAAAAGCACTGCTGAGTGAATGGGACATTGCAAAAGAGTTGGGCAGCTGCACACTCGATGAATTGGAGATAGTCCAGGATGCAGCTTGGAAGATTGGCGAGAAGTCTGTTGGAGCAGGAGGACTTTGAGTTAATGAAAATAAAGATAAGGCTTTCAGCTGACAGAGAGGAACCATGTTATGGAAACTAAAGCAAGTAATTATATTTATGAGTGATGCTTGGACCTCTTCTATTATCTACAACCAGTACCACATTAGAGACGAGAGTTACATTTTGGCAACAAAACAGTTTGGATTGAGAGAGCAAAGTATGAATCGAGTGATACAATCCCATGATTTGGCAATCATTTTATGCAGTATGAAGCAGAGTACCAGCCTGACAAGTAGCAGTCACTTTGTTGCAGTTTAAAACGGAACTGAAAGCTTTCCTGCTGGTGCAGCCGTCAAATCTTGTCCAAGTGATTTCATTGACAGACTGGCATGTGCACATGAGCTCCAGCAGTGACGATCCTTCCACAGGTTGATGGCGGAGGGTTGTATCTTTCTTTAAATGAAGTAACTTCACACACTCCGGTGCATCTGGCATTCAAGAATGATTTTATTGGTATGTTACTTTCACACAATAAGTTTCTTCATTGTTTTCTGCCTGATCATTAATGAAAACCAGGATTTCCTCCTCCCCAGTATTCAGGACTGGTGCAAACCGTAGGCCTATGTGGTAGGTTTCACCACCTTCAAGCTGAAACAAATTGGGAGCTTGTGAACTCAGGAACACATCAACCAAAACATTCAACAATTAATCAAAGAACAGGTTTTTGAAGCCAAAAACATTGATGCCCATAAATACTTTGCTAACTAAGTTATAACATTATAGGAAATGTCAAGCAGTATAATGAAGTCAACTTAGACTATATAAACTGAATCTGGAGGTGTGCATTTTCACACTTCTATACCTCGTGCTTGATAGGTGAGGGGAGAAGAGGGAGTGGCCAGGGTGTGACTCACCCTTGATTGTACTGCTGGCCTTGCCGAGGCAGTATGAGGTATAAATGGAGTCAATGGAAGGGATGTAGTTTGTGATAGTCTGGGCTGTGTCCACAATTCTCTGGAATTTCTTGAGGTCTTGGATGGAGCTGTTCCCAAACCATGCTGTGATGCATCTTGATCAAATGCTTTCCACGGCGCATCTGTAGAACTAGCGGTAATGCTGGGATCCTTGCTTTTTGTTATCTATATTAAGGTCCAGATGTGAAAGGCCACACACAGTGGTTGGAATTGGCTGTTGGGATTCCTTGTGGTGAACAGGTGAGATTAATGTAGCATCTCAAATACTTTACTAGAAGTGGTTTGATATCCACAGTGCCGAGGAAACACATGTTGTGAAGCCTGTTATACCTTGTTTAAACTAGAAATGATGGCCAACATTTGCAGGGGAATGAAATCAAATACACACTACAGAAACTATATTTTAATAAATGTGTGAGCATTCTGTGGGGAACACTGCCTGAGGAGAGGGTGGACTCACCAGAATTGGTTTATTCAACTCTAAATTTGACCATTTTTTCCACAAAACTTGGTTTCCAAAGTGCCCCCCAACTGGGCTTTTCCTCATATCATGTCCAGGCTTGTTGTTGTTTAACAAGCAAAAATTGGTTGCCGCAATCTGCCATTTGCATTGTCAATGAAACGTGAAACAGAATAATCATTTTGGGTCAAAGGCCTTACGTCAAGACTGGGATAGTGAGAAAACAAGTTGGTGTAAGTTGCAAAAAGACGGGGAAGTATGAATGGAACAAAAGGAATATCTCTGCTGGTTGAAAGCCATTATGAACATGATGGGTGGATGCTTCATCAACAGATTAAGGGCAGTACGGTGGCACAGTGGTAGAGGTGCTGCCTTACTGCACCAGGGACCCGGGTTCGATCCTGACTACGGGCGCTGTCTGTACGGAGTTTGTATGTTCTTCCTGTGACCTGCATGGGTTTTCTCCGAGATCTTCGGTTTCCTCCCACACTCCAAAGACATACAGGTTTGTAGGCTAATTGGCTAGTTATAAATGTATATTGTCCTTAGTGTGTGTAGGATAGTGTTAGTGTGCGGGGATCACTGGTCACGCGGACCCAGTGGGCTGTAGCGTCTGTTTCCGAGCTGTATCTCTAAACTAAACTAAACAATTATCACAATGGTTCCCAGTTTTTCCCTGAAATATTCCCTTTGTCAAAACTAATGTTTCTCTATTCACAGATTCCATCTGACCAATGTTTCCAGCAGTTCAGAGTTTGTGCATGTTCTTACCCTGCATCTAGCAGAGTGCACAATATCAGATGCAGGGATCTTCTTGTTTTATTCTGTAGTGATTTCATTTCTATATTCAAAATACCATTTAACCATTCATTTTCCACAATGAGGTTCCAGACTGTAGAACGTAAGGTTCATTCCCTCCATCTTATAGCTATTCATTGTTGCTACATCACAACATTTGTGTGGCTGATGACCAGAACCGAGTAGATTTACTCCAGGTGTGAGATCACTTACGCACTGTAAAATCACAAATGGAGTAACATTGCCAATTAGCTTTAAAGGTGTAGGTAAGCAAATAATTCCTTGGATAAGTTTCTATGTCTTTCTGATGGATTTACGTTCATAAGAGATAGGGGCAGAATTTGGCCATTTGGCCCATCTAGTCTACTTCCATTCTGCCTTCTCTCCATATCCCCTGACACCCGTACTAATCAAGAATCATCGATCTCTGCCTTAAGTATACCCATTGATTTGTTCTCCACAGCCTTCTGTCAATTAATTCCCACAGATTCACCACCCTCTGACGTCCTTCAATTCTGAGACCATGGCCTCTGGTCCTAGACTCTCCCACAAGTGGAAACATCCTCTCCACATCCACTCTATTCAGGCCTTTCACTATTCGGTAAGTTTCAATGAGATATCCCCTCATCTAAACTCCAGCAAGTAGAGGCCCAGTGCCATCAAACGCTCATCATATTTCAACCCACGCATTCCTGGAATCTAATATTTTCTAATATTAACTTTCTAATATTTCTGCATAACTTTGTAAGAATGAAAAAAAAAGTTCATAAACTGAATTATTTAAGGCTCTTACCTCAAAAGAATCTTCTTTGAACAGGAGTAAATCAGCGCGATTGGTTCGCAGGAAGTACAATCGTTTTGTTGGGTAGGGATTGGTGTAATTGATCCGCTTGTTGATACCTTTCCCTTCCTCGACAGAAATAGAGATCTCAAAGGCCTTGAACAAAGGAAAGAGCAAAATTAGAAACTGCAGAGGCATGCTGGGAATATCAGTAAGCCGGCCCTATTTATTTTTCTTTATTCTAGTCAATAGTCAAGAGTAGAAAAGGCTTCATAGTCAATAGTCAAGAGTTCAAGAGTAGAAAAGGCTTCATTTTTCACCAATCAGCCAAAATAAGGTTCATTATTTCTCAACATCTTTAGTTTAGCTTAGTTTGATTTAGTTTAGGGATACATCATGGAAACAAGCCCTTCAGCACACTGAGTACCATTTTAACCAGCAATCGCTCGTAGACTACCCGGACACTGCAAATGGCTGAATTGTAATCATGTACTGCCTTTCTGCTGACTGGATAGCACGCAACAAAAGCTTTTCACTGTATCTTGGTACGCGTGACAATAAAACTAAACTGAAACTGAAATTAGTTATATCCTACACATTAGGGACAATTTATAGATCCAATTAACCTACAAACCCGCACGTCTTTGGAATGTGGGAGGAAACCAGAGCAGCAGCAGTAGAATTGCCGCCTTACAGCACCAGAGACCCGGGTTCGATCCTGACTATGGGTGCTACCAGTACGGAGTTTGCATGTCCTCCCTGTGACCACGTGGGTTTTCTCCGAGTGCTACGGTTTCAAAGGTTTCAAAGGACTTTTATTGTCACATGTACCAATTAAGGTACAATGATATGCAAATTACCATACAGCCATATGAAAAAAAAGCAACAAGACACACAAATACATAAAAGTTAACATAAACATCCACCACAGCGGATTCCCCACATTCCTCAATGTGATAGAAGACAATAAAGTCCGATCTTCTTCCTCTTTATTCTCCCGCAGTTGGGGCAGTTGAACCATCCGTCGCGGAGATCAAAGCTCCCGCAGCCGGCGGTAGAAACCCCCGCGTCGGAGCAATCGAAACTCCCGCGTTGGGGTGGTCGAAACTCCCGTGTCAGGGCAATCAAAACTCCCGCGTTGGGGTGGTCGAAACTCCCGAGGCTTTGAGTTCCCGATATCGGTCTCTGACGAGTGACCGCAGGCTCCATGATGTTAAATCCGCAAGCACCCGCGGTTGGAGCTCCGAGGAAGACCCCTGGCAAAGGGATCGCGGGCACCGCGATGGGAAGACCGCAGGCACCCGCGATGGAGCGCTCAAAACCAGTCTCCAGCAAAGGATGCCAGCTCCTCGATGTTAGAACGCAGTGCGGACGGAGATACGATACGGAAAGAAATCGCAACTCTGTCGAGGTGAGAGATTAGAAAAAGTTTCCCTCAACCCCCCTCCCCTCCACCCCCCACATAAATCAAGTTAAATAACACTAAAAACATACATTTAACACAAAACATACTATTTAAACACAAAGAAGGAAAGGACAGACAGACTGTTGGCGAGGTTGCCATTGCTGGCGCCACCCGGTGGTTTCCTCCCACATTCCGAAGATGTGCAGGTTTGTAGGTTAATTGGCTTCTGTAAATTGTCCCTAGTGTCTGGGAAAGAACTAGTGTATGGGGACCGCTGGACAGTGCGGGGACTCAGTGGCAACCGAAGAAGAGCTGGTGTTTTGAGAAATAGTGGGACCGAGAAAAGACCAGGGCCAAAGAAGTGTAGTCTGAGGGAAGTATTAGGACCAAGGGAAGTGTTGGAGCTCAGGGAGGAGTCGGGGCCAAAGGGAGCATCATAGCAGAGGGTGAGAGGCTCTACCGACAGGCAAGAAAACTAGGAAAGATGGACGCAATGAGTTGTCCTCAGTTAAAGAGGCATGGTCACTGTTGGTCGAGTGGAATGATGAAAAGACCAATATCCTTACTCAATCTATTTTTTCAGAAAATGGTTCAACTACATAAAATCTTGTTACCTTACAGATGGTGGGTTGTTTACAGGTTAAGCACACAAGCCAAGAAGCCACCAGCTGACGGAAATCTACATCTACCACATTCAGATAGATGCATCTCTCTCCTTCTATCTGAGGCCGGATGCGAAGATGCAGATCTTTGACCACATGTGGTGGAAGTGTAAAGACATCTGATGGCGTAATCTAGATGATCATACAAACAAATTCAAACAGTATTTCGTCTCCAAATACCAACTTTTAAAATTGTACATATTTAATTTTAATTGCCTAAATCTCCTTTGTCACAAATAAATAACCAAAGCCTAGGTAGTCTCTCATTATAACTATAATTCTACAGCCCTGGCAACATTCTTAAAAATCTTCGCCGCATCCTCTCAGATTACGATAGAATGATAGTACTTCATATTATCTCAATAAACTATTGAAATATATTTTTTAATTCAAAATCTGATAGATACAGCCTATTGATCAATGCCTGTTCTCAGAACAATCCTATCCCTCTTTATTTCCCTGTAACCAACTCTTTCAGATGATTAATGCCTCCTCACCACCCAGTGCCACCACCACCCCCACCCCATCCTGCCCTGACTTTCTTACCACCTATCTGTATTTGGGAAGATTTACTGTTGCCAATCCACTGAGGTCCCGCATGCCTTTGGGAGGCTGAAGGAAAGCGGAGTGCTCAGGGGAAACTCACCCACTCAGGAGAAGTTGCAAACTTCACATAGACACAATTAGAGGTCAGAATTGAGTCCAGGTTATTGAACTGTGAGACAGCGATGTATACGTACACAGGAAAATAGAAGCAGAAGTGGGACTTCTGACCCCTCAAGCCTGTCCTGCTAGTCAATATGAACCTGGCTGATCTACCCTGGCCACAATGCCTCCTCTGGCCCAGCCCCATTGCTCTCAATCCCCTGTGCCATCCCTAATCACATCCCTATTGTGGTGTACACGATATTCTAGCTATGGCTTATCTAATGTCTTTATACAATTCTGAAACCTGGACCCACCTTGTCTACCTGGCTTGCTACCTTCAGGGATAAAAAGGCATCCCTCAACATCTCAGTCCCTTACCATTAATTGCATATTCCGCTGCTGTTTCTACTTTCCTGAATTCCACTTTTCTGCATTGAATTCCATTTGCCATTTGACAATAACTTTCCACTTACCTGAATCTCTTCAGGGTCTGAGGTGTAGGCAGCCACCTTTCTGGCAGATTGTGTGCCTCGCAACACCAGTGACAATTGGGCTAGCTGGCCCACCACACAGTTGACATCTACCCGCTGGAGTGACTGTACATAGAACTGCCATACCTGGATAGGCATGGCCAGCCAGGGGTCCCTGCAAGATGCATGTGAAGTCTTCAATTGTTTATATACATTTCCCTCCTTATTTGATTAATTTCAGCACAATATGCAAAAAAACAAATGTTTTTGCAACAAAATAACATCATTTTATACTGTGACCATATCCAGTCTCCTGGCAAAGATTGTCAGGAGACCTCTTTTTCAGTACCTGGTGTTAAGTGTGGAATTAGATTTTTAGATTTTACTCCAGCTTTTTGTGTCTATCTTCGAGAGAAACAGAATTACTGTTTCAGATCAATGACCCTGCATTAGAACCCAGCTCTGTTTCCCTCTCCATACCGGCTGCCTGGCCTGCCTTATTATTGTATATTTCAGATGTTCTTTGCAGTTACAGAATAGAGAAGGCACCAGAAGAAATTTCTGTCAATTACCCTGCTTTTATCAGTTTCCATTTTACTACGCCCAAATGATGCAAAACACAGCATCAAAATTCACCCTTTTTGTGGTAGGAGAAGGGAGAGTGTCACCTGGGGACCATTTCCAACAGGAAACCCGCAACTGTAGATAGAAAACAATATATTATATTGAAAGCCTTGGGTTTGAATCCTGCAGGTCAAACAGTGTGCAGATAAGAATGTATTCATTCAAACTACATACTTATTTCCCTGAATAAAATCAGCTCCCTAAAACCACCAATCAGTTACGAAGACAACTGCAAAGATCCAAAATCTGATCTTGGCCTTTCTCTATCCAGGCCTTTCACAATTCGGTAGGTTCAATGAGGTCCCCACGCATCCTTCTAAACTCTGGAGAGTACAGGCCCAAGCCATCAAATGCTCATCATACATATGGTGATGTGGTGCCTAATTTCAATAGCAAACATTTTTGAATGGAATCAGTGGTGGTCACTCACATGTAAATCAGGACAAAAAACTTCTTGATCTCTGGAGTGGGTCCACATGCCACTTTCAAGAAAATATCTTGGGGCTCATTGGGAGCCTGCAAAAGAAACAAAATTGAGACAAAGCATAATTAATTGACCTTGCTGCAGGAAGTATTTATAATGTATTGGAATCAATGGAGCTGATATTTGGGAGTTTATTTAGTTGCTAATTGTACTCCCAAGTAGATAGGATGGGGTCAAGAGTTGAATTGTGAAGGAAAGAAATGCAGATGTCGGTTTAAATCAAAGATAGATACAAAAAGCTGGAATAACTCAGCGGGACAGACAGTATCTTTGGAGAGAAGGAATGGAGAGACCCACGACTCGAAACATCACCCATTCTTTCTCCCCAGAGATGCCGCCTGTCCCGATGAGTTACTCCAGCTTTTTGTGTCTATCACGAGTTGATTTGCTGGTTTCACTGTCTTCAGTGGTAATGAATGTTGGGAGAGGAGCGAAGGGCAGCCATTCAGCAAGTGAATGAGTGCATATGGACTACTGGTTACATTAAATCAACTGAATCCCAAAGAAAGTGTTTAGGACAGGTTAAAAAAAAAACTTAAGTCGCCAGCAGTGAAATTATCCACAGATAATTAAAAAATAAAATCCCTGTAGAGTCTAGTCCATCGAGAGCCTATAAGCTAGAAAACTACAACTTCTTGTCCTAACTTCCTGGACCAAGGGGATGAATCCAACAATCTCACTGTATCTCCACATTCTTCAGTTTCCTCCCAAACAGATATGTGGAACATTATAGCACGTTCAGCCACAACTGAAGTACCGTGTCCAGTTCTGGTCACCACAGTTGATAAAAATATGAAGGCTTTTAAAGTCAGTTCAGACGAGATTCACGAAAATATGATGCAAGGGATGAGTGATTTCACTTGTGTGGAAAGACTGGAGAAGTCAAGGTTTTTCTTAGATCAGAGGTGTTTGCAAGGAGGTGTGATATAGGCGCTTACAATCACGAGAGCATGAAAAAAGTGGAAAGAGAACTATTTCTCATTGATGGAGGAGACAAAAACTAGGGGACACAAAATGAAGGAGATTGGCAGAAAGATAGTGGGGAAATATTTTAAAAGGAACGGCACATGGAGCAACGGTAGAGTTGCGGCCTTACGGCGCCAGAGACCCGGTTTGATCCTGACCGCGGGTGCTGTCTGTGCGGAGTTTGTACGTTTTCCTTGTGACCTGCGTGAGTTTTCTCTGGGTGCTCTGGTTTTCTCCCACACTCCAATGACGTACGGGTTAGTAGGTTAGTTGGCTTTGGTAACATTGTAAATTGTCCCTAGTGTGTTAGTGTGACAGTGTTAGTGTGCAGTGATCGCTGGTTGGCACGGAAGGTCCTGTTTCCGCGATGTATCTCTAAACTAAATTTAAAAATGAGGCGGAATGACTGCTGGAGTCATAGTGGCAGCAAATTCAATTATATCAGTCTAAAGGGAGTTGGATATGTCTCCGATAAAAAATAATTTGCAAGGTCCATGGGGAGGTGTGGGTGAGTGAGATTAGTTGGAACAGTTTTAAAGAAAGCTACCAGGGTCTCGATGGACCAAAATACTCCTGTCTACACTATAACGATTCTGTGATTCTATTCGTAGAGTTACACAACATGGAACCAGATTATTTTGTCCAAATCTACATCAACCAGTATGCAGCCATTTGTATCCATCCCATCTTCCAGCACTTGGTCCATGATGTTGTATAAGCAGGTGATTCAAATGCTCAACTAGACACATCTTACATCCTGTCAGCAACTCACTGCCACCAGTCACACAAAAGATGGAGGCTCCTCGCGGCAGCGGCCTCTGTAGTCCGTCTGTTTTAATTTTATTTTTGTCCTGTTGAGTGTATAGTTTGGTTGTAGTTTATATATTGTTTTTAGCTGTGTAAATGTGGGGGGCGGGGAGGGCTTTTAAATCTCTTCCCTGTACGGGGGACCCGACCTTTTCCCTGACGGGTCTCCGTTGTCGTTGGGGCCTAACACCGCAGAGCGGCCTCCAACCGGAACGACCAGGGGGCTCCAGTCGCGGAGCCTGCGGACTCACCATCGTAGAGCTGGCTGGCTTTGGAGCGTGGACAGCTGTGGTGGCGCGCAGCTGCAACCCGACTCCGGAGCTTCGGAGGCTCCAGCTGCAGGCCCGGTGGACGTTGACATCGGGAGCTCGAGGGTCTCTGGTGGGAGACCGCTTTTCGGAGCTCCTGGAATGGCAACTTCTCCTGCCCGAATTGCGGGGTTAAAAACGACCCGGAGCAGGGCCTTACATCGCCCGGCGCGGCTTTAACGGCCGCGGGACTTGCCATCGCCTGGCGCGGCTTTAACGGCCGAGGGACTTGCCATCGCCCGCTGGGGGCTTTAATATCGGGCGAAGAATGGAATACAGGGGAGAGCCAATGGCTTTGCCTTCCATCATAGTGAGGAGGAGATTCACTGTGATGGATGTTTGTGTAAATTGTGTTAATTGTGTGTCTTGGGTTTTTTTTTCTTGTTGTGTGACTGCAGAAACCAAATTCCGTTTGAACTTCATTTGAGGTTCAAATAAATGGTATTGTATTGTATTGTATTGTATTTAGTTTTAGTTTTTAGTTTTAGAGATACAGCGCAGAAACAAGCTCTTCGGCCCACCGAGACCGCGCAGACCAGCACATTAACAATATTCAACACACACTTCGGACAACTTACATTTTTACCAAGCCAATTAACCTACAGACCTGTACATCTTTGAAGTGTGGGAGGAAAGCAGGGCTCCAGGAGAAAACTCACGCAAGTCACGGGGAGAACATACAAATTTCGTACAGACAGTGCCCGTAGTCAGGATCAAACCCAGGTCTCTGGCGCTGTAAAACAACAACTCTACTGCTGTGCCACCATTTTAGAAGCCAATCGGAGACATCTTTAACACCATGTAACAAAGTGAAAACTGAATTGCCACTGTTAAATGACTAACATTAACATTCTGATCAGTGTGGCAGAAACAGAAATAAATATTCATGTTTTAATGGATAATCCATTTAGCTGGATAATTATCAAACCTCCATCCATGTATTGACTCTGTGACTCTATTTAATAGCTGAATTCAAACTCCATGAAAGGACTTCCCTATATATTACTCCGTCTTGCTCAAGGTCACAACAGAATCTCCTTTGAATTATGGCTTAAGAATTTAGCTGAATTATTTTGTCTCTTTCATCATTCACCACAAATTCATCCTGATGGACATCCTCTCGAATCCTCCTGTCACAGGATGATCCAGCGTTCTCTGCAGAATGTAGAGGCTGCGTTATCATCTTCTATGGGAAAGGCTGGAAATTTGAAAGCATCCAAAATAGTGCACTGTTTGCAACTCTGATTATCTCGTCTGATAATGTGAAGATAATGGCCCAGAATTTGGGGTCAGCAGCCTGCCAGGCACATTTATTGTGGTTCTTGGAAAAACCATTAGAGGTTGTGCTGTTCGTGCAGAAGGTAATGCTGAAGCAAAGCCAACTATACCATATCCCTTAGCTAGCTGTCAAAGCTGTCAAAACTGACAATTGTTTCTTGAGCTCAAACATTATTAAAATTAATTATTAAATGATTTTTTTAAAAATATTAATAATTAAATTACAAACACACAAAACATTTGTAGAAATTTAAAAGTATAAAAGAGATTAAATGACCTCATACTCCCCTTTTGTACTTTGCAGCCCTTTCCGTTCATTGAAATGAAAGGATGGCATTGTGGTGCAGCTGGTAGAGCTGCTGCCTCACAGCGCCAGAGACCTAGGTTCGATCCTGACCTTGCCTGCTGTCTGTGTGAAGTTTGGATATTTTCCCTGTGACTGCAAGAGTTTCCTCTCGGTGCTCCGGTTTCCTCCCACATCCCAAAACCGTGTTGGCCTGTGTAAACTCCTCCGAGTGTGTAGGGAGTGGATGCGAAAGTGGGATAACAATGAACCATTGTGAAAGGGTGATGGACTCGGTGGGCCGAAGGGCCTTTTTCCACGCTGTATCTCTGACACTAAAGCTGTTCCTGCATGTCAACCAAACCAGGGCAAGATATTCAAGCAGACCGGCCACTGTGACTGGTCGGCAACTGCATTACTTTGTAATTTCTTGCTGGATGATGAGCCTGGCAGACAAAACTTGTTTGAGAAGCTGACTGCAATTTCAAGCCTCTGTGATCACACAGCAGTCCCAGAGCTGTGGAAGGCTGGGTAATTGTAGGCACTTACCAGCCAGTCTCACTGCATAGAGAATTTTCACACACTGTGAGTAATGATGGGGACGTTATCCCAACCATCCACTGAAATCATTGATAATATGGTCTCTGATTATGGTGCATTGAAAAATTATACTGAAAAAGTAAGATATTAAATAAGTTATAATTAACATTCAAATAATTAATACAGCGGATTGTTGTTTGGAATGAACTGAGTGTAGGTTTTCACAATTCAAAGATCATCAACAAGATTTACCAAGGAATAAGGAAGGCAGATAGTATATTAGCCTAAAACTGCAAATTGATTTAGTATAAAATGTCTTACTAGAATTATATGGTAGACAAAAATGCTGGAGAAACTCAGCGGGTGAGGCAGTACTATGGAGCGAAGGAATAGGTGACGTTTCGGGTCGAGACCCTTCTTCAGAAGAAGTCTGAAGAAGGGTCTTGACCCAAAACGTCACCTAGTCCTTCGCTCCATAGATGCTGCCTCACACGCTGAGTTTCTCCAGCATTTTTGTCTACCTTCGATTTTTCCAGCATCTGCAGTTCTTTCTTAAACATTTTGTCTACTGGAATTATATGATGCCCAAATAAATCTGCAGCTGGAAACTTGTGTACAGGTTTGTCCTACCTAAGCACTGAAGATAATGCAACAAAGGCTGCTAACACTAATTCCTGGGATGGGGTGTTTGCAAGAAGAAGTTAAGTAGACTGGGGCTATATTCTTTTGAGTTGAGAGAAATTAGAGGTGATCTCATTGAAACCTACAGAATTCTTACAAGCTTCCCTGAGATGCTTCTCCTAGACATTTAATATTGACCTAAACTGCCATTTAAAAACGATTACACTTCTTTGGGGGTACCACTGGAACTGTGCAAAGGCATGATGAAAATATTAACTTTGTAAAAGCACAAAGCAGACGGATTTGGACTAATGACTAAGGGTGGATGTATTTCCTTAAGATCAATCAAACCAATTACTAGGCAAACCTTTCAGCCACAGTTATTTTTGCTTCTTAACCCCAAAAGAGTAAAGAGAGGTTTATAAACAAATTCCATGATTCATGACCAATATTTCCACTTTATGGATCAGCATATTCAATTATTCGAGAGAAGTATAGGCCAAGTTCTGGTATCATCTTAGTACACTTTTCTTTGATTCCCAGCACTACATTTATATCTGAAAACAATTTTGTTGTATCTGTTTGTCTGCATAATTAGCCTTAAAAAGTTACCAGAATGTTTAATGGCCAAAAGCATTCAACCATTACAGCATTTCCCGTACAACAAAAACGTACCATTTTCTTTATGTTACAAATGACGTTTAAATCGGTGCAACGGACATATATTTGAAACTCGGCTTGTGATTCCTTCACCTTCATATCTGGAAAATTTCAAATAACACTCGTGAAAAGCACAATAGGAACTGCAACCCGCAACACAAATCTCAACATCCAATTAACAAAAGATGCTGTTGATGTGAATAGAATAAATGACAGCAGGTGAAATTTGGGGGAAAGACAATTTGGACAGTGAAGTTGAATAATGACAATGTATGTTTGCTGCTGGTTTTGACAACAGTTTGACTGATGAAGTCGTGGCCCACTGCCAGAAAAGGACGCAAATGTCCCTTTCCCCAGAGTCACCTTCCAAACTGTTTTCATATACTCCGACAACTCCCATATTGTGAGTAAATATACTACGAAGTATGAAAATGAGTGATAGATATCAAAATGGTTTTAGCCGGGCATAGGGGGGCCGCCGAAAGAAAACAAAGAGGGACCTCCTGACTTGGGAGTGGGGGGGGGGGGGGGGGGTGGGGGGGGGTGGTGTGCCCAGTGAACAAAGAGGGACCATTGGGGACTACATTCAACATTTTATAACTATGTGATGACTCTTTGCATAGTTGGTGTAAGGTATGCAAAACAAAGAGCTTCACTGTGACGTCACATGTAATAACAAAGTATCAATCAATCAATTTTGTGTAGCTAAAGAATCTTACAATTTTTATGTAAACATAATTAAGTTCAATAAATTATTTATTTTAATCTCCTCTGTTTCTTCTGGGAATGGTAGTTAGATATGATACTGAGATAGATGAGGCAAATTTGCTTATGTTATTGGCAGTAGATCCACAATGGCATACACTTAAGAAGCGCGCGGAGGAACCACAATTGTTCAATCCCATCAGCATTAAAAATAAAACAGTAGCAAACCTGAGGAATGGGAACAGTTTAGAACTCGGGGAAGGAGGACCAAGGGATTAGTTGAGAAGAAGAAACCATAGTGTAAAAATAAGATTGCAGGGGACATAAAAATTGATTATAAAATGAATACGTGGAGAGAATTCCACCAGAGAAGAGAAATTTAGACCTCTTCAGGAATATTCATCAACAGGAACAAAGAAATAGGCAGAACAATTGAACCAATACTTTGATTCTGTCTGCAGGAAGAAGACAATAAATGAACTACCAGAAATTTTAGAGGTCCTGAGGTGTAGTGAGGGGGGGAAACTGAAGGAAATCAATACTACCAGGGAAAATGATGTCAGGGAAAATCAGGAGAATGCAGGCTGATAATTCCTTAGGGCCCTATACTCTACATCCTGGAGAATTTAAGGAAGTGAGCCAAGAAATAGATGCATTAGCAATCAGATAGCTAATGTAACACCACTGTTTGAAAAAGGAGGTTGAAAGAAAACATACAATTATTAAACTGACATTTACAGTGCAGAAAATGATGGACACAAAAAGCTAGAGTAACCCAGCAGGTCACTCCAGCTTGTTGTGTCTATCTTCAGTTTAAACCAGCATCTGCAGTTCCTTCTCACATAAAATGATCAAGTCTATTTTTAAAGATTCAACAGGGTGAAATGGCAAATCATTTAGAAAATATTGACAGGACTGGTCAAAGTCAGCTTTTGTTCATGAAAGTGAAATCATGCTTTGACAATTTTTCAAGCTGTTTGATGTATAACTTGAAGAGTGAATGGGGCAGTGCCAGGGTATTTGTTGTATGTGGACTTTCAGGAGGCCTTTGACAAGATTCAACACGTGATAAGCATAGAAAATGAAAGAATATGGGTTTCGGATCAAAACTGATAGGCAGAGCGAGTAAACAAAATATAGGAGTAAACAAGCCCTTGTCTGTGTGACAGGTAGCGACTGGTGGAATAGCTACAGTGATTTGCACAGGTCAGGTGAGTGGCAGGTGCTATATAATGAGGATACATTGACCTTCAGAGCAAGAGGGTTTCAGTACATTTAATGCAATGGTACAATTGTGCAACTGCCACAGTGAGATCACACATTGAGTATTGTGTGAGGTTTTGCTCTCTGTATCCGAGGAAGAATGTCCTTGTTATGCCGGGAGAGCAGCAATGACTTACCACGCAGATATTTGGGGATGGTGAGGAAGTCCAGAACCAGTAGTCACAGTTTCAGAATATGGAGCAGGCTTAGGACTCAGAGAAGGAAATATAACTCTAACCAATGTCATTGAATAAGCTGTACAATGCTATTCAATTTACAAGAGCAATCAGTCAGAAAATGGACTGTTTCAAATGCTGATATTGCTCCGTTTAACAAGTTAAAGGGGGGCAGTTAAAGAAATATGTATGAAGGAACTGTTTGAACGTTTCTGAAGAAGGGTCTTGACCTGAAACGTCACCATTCCTTCTCCCTAGGAATGCTGCCTGTCCCACTGAGTTACTCCAGCATTTTGTGTCTATCTTTGGCAGTTAAAGAAATGCTGGCTCCATTTTGTGAGGTGGAATGTATATGAGATGGATTTCTAGATCAGCAGGTTGAGAAACCATTGAGAGAACAGGCTATTTTGAACATTGTACCGTGCATAGCTTTGCCGTCGATGGGCCCTGAGGAAAGAGTGGCCAAAAAGGATATATTTTTACATAAAATTATGTTATTCAACATGGATTTTCAATCTAAACAAATTAAATTACAAAGCAATAAGAGGTGAACTGACTATGATAAATTGGGAAATATTTTAAAGGGTAAGGCAGATAGGACATTTCAAGAAATAATATATAATTTGGAACAAAGAAACATGATATATTATTTAAAAACACAAGAACTCGATGGAATAGGTCGGGTTATCATTGCCTACAGGAGAAAATAATGTTAGTATTAAAACTACGAGAAAAGTTTTTTTTAAGTTGCCCAATATCCAAGTCAGCTAGAGGATTGGGAGTGATTCAGAATTCTGCAAAGAATGAAGAAATTGATAAAGAAAGGAAACAGAACATGAGCATAAACGAGCATGAAATATACAAGCGGACTGTAATCAATTAATTGGTAAATAAAGATTAAAAATAGCAAGAGAGAATGTATTAACAAAGAACTGCAGATGCTGGTTAATACACAAAAGGACACAACGTGCTGGAGTAACTCAACAGGTCAGGCAGCATCTCTGGAGAGCATGGATAGGTGACATTTAGGGTCATGACCCTTCTTCAGACTCAGGTCTGACTCGAGTCTTCTTCAGACTCAAGTCTGAAGACTGATTTTGACTTGAAACATCACCTATCCATGCTCTCCAAATGCTGCCTGACCTGTTGAGTTACTCCAGAACTTTGTGTACTTCAGGGCAAATGCAGATTCTACATGGACCAAGATGCGGAGTCTAGAACTGTGAGCTGGCCATTTAGGGTGGTAATAAAAAGCCCTTCCCCCTAAATTCCACTGTTGAAGGCTACTTCAAGTGATTACATGCCAAATCCAGTGACCGAAGCCATCCCGACTCTAAACAGCCGTTAGAGTGATTGGGGAATTATACTTATTTTCTTTCCACATGGACCATGTACTTCAATCCAAACTAAAGCTCTCCCTTCTTCACTGTGAGATCCCAGCAAGCTGCACAAGACTGCTGAAGGGTTGGAAATTCATATCACAGCCATCCACCATAACAATGACAACCCAATTTCCAATTCCACATAGACAATGCCATGCAGATAGGCAAAAATAAATGGTTCTGTGGAAAAGGCAAAAATATATATGGGATATATATGGAATAAACTTATGCTACATCATTTTGTAATTTTTCCAATTATGTTTTGCCTTAATGCCTTGTTTCTTTCTTAATTTCAGACATTATGTGTTATTTATGCATAATTTATGTATAATTTGATTTTTTGTGTTAGTTTGTCGACATGCCTGCGATGCTGCTGCAGGATTTATCATTGTGCCTGTACCCCGCTGCACTTGTGTAGATGGCAATAAATTCAACATGATGACATAACAATATTGCACTTAAGGAAAGTATAGAGCTTCTTATTTCAACCATAAATGGCCAGCTCACAGTTCAAGGCCCCCCCATCTTTGACCATGTAGAATCTACATTTTGTCAAAAAGCTGGAGTAACTCAGCGGGTCAGGCAGCATCTCTGGAGAAAAGGAATAGGTGACATTTCAGGTCGAGACCCTCTCGACCCAAAACGTCACCTGTTCCTTTTCTCCAGAGATACTGCCCGACCCGCTCAGATTTACTCCAGCTTTTCGTGTCTATCTTCGATTTAAACCAGCATCTGCAGTTGCTTTCTACACATTTTGTTTGCACTAGAGGGGATTTTATATTAGTAGTAAGGAATAAGTACTGTTAATACATTCAATATTTAGAACTGTACAGAGGCGGTATATTATGAGAGACAAATAATACCTGTCAGAAACTGAAATGGTGGGAGGCGGATAGACTTCTTCAAAAATGTAAGCTCGGGATGGTAAAAGCGGAATGTCTGATCAATCACATAAGGCTGAGCCTCAACACTCACGTGGAGGATAGCAATTGGCTTCTTATCTTCTATTTTAAAATATACCTGAAACAAAGGATACAATTAAAGGAAATTGTAATGTTTTTTTTGTTTTTTTAATTTAAGTAAATATAATGAACCTCAGACAATACATAAACACAAATTGGAGATTTGCTGATCAGGGAAATGTTTTATACCACAGTGTTTCCTTTTAAAAACTCTATTGTCCTGTTTAAAGATTAAAATGTACAAATCCCAGTAATTTATTATTCATCACAGCTTTGTTTAGGTGAGCCAATGGGTTTGAAACCCCATATGCACCAGAATACTTGATATTCCAAAGCCTCATATGAAAAAGGGTGACACAAAATGCTGGAGAAACTTGGCAGGTCAGGCAACATCTTTGGAGAAAAGGAAAAGTGACGTCTCAGGTCAAGCCCCTTCTTCAGACTGCCCAGTTCTTCAGACTTTTACCATGGAAAAGATAAGTGGATAATATTCCTCTCTTAATCAACACTAACAAACAAATCCATGCAATGTTTATCTTATTGTACTCTGGTTGATCCTGGTGTGGACAAACTGGCTGGGACATTTGCTTGTATTGAAACAGCAGTACCCTAGAAACTGTAACTGGATTTCAAGGTAATATGATGGGAGTTAATGCCTTATGGGACTGTCCCACTTAGGCAAATTTTTAGGCGACTGCAGGAAACTATACAGTCGCCACATGGTCGCCACATGTTCACAGGTTAGTTGCCGGGGAGTCGCCTTCATGGTCGAGAGGAGTTCCCGCAATCCCTCATTATAGTCGCCGCAAATTTTTCCACATGGTGAACAATTGGTAATTTGTAAATCAATAGAAAATATTTAGAACTATTTAGAACATTTACAAAGAACCTATAAATCAGTGGTTGTGATCATTATATCAAATATATTATTTAGTATCCTTTTATCGCCAGAAGGTCATCTATAGTTGTTAGGCTCTGTAAAATTTCTTCTTTCCTAGACAGCTCACTAAACAAACCCATACTAATCACATACTACTATCTTTCAACCCGATGCTCTATCTTCAGAAGAATAAAGGATTTACTTGCTTCTCCTTCAATTCGGTTTACCGTTTTACTATTCAGGTGTGGTTTCGGCTACACTGGGGAGATCAAATGCACTTCAAGTGATTGCTTTGCCAATTGCTCAATTGATTCCACAGACATGTCCTGAGCTTCTGGTTATTTGACACTTTAAATCTCCAACTTACTCAGACCTTTGCTTTCCGAACTATTCCACTGAGGCTTCAAGCAAGGAAACAGCAACTGATTAGGTGCTTCAGAACCCACTGGTTATGACAATTTCAGAAAATGTTTATGCTCTTCTCAATTCACCTCCTCCAGCTAAGTGTTTTATATTCAGTCCCACAACAGAAGCAGCAGTTGCCCATTTTTAACTCTGCTTAAGAGTGTGGTAGTGAGACTCTTTATGAAAATGCTGCAAAAGTTAAGATAGATCGTTCCAAAGTTTTAAACTTGAAATAAACAAAACATTTTCAGGTCAGCATGGTGTGCGATTTCGAGGGGAATTTGCGGGTGTTGGTATTCTATTAAACTTTTACAGGTGTACGATGGCACCTTGACTGGTTGCATCATGGATCATTTCACTAATTCAAATGTTCAAGGCTGAAGAAGGCCATAGAAAGTGCCTCGTCTGTCATGAGTAGTGATCTAATCACCATCAAATGGATCTTCAGGAAGCGCTGCCACAAGAAGGCAGCTAATAACATCAGACTTACACCACCCTGGCCACATTGCCATCTCGCAGCCACCTTCGGGAAGAAGCTTGAGAACCGTTACCTTGAGGTTCTACACATCAATTATCAGGTTCTTGAACCACCCAGCATAAAATTGAATCACGAATCACAACCCTACATCAGCACCAAACCAACTTCTATGGGATATTAAGGTTGCACTTAGGGTAAGTTCATTAGTTCATATGTCATAGGAGTAGAATCAGGCCATTCGGCCCATCAGGTCTACTGTGCCACTCAGTCATAGCTGATCTATCTCTCCCTCCTTGAACTATAGTTCAATCAATCTTTTCCAACCACCGTTGCTCTTCAAGTACTGTTTGCTGTACATATAACATGGAAAGCCTTAAAATAAGGTCATAAGGTCATGTGATAGGAGCAGAATTAGACCATTTGGCCCATTAAGTCTACTTCACCATTCAATCATGGCTGATCCATCTCTCCCTCCTAACCCCATTCTCCTGCCTTCTCCCCATAACCTCTGACACCCGTACTAATCAAGAATCTATCTATTTCTGCCTGAAAGATATCCACTGACTTTGCCTCCACAGCCTTCTGTGACGAAGAATTCCACAGATTCACCACCCTTAAGGGCCTGACCCATTTTCACGATCTAATTCACGACCTTTTTTACCCGTGGACATTTTTCATCATGCTAGAAAAACTCCCCGACCTGCTTGACGCCATGAGTACCTACAACCTCCTACGACCTTGTGGCGATCATGCTGCGAGTACGAGTCAAGGGCAAACTCGGCAGAGGTTGTGAATTTGGTCATGAAAGTGGGACAAGGCCTTTAGGTACTTAGGGTTAGGGTTAGGATTTTAAAGTTGTACTTAGGGTTGCACTATCAGGTCTGGTTTACCGACAATAAGTGTATATTTTTTATAATTTATATTTATATTATATTTTATATAATAACTGGAAATATTATTGTATATTTATATGTTGTGTTGTTGCTTTTAATGTGTCTGTAAGGCTGCAGTAAATAGGAATTTCATGTTTCTGGTCCTGGGACATGCGATAATTAAATACTTTACTTCACTCTTGACACCTGTGAACATTGATCTTCGAGAATTTTAGAGAACAGCTATTCAAGAGACCACGCAAACTGCTACAACCATCCTGAAGATGGTATCTAACAGCTAAGATTCACTATCATTTAATCTCTCATGCTTTACAGACTATCACAGGTCTTTCTCTTTGTTTTTTACCATGTCTCCTCACATTCTTGCCTACTTTGAAGAAGTTCTCCTCCCAAGGTTTCCCAACACCTCAACAAGTTTCAAATTTCCAGGACAGATCATTGACCGAAAATACTACTCCCTTTTCTCTTTCCAAAGATGCTGTTAGACCTGCTGAATATTTCCAGCATTCATCTTTTCATTTAGGTATTTTGTTTTTATCACAATTATTACAATATCTATAACTGGTGAATTTGATCTTTGTCACACCTTACAATGTTGGGGAGGTATTGGTGTGTAGAATTCACGTAGAAAGCAGAATTTAATCATGCTAGGACTAGGGCGGTACCGTGGCGCAGCGGCAGAGTTGCTGCCTTGCAACGCTTACAGCGCTGGAGACCCGGGTTCAATCCCGACTACGGCTGCTGTCTGTACAGAGTTTGTACGTTCTCCCTGTGACCACATGGGTTTTCTCTGAGATCTTCGGTTTCCTCCCACACACCAAAGATGTACAGGTCTGTAGGTTAATTGGCTTGGTATCAATGTAAATTATCCCAGTGTGTGTAGGATGGTGTTAATGTGCGGGGATCGCTGGTCGGTGCAGAATCAGTGGGCCGAAGGGCCTGTTTCCGTGCAGTATCTCTAAACTAAACTAAAAAAACTAAACTAATGTGTGTGACGAAAGTAGGAAAGACACAGGGTTGTGGAGTTGTTGAAGAATGTTTCTTCCTTGCTTTGCCATGGGTAAGCGGGCTTTTGGTTTTACGTACCACCATTCTTATTTCAGTGGGAAGCAGGAAGCAGTTCTAGCAAGTGTCTGGTTTTACCTTCCAGGAATTTCCAGTGAAAAACAAATTCAAATGCCTGTATGTGTTTATGCTCATTTTTTCATAAAATAGGGCAATGATCAAAAGTACCCATGGTTAATATGGAGTGAGATTTTAGATCATGGGGAAGGATTATATTTGAAATAGTAAACCAAACTCCCAGTCTGCAGATACTGACAGACCAAATGTGGGCTTTTGTTTTGATGTTATTTAATAAATGCGTCATGGACCACTCTGAAACAATATCACTTCTGTATTTAAGAATAAAATAATTTCAATCCAAAAAGCAAGATTAAATTAATAGAATTCTGGAACTGTTACTCTTCACCCACCAGATGAAAAACACATAGCAGAAACATAATGGTGAATCTACAGCTGAAGTAATGAAATAGAACAGCACACATTCAGAGGCTGTTGATGGGATAATACATACTTCAATCTTCTTGGGTGTGTGGGGCTGTTCCCGATTAGTCAGGTTCTTTCTAGCAAGACCCCCATCAGATGGACCCTGAGTTAAAAAAAATAACAAGTTTACAATATGAAGCTTAAAATGACAAGTTTACAATTGTTTTTGTCTATTGGTTCCCCTCTTTCTTCTAACAACTTGCCAATCCCATTCAGGGTGGCCCACGTGTTGCTGAGAGCTAGGTCTCTGCTGGTATTGCTCTATAATCAAAGCCATATAGAAGTAAATGGCAGAACCACAGTGTCTCAATATCAGTGTTCAGTTCAGTTGGGTTTATTGTCACGTGTACAGAGGTACACTGAAAAGCTTTTGTTGCGTGCTAACTAGTCAGCATAAAGACAATACAGGGTTACGATCATTCCATTTACAGTGTATAGATACTGTACATGATCAGGGAATGACATTCAGTGTAAATAAAGCCAGTAAAGTCCGATCAAGGATAGTCCGTGGGTCATCAAAGAGTTAGATAGCTCTCTGGTTGCTCAGTGGTCAAATATTCTCCTCTTTCCCAATTTTAAACAAGTGAGATGTTCTGTAAGTAAAAAGCAGCACTGCAAGCACAATTTATTGATTTGCTACGTTGTTGAAATAAATAAAGCAATAAAACCCTGATTTTTCCTACCGTTGGAGACACTGCCGGGTCTGTGGTTCAATCCAACAGAGGGGAGTGATCATTTATACAGCAGAATCAATTGTTGTAACCTGCATCCCACTGCGACATGATGCAGGATTCTGACAGCCATTTCCATACATGTCATTCAGTTGAAACTTATCGCATTGTCGCAAACTCTAATCTTGCTGGTTGCTTACGCATGTACATACAAATTAGGAGCAGGATTAGACCGTTTGATCCTTGAGCCTGCTATGGCATTTAATAAGGTCACGGCTGGTATGATTGGAATCTCAACTCTGAGACAGAAACTACTGGGAATACTGAGTAGTTTGGACCACGTCTGTGGGAAGAGAAACAGAGCTAACATTTCAGGTTGTTGATCATTTCCTGTCAAAGGGTGTTTGATCTGAAACATCGTCTGTTTCTTTTTCCACAGATGCTGCCTGACCTGCTAAACATTTCCAGCGTTTCTGTTCTTTTTAGATTTACAGCGTCTGCAGTTTTATTGTTTAAGAAGGAACTGCAGATGCTGGAAAATCGAAGGTAGACAAAAATGCTGGAGAAACTCAGCGGGTGCAGCAGCATATTTGGAGCGAAGGAAATAGGCAACCTTTCGGGCCGAAACCCTTCTTCAGACTGACGTAGAGTGGGGGGGAGCGGGGGCAGGGAGAAGAAAGGAGAAAAGAAGAGGAGGAACCCGAGGGCTGAGGGAGAGCTGAGAAGGGGAGGAGGCAGCAAGGGCTACCGGAAATTGGAGAAGCCAATGTTTATGCCACTAGGGTGCAAACTGCCCAAGCAGAATATGAGGTGCTGCTCCTCCAATTTCCAGTGGTGCTCACTCTGGCCATGGAGGAGGCCCAGGACAGAAAGGTTGGATTCGGAATGGGAGGGGCAGTTGAAGTGCTGAGCCACAGGGAGATCAGGTTGGTTAATGCGGACCGAGCAGAGGTGTTCGGCGAAACGATCGGCAAGCCTACGCTTGGTCTCACCGATAAAAATTATTTCCCTTTCATGAAACCATGCTGAGTTTGGCTGATTGCCTCAAGCTGTAACCATGTCTTTAATAAAAGCTTCTAACATATTCCCGAGTACTAATGTTAAACTAGCCGCCCTGTAGTTTCCTGCTTTCTGATTCCCTCCCTCTTTGAATAGGGAGTTATACTTGCTCTCTCCATTCTAATGAAACTTCCCAGAAAATGGGAATATTTTAGAAAATTAAAATCAACATAATAACTAACCCAGCGGGTGCAGCAGCATCTATGAAGCGAATGAAATAGGCTATGTTTCGGCCCGAAACATTGCCTATTTCCTTTGCTCCATAGATGCTGCTGCAGCCGCTGAGTTTCTCCAGCAATTCTGTCTACCTTCGATTTTCCAGCATCTGCAGTTCCTTCTTGAACATAACAACTAACCCATTGGGCACATATTTTAAGAAGGGAACCAACTACTGAAAAATGTATTTAACTCCAATCAACCCTTGCAACCTCTCTCTCTCCATCCCTCCTCCACCCTAGTCGTCGTACTAGCTTCACTGTCATCCTTTTGTTTCACCGTCTGTATAACTCGTTATCACCTAACCCACTCACACAACAGTTGCTTTGTATATATCTTTTATTCATTTGTTCTCCGTTCCGTCTATATCTCTCATTTCCCTTTCCCCTGACTCTCAGTCTGAAGAAACTTCTCGACCCGAAACGCAACCTATTCATTTTCTCCAGAGACGCTGCCTGACCCTGCTGCATTTTGTGTCGATCTTATTGAAAAACGCTAAATGGTCCTATTAGTCCTCTGCAGTCTGGATTTTTCAATAGACTTCAATGAAAACAGGGTTACATTTTACATAGTTTATTGCACTTTGGAAATCTAGGTTAATAACAGCAGTGAACTGGTCAAACTTGAAGCCAGTGGAACCCAGAATTGTTCAAAGTGCAGCGCCTTCCACGCAAAAATGAAAAGAAAATCAAAATGAAAGTAATCAGCATTCTTGTCAGAACAAAATCTTGCAACCAGAAGCTCCTCTGAGTAAATCACAAATTAACATTTAAATACTAAATCCCCCTGATGCCTTAGTGGTGAAATGCATCATTCTGAGTGATGCAGAACCTGCTTTCGAATTGAACCACCAGGGTAGGATCTTTCCATGCTGATTCTGGGGCATTTTATGTGCTTTTCATTGTGTTTCTAAATCCACATCAAATTACACACATCACAAGCCTGTTCAGTTCAGTGCATAGTAATTAGCTGCTCCCTGCATTTCTTTTGCTACATCACTGGGTTGAAAACAATGAATGAATCCAAAGTTAGCAGACACTGGGGAAAAACTCGTTCTTTTTTTTTAATCATGGAAGCACCATGTATCGCAAGCATAATTTACTGTTGTTCCTCAGCGATCTCAAATCCTAGAAAGTCATTAAGAATTAAGTGGCTCTCACCAGATACCCTGAGAGAAGCAGTCAATTTCAGACCTGCATTGGAAAACTCCGTGTCTTTAATCAACAAGATGTATCTGTACACTGTGAATGGCTCATTTGCAATCACGTACAGTCTTTCCGCTGACTGGTTAGCATGCAACAAAAGCTTTTCACTGTACATTATTGGTCAGCAAAACTAAACTGAACTGAACTGGATATACATCAGATTTAACATGGTTCAGGCTAAAGTAAGGACAGGCAGTTATTTGTTATAAAATTACAAAGAATCTTAATAGTCGGACTCAATGCCAACACTATTTTATATTCAATAAAATCTGTGCATGTTGTTGTATACAGTACGTAGTATATAATATACAAAAGGTTCATACAAACAATTCCCATTTTGACAACACTTCCCACTTCTTTAACCTCCACCGTGTAGAATAACACGGGCATAGTACAAAAGTCCATGTCTTTCAGGCTAAATTAAATTCTGACACAATGTATAGTTTACAGATACAGCCTGGAAACAGGCTCTTCGGACCACCGATTCCACGCTGATCATTGATCACTTGCTCACTCTAGTTCTATGTTATCCCACTTTCTCATCAACTCTATACAGTGGGGGCAATTTAAACAGACAAATTATCCTAAACTCCCACTCGTCTTTGGGATGTGGGAGGAAACCAATGCACCCTGACAAAATCAACGTGGTCACAGGAAGTGTGTAGGAAGGAACTGCAGATGCTAGACAAAATGTGTAGGAAGGAAAGAATGTGCAAACTCCACACAGACAGCACCCGAGGCCAGGATCGTACACCCAGGTCTCTGGCGCTTTGAGGCAGCAGCTCTATTGGCTGCGCCAGAATGCCACCCACAAGAATATATGCCTTTTTACTATTGCTCCAGTGGGCAAAACCGTGATGCCAGTGGCAACCTACACACACACTCAGCGCTGGCCTGTGTGAAAAGTCTGTACCTTGCTTTTGCAGTCATTGCCCAGTCCCAAATGACAATGTCCTGTGTGTTGACAGCGTTTGGTGTGATCTTACAATCTCACTGAAATGACCCGAACAATGTCAATAAAACACCTGGGAAAGTCTTTCATACTCAGCTAAACCTTACCTCTGTCCAAAGCTGACTGTCAAATCTGTCAGGGGTTTTGAACATTGCTGAATGTTTGTTACTTTTACAAAACATCTGAATTAATTAAACAACTTCAATATATGAATGCTTGAAAAGAACTGAACATCACTTTGAAACTATTAAATATTTGTTATTTAATCGTTTCAAAATAAATGTAATTCTCACGTTATTGTGGCTGAACACAATTCTAGAATAATTTAACTCCATAGCACAAAAGGAGGACATTGAGAGCATATGTCCTGACACTGAACTTTGTATCAGAAGGATAAGCCCTCAAACATTTGCTTTTGGTGACAGTGGGAGCAGGATAATATCTGCAAAGTCCAGTCAATATGTCAGCAAAGCTAAATGGCTGCTGCTACTATTTTCACAAGCATGGTGGCGCAGCAGTAGAGTTACTGTCTTACAGTGCCATAGAGCCAGAGGTCCGCGTATGATCCGCACTGCTGGTGCAGTCTGTACGGAGTTTGTATGTTCTCCCCGTGACCTGCGTGGGTTTTCTCCAGGATCTCCAGTTTCCTGCCATACTCCAAGGATATACAGGTTTGTAGGTTAATTGATTTGGTATAATTCTAAATGTTACCCTAGTGTGTCTAGGATAGAGTAAGTGTGCGGGGATAGCTGGTCGGCGGGAACTCGGTGGGCCGAGCTGGGTGCTGTATCTCTAAACTAAACTGAAACTAAACTATTTCATCCCTCGCATTTTACAGCTTCCAGCATTTTTGCTCTTTGAAATTCAATCATGAGTACAGTAGAAATATCACCCAACATTCTGATACAAACATATGCCACCCAGTAGAGATTTTGGTAAAATTAGCATGATTGAAAATAATAACAAACCACAGTCAACTAAATCTGTGATACTTTGGTAATTTAATTTGCCATAGTCCAATAGTTACAAAGCTTTAAAATAATTTAATTCATTGCAGTGTTTTAAGACGTTCTGATACTATGAAGGGGATTATACGTATGCAAGTTCTGTTTTCATTTATTGTAATATTTCTATAGCAACCACTAATATCTACAATTTCAGCAACAGACCAGCAGAACCAGAAACAATGAAGTATTATTAGGCTGTGTTCTTACTTGATATTAGTTCTGAATTTAATACAATGGAATTCAACCAAAATAAACAAAACAAGATGTCAAAACAGATGTTCTAAGATCAGATTGTACCTGTGGGGCAACAGAATGATCAACGCTGAAGGTTTGATATTTAAATGGGATATAGACAGTCTCTTTGGGCCGTAGGTAGATTTGTGGGAACTGCACACCTCCGTCAATGTGGAACATATCCTCTTCCAAAGGGGTCTGTACTTTGCTCAGGTTCTTGAAGTACTTCCATTCTCTGCTGTTCACAATGACACTGGGAACAATACAAGAACATAGCAAAGAACAAATGCAGATAGGCTAGTGAGCACTTGGGCTGACACCAAAATTGGAGTTGCAGACAGTGAGAAAGCCTGTCACAAGATACAGCGGGATATAGATCAGCTGAAGAAATGGGCAGAGAAATTGAGTTTAATTGAGAGACAGAGTTGAACCCGAGCAAGTGTGAGGTGTTGCAGTTTAGGAGGTTGAATGTAAGGGGAGAGTATACAATTACTGGCAAGACAATTACCAGCATTGATGTGCAGAGGGATCTTGGGAGTCCAAGTTCTTGCTCATTGGAGGTGGCAGCACAAGTAGATAGGACATCGGAGGTTAAAGGGAGACTTGATAGAAGTATATAACATTATGTGAGGCATAGATAAGGTGGGCAGTCATAACCTTTTTCCCCAGAGTGGAAATGCCCAACACTAGAGGTTACAGGTATAAGATGAGAGGGGGAACATTTAATGGAGACGTACAGGGCAAGATTTTTTTTTACACAGATGGTGGTGGAGGCCTGGAATGCATTGCTTGGGGTGGCGGTGGTGGCAGATACAATAGTGGCGTTTAAGAGGCTTTTAGAAAAGCATTTGGAAGTGTAAGGGATAGAGGCAGATGGATCACATGCAGGCAGCTAAAATCAACTTAACTTGGCTCAGTGGGCAGCCACGATAGACAGTGCCAGAGACCAGGGTTCGATCCCGGCTACGGGTGCTGTCTGTACGGAGTTTGTACGTTCTCCCCGTGACCACGTAGCTTTTCTCTAAAATCTTCGATTTCCTCGCCCACTCCAAAGACGTACGGGTTTGTAGGTTAATTGGCTTGGTGTATGTGTAAATTGTCCCTAGTGTGTGTGGAATAGTGTTAATGTGCAGGTATCACTGTTTGTTGCAGACTCGATGGGCTGAAGGGCCTGTTTTCATGCTGTATCTCTAAACTAGACTAGCCATGCTCAGCATAAACTTTGTGGGCAGAAGGGCCCATTCCTGTGCTGTATGTTATATGTATCTCTGCTTCTCTATTTGTTCATCAGAATAATAATATTACCTCAGCCATGGGATTAGTACCAGTTGAATGTGTCAAAGGGGAAAACTGTTCACTACTTTAGTATCAGAATTATGTGCTCACGGATCAGAAATTGATGGCATTTCTCACCAGGAGTGAAGGCATTTTTATATGAAAGGAAAAACAGGCCAATTGCAATTCCATGTTTTATACGTCCTCATACCCAGGAAAAGATCAACATCTGATGGAGCCTGCAAGTAAATCATTTGCTGGGGAAAGCTGGGGGGCCAAAGAAAATGCAGAAAGAATACAAAGCAGGGATGAACAATGAAATCCTTATCTAGTAACTTGCAATCATTTGAACATACTCTCTTTTAGGTGAGGAACACCATCCCGATCAGTAATATACATGGGCACAACTTTAACAGATCAATCATCACTAGATGCATCTCTTTAATATTCTTTTTAATAGCATTAAAATCAAGATGTTTGGAGGGACCTTTGGATGCAAGTCCAGAGCAACCTGAAAGTGGCAACATAGGTAGATTGTGTGGTAAAAAAGGCATGTGGCATGCTTACGTTCATCAGTCAAGGCATTGATTGTGAAAGTATTAAGCTCTGTTACAGCTGTATGAACCTTTGATTGGGTCACATTTGGAGTATCGTGTCTAGTTCTGGTCACTGTATTGCAGGATGGACGTGGAGACTTTAGAAAGGGTACAGAAGATGTTCATAGAAACATAGAAACATAGAAAATAGGTGCAGGAGTAGGTCATTCGGCTCTTCGAGCCTGCACCACCATTCAATATGATCATGGCTGATCATCCAACTCAGTATCCTGTGCCTACCTTCTCTCCATACCCCCTGATCCCTTTAGCCACAAGGGCCACATCTAAGTCCCTCTTAAATATAGCCAATGAACTGGCTATATTCATGAAGTGTTTGGCCTGGACTGGAGAGTATTAGCTTTAAGGAGTGGTTGAACAAACTTGTATTATTTTCACTGGAACGTCGGAGGCTGAGGGTGACGTGACTGAAACATATAAAATTATGAGAGGCCTAAAGTAGATGGTCAAAGTCTTTTTCCAAGGGTAGTAATGTCAAACACAAGAGGGAATAGGTTTAAGATTAGCCGGGCAAATGAAAAGAGATTTATAAGATTTTTTATTTTACACAGAGGATGGTAGGTGCTTGGAATGCACTCCCAGATATGATAGCAATATTAGAGGAGCATTTAGAGAGACACAAGAACAGGCAGGAAATATGGCGCTATGGATAGGGGTAGATATGATCAGTTTTGATTCATATTACGGTTGGCACACACATGGTGGGCTAATTAAATTGTTTCTGTGTAGAGTGTTTTATGGCTCATATCCGCAAGGTCGCGAGTTTGCGCCTTGATCCCGGCAGTTCCTCGGTCGCGAGTTTGAGTCTTCAGTGTAGTTTTTTTCTTGCAGAATAAATGTCTGTATGAAATGCAGTGTGTTGAGTGAGTTCCTGGGTTTGTAAGATGTGACCGCAGCATGGAACCAGACCCGCATGCTCATGTCACCTAGCGGGTCTACATGCCTGAGGCGGGATAAGGCACTCAACTTTCACACTCTTATATCCGTGTAAGCATTTTTCAGAGGCGCCAAAAAATTGAGCTTTCCCAAGTGCAGACGACATCCTGGAAAATATGTCTGGTTTCTTCCAGTAGGCGACATACCCTCCCGCGCAATATACCCTCCACTTCTCTTTTATGAAGGTGATTTAGTTCCCTTTTCTTCCAGGACCGACATGAGGTTCCGCTGTCACCTCTGCGGGCCACCCTCGGTGAACGCTCACTCAACTTTGTCTTGGGATTCCTACTCTCCCACGCAATGTACCCTCTCCTCTTTTATGAATGGGGATTTAGTTACCCTTTCTTCGAGGACTGACCGGAGGTTCCGCTGGAGTAGGCCTGGGGCGCCCTCGGTGAAGTCCTGTCTCCCTGTCCCTGGGATAGCAGGGGGCGATCAAACAGCACAATACCCCCCTCCCCCTCACCCCCAACTCCAGAGGAATCCGCTCCCCGATGGGCCCATACGGCGGCCACAGGGCCACATTTAACATCCCTCAAGAACAATACGCACCTTGCGCACTGATCAGTTTCTGCCCCTCTGGAGTTGGAGCGGGGCTGGACTGGAGTTGCTGATCTGGGATCTCCGTGCTTGCAGTGGGCCTGGGGGTCGGTGTCCCGATGAGAGGGCGCAGCTCGGGCTGTGGGCGAACTGCCACTTGTCGCCATAGCGGCCCATCGGGGAGCGGCTTCTGGTGGTCCCGATGTCTCCCGCTAGTTTGCAGTTTTCCTCTGGAGTTGGAGCGGGGCTGGGCTGCTGCTGGCTGTGGGTCTCTGGGATCTCCGTGCTTGCAGTGGGCCTGGGGGTCGGTGTCCCGTTGGTCCTGACGTCTCCTGTGACTGGCATTGCCGACGTGAAGACAGTGCAAAGCCCCCACGCCGGTGCAATGGGCGGGGAGCTGGAGAGGGGAGGGAAGGGGTCACACATATGGCCGGGAAGCAGAGGGGTGTAGGTGGGGTGAAACTGAAGGGAGCGACAATCTGCAGCTCCCTGCCCGCTAAGTTAAAAAAGTTCCCACGCAAGACTCACAATACACTGTGTATCGTGAGTCTACCGTGGGAACTTTTTTAACTCAGCGGGCAGACAGCAGCATATTGCCAATTATTAACCCTCCCGCGCAATATACCCTCACCTTCTCTTTTATGAATGGGGATTTAGTTCCCCTTTCTTCGAGGACCGACCGGAAGTTCCGCTGTCACCTCTGCGGGCCGCCCTCCGTGAACGTTTTCAAGGACCTTTTTTCAAGGACTGAAAAAATGTCGCTATTCGGAGGTTTTCGTTATTTGGATCTTCGGATAAAAGGTTGTGCACCTGTAGCAATATTAGAGGAGCATTTAGAGAGACACAAGAACAGGCAGGAAATATGGCGCTATGGATAGGGGTAGATATGATCAGTTTTGATTCATATTACGGTTGGCACACACATGGTGGGCTAATTAAATTGTTTGTGTGTTATTTTGTTTTATGTTCTATGGATCCCCAAGTTTGCTTCCAACTATAACCCTGAAGGCAGTGAATTAAAGTCAAGATCTTTAGAAAAGCAAGTTTGCTGGAGGTCAAGAATGAGAAGCTGGGTTCCGAGTAACTGTGGGTACAAGAAGATGGATGTTGGAGACCAGACTTCATGCTGTTATCTGGAGAGCAACATACCTGAGTTCTGGATGTTCACACTCAACTGTTACAGTATGCTGAACACTGTAAGGATTTTTCAGAGTAAATTCAAAAAATTCAGCATTCCCAAGTGTAGAGTACAATGTGAACTGTGTGGTAATGGCCAGGGATAACATCTTGTTGATGCTCTGTGCTTTGAGTTGCTCGCGATATGCTTCTATGACCTGCAGGTCTCGCTCATGAGGCATCATCTATTCACGTTGAATCAGTGTGAAGGGCCCCAACTCAGAACGTCATCTATCTATATTGAACCAGTCTGAAGAAGGACCCCGACATAAAACGTCATCTATCTATATTGAACCTTATATTGTATAAAAGTAAGCAGGACCAGAGATTTCAGAATGAATTCAGTTCACTGCACATGGAAATGCAATGAAGAAGTTCACCAATATTTTTGTATTTTGTTTGAGACAAAAGCTTTATGTGACACTATTAATATACGTCAAATCTAAATTAATAAGCCTTTGTAAGGATTTTTTTAAAGTCGGGAACATTGAAGACGTAAGATCTCATAAAACTAGCCATAGAAATAATATTAGTTTAAGATGTATTTTAAAATTAACAATCCTCAATGTTTTAAAAAAATCAATTATTAAACCAATTTAAATATTAAGAAATATAGAAACATAGAAAATAGGTGCAGTAGGAGGCTATTTGGCCCTTCGGGCCAGCACCGCCATTCATTGTGATCATGGCTGATCATCCCCTATCAATAACCCGTGCCTGCCTTCTCCCCATATCCCTTGACTCCACTAGCCCCTAGAGCTCTATCTAACTCTCTCTTAAAGACTTGGCCTCCACTGCTGTCTGTGGCAGGGAATTCCATAAATTCACAGCTCTCAGGGTGAAAAGGTTTTTTCTCACCTCAGTCTTAAATTACCTCCCCTTTATTCTAAGACTGTGGCCCCTGGTTCTGGACTCACCCAACATTGGGAACATTTTTCCTGCATCTCACTTGTCCAGTCCTTTTATAATTATATATGTTTCTATAAGATCCCCCTCATCCTTCTAAACTCCAGTGAATACAAGCTTAGTCGTTTCAATCTTTCCTCATATGACAGTCCAGCCATCCCAGGGATCCCAGCAAATATTTCTAAATCAATTACTGTTATAAAGATCATAAAAATATTTTAGAATTAACAGGTTATTTTAAATCTATTCTCTAGATGTTACATCTGCTACCTGTTTGTTGTCTTGCCTCATTTTACACTTTGCACCTCCTCAGGTTGGCCTCAAAATTTTCATGCGGATTTAATTTGAAATTAATCTTTCAGCAATTCATCCAAGTTCAGTGTCACCTGGATCTCCATCCTGTTTTTAGCATCGGAGACCGGACTGAATTGGGGCCAACTTCAGGATTTCACATTTAAACTAGAACAGCACAGAAATCCTGAAGTTGCTGTCATGATCACACTGTGAACACCAGTAGTTTTGCCATCAGAACCACTGCAAAATCCAGGTACACGTCGAGGGAATTAAATCACTAATTATTCAGCCTCAAATGGTCCCAGGATCCTGGTTTCCACCATCAGTACTGGAATTGTGGAATATTTTGCTACATTTAGGAGATATTTAACACCGAATCATTTAATCACTGAATCATTAATCACTGACTCATTTTACCTTTTATCATTTTACATTTTGCTTATGTTATAACATTAAGAGTTTGTATCAATACGAAAGGTTTATTTTTTTAGAATGCTTAAATCTATGCATCTTACCAGAATGTGACTCTTTGATGGAAGATCAGTGCCAGACTCTTGCTGTCGAACAGCTATCATCCGGCTCAGCTTCCGTTTGCGAATGATCTCTCCGTCGCTGTCTGATTGCATCTGCCCAACACTGTTGATCCTTGCTCTGGAAAAAAGGACTGAGGCCAGCTCACCATCTAGGTCCACCAAACGCTGTGCTCTGTACACCTTGTAACCTTAAAAAAAATGTACATTATTACTGATAAATATTTGAGAAGGAAACAATTATAAAGACTAAGAGGAAAGACTAAAAAGATGTATTGGTGTAAAAGAATGACGATAAGGCTGGATTCCTTGTCATTTGAAGATTACGTGTAGATGTGAATGATGGTTTCAGATATTAAAGCAGATGATAAGGCGCCAGCCCCATTATCTGTAGTTTGAGACAAAAACATGTAGATAGAAAATTTGAGCTAGGTTTTCAATGAAGATACATTTCTCTCCCACCAATGTCTACTGATGCTATTTTAATTGTTAACTTTAAATCTGTGAATGATGGATTTACAATAACTTCTAGACTAAGTGGGACCCATTGGGCCCCATGTTCACACGGGAGGGTTGGTCTCCCAACGCAATATTCCATCTCTCCACCAATTCCAATATTGGTGGCCAGTGGGGGGGGGGGGGGCTTTCTGGAGCGCTAGTATGGGTGTTGCGGGCCGAAGGGATTCTTGGGCTGGCAGCTCAGTCACTCAGGCCTGGTGGGCTGGCAGCTCAGTCACTCAGGCCTGGTGGGCTGGCAGCTCATTCACACACGGTGTTGTGATGCAAGGAGCCAAAGGGCCTACTGCTTCTCAAGTGGCTAGTTATTATTAGTTATGTTTAAGATTAAGTAGTAATCTGACAGTCTTGTGTCTTGAACCAGTTGGTTTTCTAAAATAAGCAGAATATAAGGGTGGCTTATGTTCTGCTACAAATAACTGGTTGCCATCCATACAAATTATTTTTGCAAGGAAATAAGTAACCAAACTGATGATGACTATAAATGTTTAATGTGTAGCTTTAGTAGCTTCTGTAATAAACAGAATAAATGGAATACATGTGGGGGTAAGATGTTTAAAAACTCAAAGGGTTCACAAATAGATGTGAATACTCTCTTGGTTGTGCCAAGTATCTCTGGGATACTGGGAGTGCGATGTAAATAAGTTTATATTTAAAGGATTCAGTATCATGAGTTCATAATTGTGATATCTGTGGTATATCTCTGTAGCAAGCAAACTGAAGAGTGTACATCGCGATAGCTTTCCAGAAATAACTGCAGAACTGCAGAATACAGGAACCTATTTTTATATATGCATTAATTGTGTTATATGCAAACAAAAGTTATTCTGCAAACTACTTAAATCAAGTGTGGACACAAAGAGCAGGATGGAGTAACTCCTGGTGTGGGCTCCTGTACATCGGCGAGTCCCAACATAGACTCCGTGACCGTTTCGCTGAATGTTTCCACTGAGTCCGCTGAGGCCGATGGGATCTCGTTGTTGCCAACCATTTCAACTCCCCTTCCCATTCCTATACTGACCCTTCTGTCCTGGGCCTCCTCCATTGCCAGAGTGAAGCCTCACGCAAATTGGAGGAACAGAATCTCCTATTTAGCTTGGTATGAACATTGAACTCTACATTTAAGTAACTTCTACTTACACTCCCTTCCCCTCCTCCCTCCCCCTCCCTCCACTCGAGACATTTCACCAGTTCCACAGTTCTCCACATTGTTTCCCTCTTGAGATCATACCTTCCCTGGCAAACAATAGACCCAACAGGCCAAGCTCTGCCTGACATCGTTTGTGGCCGGCCCTGATTGATCCTGGTCTTTTCTCGACTCCAGCTCATCACACAAACCCCCCTCCCCCCACAATTCTGCACTTAAATCAAGTGTCTTGTGCTTTCTGGAGTAGTTCCAGAACTAAACAAATACAGGAACCGAAAGTGCTTTATTTTTCTATAAATGAATACAATTTATTTGCTACTACAGAATGACTACATAAATGTTTAGGTAAACCTACATGTACACTGTACATGTATCATCAAGGTTCTGTTAAAGTTTACTCAAAGATCTTATTGTGAATCATATAAAGAGGTTGAGTAATATTTAATCAGTGACTTACCATTTACGTTCCCTACAGTTAGAGTAGTCAAACTTCCTCCGTAAAACTTGCTGGTATTGTCATGGGCAGAAATGATCTTGGACTGAAGAGTAGGAAAAGGTCTCTTCACTCTCTGCTCACTCCGGTGACCTATGGAGACCAAGTCATGACACTAATAACCAAACCAGCATATTAACTTTATTATGGATAGACACAAAATGCTGGAGTAACAGTGGGACAGGCAGCATCTCTGGAGAGAAGGAATGGGTGACATTTCGGTGTCACCCATTCCTTCTCTCCAGAGATGCTGCCTGTCCGGCTGAGTTACTCCAGCATGTTTTGTCTATCTTCGATTTAAACCAGCATCTGCAGTTCATTCCTACACATATTAACTTTGTTGTGTTTATAGGCTGTGGGCCGAGCATCAAAAATATGTCTAGAAATCAACTTTCGTGATCCATGTCTTGGAACTACATGCAATTTTGCACATTTTCTGACTACATGCAATTTTGCACACACCCTCCATCGCACACACAGCGCGACCTTTGGACTGAGCGGGACTACAGAAATGAGCGCGACTCTGGACTGAGCGGGACTTCTGGAATGAGCGTGACCTCTGGGCTCAGCCACGGCTGGTGGGCTCACAGTTCAGTCAGCACGGCATAGATTCACAGTTCTGGACTCAACTCCCACTCATGGTCTTCTGGGCGGGCTGACTGACTCACGACCAGCCTCCAGGGCTTTATTCTCCTGGCCCCCGGAAGGGGCGTTACCTTCATGGTGACTGACAGGCGAGAAGACCAATCTCACGATTTTTAAAACCTTCATAACTTTTGTATTATTTCACCGATCGGAACAAAACTTGGTGTCTTGGAGCAGAGAACCGTGAGTAAGATGGCGAAAAAAATCATAGCGATATAGGGTAGCATTTTGGCTCAAATTTATTTACAACGTAGACGAGAAGTGGTCAAGATGAGAGTTTTAGTAATAGTATAGGTGAAATAGCAAAACATTGACAACACTGGTCAAAGTCAGAATGAGATCATGCTTGACAAATGTACCGGAGATTTTTGAGGATGTGACTGGTAGAGTGAATGGGTGAAAACGAGTTGAGATGCTGTTTTTGAAAATTCAGAAAGCTTTCAACAAACCCCATGAAACAGATTAGTGTAAACATGAAAGAACATGGAATCGGGGAAAATGGATCGAGAACAGCTTAACAGACAGGAAACAAAAAAAACAGACGTAAACTGTTCCTTTTCGGATCAGTTCAGTGCCTGGACACCAAGTAGTCACAATACGCATTAATGATTCGGATGAGAGAATTAAATGTGACGACTATGACTTTGCAAAAGACTCAACGCTGGGTGGGAGGGTGAGCTGTAGAGATTCTCCGGAATGATTTAGGCAGATTAAGTGTGTGGGAAAATAAACGGCAGATGCAGTTTAATGTGGAAACGTGAGATTATTCACCTTAAAGGTAAAAGGAGGAAGGCAGATTATTATCTGAACAATGAAATATTAAGAAAGGAGGAGGCGCAGCAAAACATGGGTAGTCCTTGTTGACCAATCAATGAAAGTAAGCATAGTACAGTAAAAGATAAGACACAAAATGCTGGAGTAATTCAGCGGGTCAGGCAGCATCTGTGGAGAAAATAAATGGGTGATGTTTCGGGTCAAGACACTTCCTTGGACATTTTGGGTCTATCTTTGGTGCAAAGCAGCATTTGTAGTTCCTTCCTACACATGAAGGCACAGCAGGTGGTTAAGGCAGCAAAGGTCTTCATAACACCAGGAATTAAGTACAGAACAGAACAGGGATGGCTTACTGCCCTTCCAAGGGGTTTTGCTGAGATCAAATCTTGAATACTGGGTGCAATTTTGGTTTCCTTCTCTGAGACAGGATGCTTTTGCAATGAAGGGAGTGGAGCAATGGTTCCCCAAACTGATTGCTGGATTCAGGACTGACATACGGAGAGAGTTTGAGGCTTGTATTCATGAGAATTTGAAAGAATGAGTGGGGACTTCAGTGATAAAATCCTGACATGATTGGATAGACTAGTTGAAGGAAATTGTTCCAATTGTGGTCAAAGCTTAAGGATGCAGGGCATATAATTTAAGATTGAGATAAAGATACATTTCTTCATCAAGAGAGTGGTAATTATCTTCCACATGAGGCTAGATCATTAAATGCATTCAAGGAGGTAGATATAGTTCTACAAGGAGGGTTGAGATCAAGATATATTGGAGAAAAGCAGGACAATGAATATGAACCATCTGCCGCAATTACAGTAAATGGCAGAGCAGGCTCAAAGGGTCAAGTAGCTGACTTCAAATGTCTATGTTGAACATTGGTAATAAATTAAGGGAATTTCCACAATCAGACAATCATGGCTGTTTGCTACCTTTCTCTAACATGGCAAAGTTCCTAGTGAACCTAAATACTGTTATCCTCAGACCGCAACTGAAGCTCAGAGGTAGCATTCAAATGAGCATGAAGCACTGTTCTCCTGATTGAGATGGTTCAGCCAGTCTTTCAATTACTAACACAACAGCATAAATCCTTTCCACATCATGACATTTTTCTGATTGAAGGATAAGTCATCCATGGGAATTTAATTTGGTTGTCGGACAGTTCAGTCATTGAAGCGGGTTTAACTTGAATTCAATTTACATGATTGCAATGTGCCTGAGTTTAAAGTGTATCTGTAGTTAGAGACATCAATTTGAGTTCAGATACTATTTTTTCTAAATCTTATGGCAGCTAATTCATAAACATTTCAACAAGAAAGTTCCCTTGGACAGCTCATTGACATCTCCAAAGTTTTAAACAACTTTCCTATAAATATTTACAACCATCATTTGTTTTCTCACTCAGCTCCTCAGCTTGTCTCAGGCATATGTCTGTCTCAGGCATCCTCTTTCCTTCATCATCATCCTGTGTCTGCAGTTACTTGCAGCACTGTGTCAGTCACAGAACATATCCAGCAGATGCCCATTAATCTCGGCGGCACCCAGCGCAGGCGGATGTCACGGCCCCCATCGCAGGAAACCGCTGTTGATTAGCAACGGTAATTAGTAACTCCGACTGAACAGTAAAGGATATTGATTTTCACCTCTTCGCAGAGTGTAGATTTGGACAATGTCCTTGTCACGGTTCATCCTGAGCGCCTCCATAATAAAGGACTCTTTGATTTATGGGCTGTTCCCAGGAACGCTTTCAGATATGAATATCAAGCGCTGCTGGAAGATCGGCAGCTCGCTGAAAGATGCTCTTTGGTCTGCCCAAAACTTATTGGCCTACCAACACAATGGGATGTCAGTAGAAGAATGTTGCGGCCTGCCATTCCAGACTGCAGGACTACATGCTGAGGGACTTACTGAAACTTGAGAAGTCACCAAAAGGAACTACAGCGAGGCAGTGAAAGGAGTGGGTGTTTTTCTTCATAAATTGAATCTAATACATTGGGAAATTGCTGAATATATGGTATATGTAGTTCCATTTGCCAACCTGTGACCCATAACCTTCCAAACCCTTCCTATCTATATATCTGTCCAAATGTTTTTTTTTAAGTCATAATTGTATCCACTCTATAGCTTCCTCTGTATGGGGTTACTCATATATTTTTCATTTTCTAGACTATCACAAAACCAAATCAACAATGATTCAGATACTATATTCACTCATCTCCAGAAGGGTCTCGACCCAAAACATCACCCATTCCTTCTATCCAGAGATGTTGCCTGTCCCGCTGAGTTACTCCAGCAGTTTGTGTCTATTTTCAATGATTCAGACCATAGGCTTACTCACCAACGTTTCCTAGGCGCAGATGTAGCCTTCCTTTTATTACTGTTGTCACTCCATAAGGCTTAACGGCACCATGATTTGTGAAATCAGATATGGACATCGGTACATCTGGGGCATAGTCTGTGTTTACCACCTCCAGTTCATGGGACACCTGGACTGCAGAAAGACCGTGACGTAGCAAATGCTGCAACAATAAAATGTTATTATTACTCTCATGTACCCAACTTTGCAAAACATGTGCAATGGGAGTTCCACTGAACTTTCGAGTGCTTTGGCTTGTATTTTGCAGTCAGTGATTAATGAACAGCAGCAGCTACTTGTTCATGCCCAGAGAAACTCGAAGGTCTTTGGCACTAAAAATAATAGAATTATTTGAGTTATTAAAAAACCCATTTCTAGATTGGACCTTTGTGAAAAGGCCAGATGCTGCCTTTGGTCAACCAATTAGATTGAAATATTCTTAATATGTTTAGCTAAGTCCGAATCACAAAATACAAGTTAGGCTAGGGATTCAAAGCACACAGAGGTTTCAATAAGTCGGACAAAACCAAAACATTGTTAACATTGGTCCACCTGGATCAAAATTTGGTCACAATCCTGTGCCAGTCATCCCAATCCCTCCCATTAGTCTCTTTTCTCAAGTAACCCTAAAGTCCAGCTACAATCTCACCTTCCTTTTAATCCAGAGCATAGAACAACAATTTTATTTATCGTATGATCATACGACATAGGAGCAGAATTAGGCCATTCAACCCATCAAATCTGCACCGCCATTCTATCATGGATGATCTATTTTTCCCTCTCAACCCCATTCTCCTGCCTTCTCCCGTAACATTTGACACCCTTGTAAGCAAGGCATGTACTTTAAACTAATACTTTGCTTTTAATGCAAAGTAAAATGGCAATTTACCTAACAAGATATTAAGGATGCCATGAGGAGAATGGAGATGTACAGAGATTCAGGGATGGAATTCCAGAGTTCAGGACGTTAGCTGTGGAAGACACAGCTACCAATGGTGCAGTCATTAAATGCAGGGATTAGCAGAGGACTGACATAGGACTGGAGGAGATTACAGAGAGACTGAGGTGAAATGACGTGGAAGTTTGAAAGTAAGGATGACACAGAGATTTGCTAAAAGAGCTGCTGCCCCACAGCTCTGACAACGCTGGCCTCCAGTGCTGTCAAAGTGGCGTTTGCATTTTCTCCTTGTAACTGCAGGTGCACCCGTTTCTTTACACATCTGGAGCCCGGAGTGCTGGACCTGCTGCACCGACATCATGGAGCTGCGGTTTGCGGAGCTCCCAACGCGGGCGGCGCTGATCAACAACGCGGGGTCCTGCGACTCCGCCCGGCTCGGCCTGCGGACTCAGGAGCTGCGGACTCCGGCTGCGGGAGGTGGCTGATCAGGGGGTCCGGGCCGCTGAGGAGGAGGATGTTCACCGTCGGGGATCGGCGTCGGCGTTCCACCAGCCCGGCGTGAGGGCCTGAACATCGGGCCGCCCGGTGCGGCGACTGCGGGTGCTCGGAAGGCCCAGACCACGGATGAACATCTGGGAAGATCGGAGGGGAGGCTGGCTGGACTATGGTGCCTTCCTCACCTTGGTGCCACTGTGTTGTGTTGTGTCGTGGACTTTCTGTGTTTGTGCTTTTCTTTTATTTAATTCAATTCAATTTTATTTTTAATATGTTTTATTATTTATTATTTATTTATTTTTATGATACTGCCTGTAAGGAAAATTCATTTTGTTGTCTCTAATTGAGACAATGACAATAAATTTGAATACAATACAATACAATACAATCCATAAGAGATGTGTGCTGGAGGGTTAACTGGCCATTGTAAATTACAATGTGTACAGTATGTGGGTGAATGGGTGCTCGATAATTTGCACAAACTCAAACTGTGCGAGTTTGATGAGGATGAAAATTAAAAAAATTAAGTGCTTGCTTCACCAGAACGACTTCCTCCAATTCTCTGACAAATTCAGTGGATGAAATGTTCAAAAGTAGCCAGATGTAACATATTGCCATGTGTGCCAAATGCTTCATTTTCTTAAAGAAGTCTCAACTACAGTATCCACAGCACATGGCTTGAAACGATTAACATGGGGCATCTGCCATTCTGAGGTACTCTGTGTGTCCAGAGCTCACGTCATTTTGTCATTCTTGATGAATATTTTTGCCTCATCAGATATTCAGTTGGAATGTTGAATCAACAATAACAACATGCTTATACAGCAGCATTAGCATCCTGCAGCGGTCATGCTTCTTTTCATCATTACCTTCAGGTCAACAGAAGCAGTGCCAATCAAAAGCAAAGACTCTGCATCCCAGACATCAATCTGCAGTGTCTGCAAGGCCAGGTACTGCATAAACCACCGCTGTTCTCCATCCTTCATGAGACTGGGCTCCACCATAAATTTCAGCTCCAACCCTGGGGAATCTGCGGCATGTGGAAAATGGGAGTAAAACATTTCAAGACAGATGTTACCCCCAGTAATTCTTTGGTCAGTTAAATAAAAACTAGAAATTCAGTAACGTAATGCTTTCTTTTAAAAGGATTATTATGGAACTAAAAATGAATTAAAAAAAGACGCAACATGCTGGAGTAACTTAGTGGGTCCGACAGCATCTCTGGAGAACATGTGATATGTGACATTTGGGGTCGAGACCCTCCTTCAGACTGATAGTGGGGGGAGGGCTGAGTGAGGTAGGGGATGGAAGCTGGAAGCGAGCAGGGGCAAGCCAATGACTAGCAAATAATAGATGCATAGGAGTGTAGGAAGGAACTGCAGATGCTGGTTTACACTGAAGATAGATACAAAATTCAGGAGTAACTCAGTGGGTCAGGCAGCATCCCTGGAGAAAAAGAATCGGTGACGTTTCAGATCAAGACCCTTCTTCAGAATCAGACTTTGTCTGAAGAAGCGTCTTGACCCGAAACGTCACCTATTCCATTTCTCCAGGTAATAGATGCATACAGGTTAGGGCAGGTTTCGATAGGTAGATGGTTGGACAAAGGCCAGAGGTGAAAATCATAAAGTGCGAGATAAAAGGATGGAAGAGTTGCAAATTGTGAAGCTAGAGGAAGGAATGCAGGTGGAAGGGGACAAACAGTTGCGAGTCCAGGTTTGGCACAGAGGGGGATTATGGAAATGACAAAAAAAAATATGGGTCCCTTAATGACTGGCAGTGACAATACAAATGTAAATAAAGAAATGGTGGGCAAGTTAAATAATAATTTTGAGTTACTGTGTACAGTGATGAAGTGACTGCTGAATTCATAGGAAGCTGCCCACAAATATCTAATCTATTTCCTTCGCTCCATAGATGCTGCTGCGCCCGCTGAGTTTCTCCAGCATTTTTGTGTACCCACAAATATCTAATGACTGCTGTGGCATGAACTTGCCCTCTTCCTGTTGCACAGATCAGGTCAACATTCTGGTGAACCATGCACCAATATGAAGAGTTTCTTTCTCTTTATCCTGGCTAATCTCGTCATGTTCCTTTTATTGGCATTTAATCATGCTCTACAGTATTATGTAAAGTTATCATTTATTGTAAACGTGCATAGGATAGAAGTTTAAAATTCAGTCCCACAGATAGCAAATTAAACTAGAAGAAAATCATCAATTTTAAATACACAATGGGTAGGTTTCTGTTATCCATGGACTAATATACGATCTCATTGACTGGAAAAACAAGTTGAGTGGCTAAATAATCTCCCCTGGATCCTCTAAAGTAAATTTTAAACGTTTCTTAGCAAAGTTAGCAAAAAATGTTTGAATTCTGACATCCCAATGGGTAGAATGTGGAACTTTCTCCTACAAAGCATGACAGATGGATAAGATGCAAGCTATTGATTCATTTAAATGGAAGCCAAATAACGGTATTAGAAAGAAAGAAGCAGAATAATATATTTCTGAAGAAGGGTCTCAATCTGAAACTCTCCTTCTCTCAAAACATGCTGCCTGTCCCACTGAGTTACTCCAGCATTTTGCATTTGTCTTCGGTTTATACCAGCATCTGCAGTTCCTTATTTTTTTGAAGGCCACCAAAGCAATGTGGGAAGAGGGTCATGTGATGCATAAATGAATGGCTGATTTGAATGCCCAAGACATTTTGCAATACTCACCTATATTACCAATGCCATTTTTATTTAGTGGTACCAGGATGAAATGCATGGAACTTTTAGGTCCCTTTTTTTTCATCTTCACAAGTTGCAGCTGTTGGGTTGTAACTGGTGGAAAGCGATAAAACTGTAAGGTGAAGTAGACTGATCTTGGATGATCACTTTCCCGAGGTACCCTGTGAAAAAAAATCAACCACCAAAAGCTTACTAATGACATAGTACATCTTACATGGCTGCCTCCTGTACACACACGATAGTTAGCTTCTATTTATCTTCCTTTTAAGTGAATCAATAGCTCATATCTTATAGAATCAATCCTCAATTGACTGATTTGAGCAGCACCATTCTGCATGAAAAGTCCTAAAGACAACAGAAATATAAAATTCTGATTGGCTCTGCATAAAGCAAATCATTTGCCCGAGCTCTGTCATCTCTTTGGCATTTTCATGTCATTTTCTATGGTCCAAAGTGTCATGATAAAAGGAATGAAGACCTGTTTTAACTAACAAAATGGCAACCTTCTTCATGTTGTCATTAAGATTTATGGGGATTCACAAGAAGGGATAATCCAAGAGGATTATTGGAGGTCAAATGGAGGAGAAGTATATACCCAGATTTCTATTTTATTTCTTAAAATGGGCTTCAAGTTAAAAACTAATGCCATGTACCTCTCACTGACCTCTGATGACTGAGAGTCACCAGAGATGCTTTGATCAATGGCTTAGGGCTGAAAACAAGAATGCAGTTTGGTCTTTTTAACCATTCTCCCTCCATATTCAAAGCCTTTGCAATGAAATGAAAGTATCTTTCTATAGATCTTCATTCCACATTTATACAAATATTTCATTGGAAATTAGTTCAAATTTGACAAGATTTATTTACGTACAATTAACTAATATACCCAATTATCTCCTTTAGATTTGAACATTGAATCAGAATACCTCTCAACTAATAAGGTTTCAGGTGAACTCTACAATATTCAACTGTCTCTAGGGCGGCACAGTGGTGCAGCTGTGGAGTTGCTACTTTACAGCACTTACAGTGCCAGAAACCGGACTACAGGCGCTATCTGTACGGAGTTTGTACGTTCTCCCCGTGACCTGCGTTGGTTTTCTCTGAGATCTTCAGTTTCCTCCCACACTCCAAATACGTACAGGTTTGTACTAATTGGCTTAGTAAAATTGTGAATTGTTCCTAGTGTGTGTACACATGCATACAAACAAACAAGATGAGTCTTAGTAATATACTAGACCAAGTGGGTCCCATCCCGAACGCAATAATCCACCACTTACCCGTTCCCCCAACACAACCCGTTTCCACCACTCATCCGTTCCCCCAACGCAATATTCCACCACTCACCCATAGCTCCCATGGGAGGACTGGTACCCAACACAACCTGTTCCCCAAAGTAATAGTTAGATAGGGCTCTTAAAGATAGCGTAGTCAGGGGATATGGGGAGAAGGCAGAAACGGGGTACTGATTGGGGATGATCAGCCATGATCACATTGAATAGCGGTGCTGGCTCGAAGGGCCAAATGGCCTACTCCTGCACCTATTGTCTATTGTAAGATCCACCACTCACGCGTTGGGTCCCTGACACAAGGGAGGTCTGGTCCTCCAAAGTAACCCGTTCCCCCAACGTAAGATTCCACCACTCACCCGTTTCCCCAACGCAACCCGTTCCCCCAATGCAATATTCCACCACTCATCCATAGCCCCCAACTGTGCAGGTTGGCTCATTTTTAATACAATATTTGACCACTTGCCCAGAGCCCCCACGGGACCAGTTTCCACCACTCATCCGTTCCCCAACATAACCCATTCCCCCAATGCAATATTCCACCACTCATCCATAGCCCCCAACGCAATCCGTTCCACAACGTAAGATTCCACCACTCACCCATTCCCCCAACGCAACCCATTCCCCCAATTCTGCTCCTATCACTTTTGAACTTGTGAACATTTCCCTCTCACCATCATCTCTTGCGCATGGAGGGATGCCAACTCACAATATTACAATCTTACTGAAGTAACTAATTTTTATTTTTTCAAAACCATTAATCAAAGCAAAAAAATCAATAACTGAAGAGTGCGATATTTAAAATGAATTAACTTTCATTTAATATCCTGGAGTTTTAAACTTTAATGTAAATCAATTTGTCTACGAAGTATCAATTAATAATGAACAAAAAAAGTTTTGTAGGAAAAACCATTATCATCAATTCAACAGTAGCAGCACATTAGCCATTGAGACATTGGATCTCATAATTATCTGTACCTTTTTCCTTCTATTTTGAAGTAATACACCCTCCTATGGGATATATTACCTCCAACACCATAATAGGAGCTCATAGTGTTGAATGTAATTGATACAGAGGGAAGCAGTCAGCTAACAAGCAGCGTGCAAGTAGGTCATTATCTGCTTGACAACCTGCAACTAATGTGGTAACTAAGGGAATCAGTGCAGTGACCGCAACCTTTTACAAAGTATCAGTGAGTTGGGGGAAATGAATGCAGGGGAGCTGAATTTGGGGCAATCAAAAAAGGGGGAAAGGCGATTAGAGGATATTGTTTACAGAGAGACATTGACAGGTTATGTGAGTGGGCAGTCGTCAAATGAAGCATAATGTAGGAAAATCTGAAGTTGTTCGTTTAGGAAAGAGCAGTATTATTTAAACAAAGAAAAAGCATAGAAAGCTATAGCACAGTGAGATTTGTAAATCCTTACAAATTAAAGATAGATACTTAGCATGCCAGTGCAGTTGGTAGTATGGAAGGCGAATAGAACGTTAACTTTAATTTCAAAGCAGTTGAAATATAAAGTATGAAAGTATTACTGCAACTGTACAAGACACTCCTGAGATCACATCTAAACTATGGCCAAAATTTCTGGTGCCACATTTAAGGAAACATAATTTCATTGGATGAGGTTGAGAAATGGTTCACTAACAGGAACCATTTAGGAGTTTAGGAATATGAGAGGCTTGATCTTCGATTAAATGATATACCCGTTATCCTGTATCTGTACGCTACGGACAGCTTGACTTAAGTCACGTATAGTCTTTTCGTTGACCGGATAGCCCGCAACAAAAAAGGTCCAATATTGTCTGCTTTTATTTCAGATTTCCAACATCTGCATTTTTTTTGTTAATGATCGATTTTGAAAAATGGCAATCAAATCATTTAAGAGTAAGCAACATTTCCCTCATGTTAACACCTTATGCGAAAACACCTCCAGTAACAGAAAGCTCCCCGATTACCGTGTTGGGGCATCAATCTAGATTATAGGCTTCAGTCTTTGAAGTAGAATTTTATTTATTGAGCTCTTAATCAAAAGCAAGACTAACATCTAGCTGGCAAACCTGGTCCCTCATGAATCATTTGCACACAATGTGAAAAAAAACTCAGAAACTATAAAGGAAGCTTCGTTTATTTTCAACATTTTTTATATGATTTCTGCTCATTGAGCTGCCCGTCAAAAATTACCACAAAAGGAACTCATTGCAGGTCCTCCCCATGTTATGAATGAATGTTGTGACTTTTAGATAAAGTTTTAAAAGTATAAATATTAACAATATCTCAATCGATCGCTCAGTCCGCCTGGACCTACCTGATCTCCTGGCGGCCAAACACTTTAATCCCTTTCTCATTCCCACACTGACTTTTCTGTCATGGGCCTCCTCCATTGTCAGAGTGAGGCCCAACGCAAATTGGATGAACAGCACCTCATATTTTGCTTGGGCAGCTTACAACCCAGCGGTATGAATATCAATTTCTCTAACTTCAAGTAACCCTTGCATCCCCCCCTCTCTCCATCCATCCCCCACCCAAGTCATACTAGCTTCAAAGTCATCTTGTTGAGTCTCATTGCCTGTAACTCGTTTTCATCTAGTCCCTACTAACAATGGCCTGTTTCCTTTATCATCGTTACTTTTTTGCATATCTTTCATTCATTTGTTCCATATCTCTCTATATCACCATCTATATCTCTCGTTTCCCTTTCGCCTGACTCTCAGTCTGAAGAAGGTCTTGACCCGAAACGGCACCTATTCCTTTTCTCCAGAGATGCTGGCTGACCCACTGACCTACTACAGCCTTTTGTGTCTACCTTCGGTTTAAACCAGCATCCGCAGTTACTTCCTACCCTTAACAATGTCTAAGTTTGCTTTCCCATTGCTTGCACAAGTTTTTCTTGATTCGTTTATGGAACCTGGGCATCACCATTTATTGTTCATACATTATCCCTCTTGAGAAGAGAGTGAAGATCCATCTCCTACAATTGATTCTTGTTGTACTTCAGACACCAGTTAAGATTCAACAAAGTCGCTGAAGAATTTTAGTTTCACATGAGGCTGAAAGAATTCCTTCCCTGAAAGGTTTTGGGAGATTATTTGTTGTTGTTGCAATCCCATTGCTTCCTGGTTACGAGTAATAAATTAGCTTTTTAGTTTTCAAATAAAAATTCTTCAGCTGCAGTTATGACATTTGATATCACCGAATCATAGGGTGCTGTGACTCCCGACAATTCGTTCCATTTAGGCCAAGCTCTGGATTGGTGACATTCGTCTAATAGGGTTTTACAAAAACTGTGAATAAAGTTTGATTCTTGTACATCACCTTTACATGATGAAAGTCAGTGCAAGGTAATGATCACTTATGATTCTAGATTTCCATTGCCATAAACATTACCTGCTGTAAGCCAGGAATTGCAGAATTATCTCGTTGCACTGAAGATGATCTTCTTCTTCCATCCGTAGATTCATGCTTGGTAGCTTTTCTGAATCAATTACCACTGCCAGTTCATTTTTATCATCTCGGATCTCAGGAAAGCCAAATGCCTGCATTTGTGCCAAAGATGCCCTTGAAGTCACAGTAGTTGTCCTAGAAATCAAACAAAAACAAATATCCCCAGATAGATAGTGTCCAAAATGAAAAATCTACATTAAAAAGGCTTGGAGTTCAACATTGTAACTGAGACTAAGCTGACAGAAAATAGAATTATAACCACACATTGGCAGTGGGAAAGTTTCACTGTTGCAGGGTTTCGCTATTTCATCCAGTAACTATGCATGCAGTGTAGGCTCATTTTGAATGACAAACCTATTTGGTAATAAGAAGTCCCAACAGCTCAAATGTTTAAACTAACTGTTAAATAACATAAATAACAAATTGACATTTATGAGTACAGGCAGGATCATTTTTTAAAAATCTCATCACAATTTAGATGTGATGATGATTTAGGAGAGAATGCCTTGTAGTAATCTTTCTTTAAATCAAACAATAATATCCTCCCTTTATCTGGGCTGGTACATGACATCTGTATTTTCGTAATTAGATGCTTATTTCTAGTCTATTAAAACAATAGCAAGTTAAAAGGTCTATTAAATCTGGCCTATGCAACAATTAAAGAGTTATTTCTACTTTACATCTTAAGATCTATGGTACTTTAGAGTTTTACATATGACATGAGAAAAGTCGAAGATAAATCATTCCCCTCAACAAACTTGCTCACGTGTAACATGTAAATGTTATCTCAATTGCTCCCACCAATTGGGAATAATTTCTTGCAGAATTACAATTGGGTAAATCTAGCTGGCTCGAGTCAGCTGTAACTACCTCTGCCTTTCAACTTCTGCACGTGGTCTGAAACTAAGTGTCTAAAAGATGACATGGTATTAGGGCATCGATGGTGGAGCATGGTCTTGCTGGAAGTCCCTGCATTGCACTAGGGAATCACCTCTCAGATCCTGCTCCAGATAGGATATAATGCAAACATGTATTGATTTTAATATGGTTTCTAGGTGTTCCCTTTGTGCCTGAAGTCTTGGCGGTTGAAGTCATGTATTTGGAAGGCATCTCAGATCTGGGATCTAGGCTATCCTAGATGGGTTATGGTACCCCAAGTATTCTTGGAGCTGTCCACAACTAGGCACGTTATGGATAGTTTTAGAGTTATACAGCACGAAAACAGGCCCTTTGGTCCTACTCGTCCAAGTTGACCAAGATGCCCATCTCAGCTAGTCCCACCTGCCCCATGTTTGCCCCATATCCTTCCAAACCCTTCCCATCCACGCGCCATTCTACACGTAAGTGCAGAATGTTTCTAGCTACGGTCTTGTAGATGGTGAAAAGGCACTGGAGTGTCAGGTACAGTCACATGCTGCAAAATATCAGCCTCTGATATGCTCTTGCGGCGACACTTTTATTATGTCAACTTCAGTTGAATTTCTGGTCAATGGCAAGCCCCAAGATGTTGACGGTGGGAGACTCAACCGTAATTAAGCTATTGAGTGTCAAATGTTAGGCATACTCTTGTCAGAAGTGTGCATTGCCTGGTGGTTTTGTGACACAAATCTTACATAAATGAGTAACAAGAAAAACATCAATGGAAGTTCCGATTATGTTCCTGCTCCATCACTCTCTGCAGATTTCAAATGACACGGAGCAGATAGGAATAAGGAAAATAGATTATCTTATGCAGATCTGACATAATACAAAGTAATTGCCAACAGCTATGCTTCTGCATTACTAAGTTGAAGGGATATGTGACAGCAAGGTTGCTCAAAGATTTAGTAGGATTTATAAATTCTATGACTGTTTTTCTATGGACATCATTCAATGTGTGATTGTCTGCATTAGGCTGCTTTATATATATTACATATTTAAACATCTGCTAGCTCAGGGCTGCACAGCGATATAGTTGCTGCTTTACAGTGCCAGCGACACGGGTTCGATCCCGACTACGGGTGCAGTCTGTATGGAGTTTGCACATTCGCCTTTTGACCTGCGTGGGTTTTCTCTGAGAGCTCGGGTTTCCTCCAACATACAGCTAATTGGCTTGGTAAAATTGTAAATTCGCGTGTAGGATAGTGTTAGTATGCGGGAGTCATTGATTAGCGTGGCCTCAATGGGCTGAAGGGCCTGTTTCCACGCCGTATCTCTAAACTAAATTAAACACTTGTTGAAGTGTACAGCATGAACCTGCTTTTGCCGCTCCCCAGCTGAAGTTGAGGAGGCACATGCCTTCAACTTGTAAATAGCCATGGTCTGAGGAGCTCAGGTCAGAACAATGCTTTTGTATTGAGCAGAGATATTGAGCAGGCCTGCAAATATCAGCACTGGCTGTCTGACACAAATATATCTCAAAGAACTACATGATCAGGCTTTTCCTTGCAACTGTTTTAAATTAGTTTACAAAACACTTGGTATAATTTATAGTCAAACACCCTCAAGGTGCAAGTTATTGAACGATTAGTCTTGCACTGGTGTCATCCTGGTTGGATTATTTGCTCTAAAGTGAAAGAACATCTGAAAGTCTAGCATTAATACAGCACTTCATCATCTTTTGCATAAACACTCCACAGCGCTTTGTACAGGAATAACTTAGAATAAATCAATTCACAGTCAGATTCAAATCATTTTGCTAATGTACACATCTTCATATAAAGGTTTTACAATTCCAGTTCTAATCTGATTTAAAATACATGTATTAAAATTTGCCGATCATTAATTAATCCATCCACTTTGTTCAGATGTTCTTGACTGCTATCAATCATTTAATGTGAGCAATAAGCATGGTTAAAATGTACTATTTGCAGTTTCCTACTTATATTTTATGAATACCATAAATAACATGCGATTCAGAAAAAATTGCTCCAACTCTAATCACCCATGACTGCCGCAGAGTTTTTTTATTTGTCAACTTCTACTTACTCCACCTTTGCCTCAGTCAAATCTGTCAAACAAATTCACCATTTACTCTGGAACTTACTTCTCTATCTGGAAACACTTAATACAAAACATTAATTAAGTGTAGGAAATAAATTCTCCTTATCAAGTCCACACAGAAAATTAGAAGTTGTTCAGCCAGAGCTGAAACAGGAAAGAACTGCAGATGCTGGTTTACGCCAATGGTAGACACAAAATGCTGGAGTAACTCCACTAATTGGAGAACTGCCAGCAGTGTCACTCCTGAAACACTAGTATCACTGGATAGAAGGAATGGGTGACGTTTCGGGTCGAGACCCTTCTTCAGGGGAGAGGGAGACACAGAGATATGGATCGCCAACAAGAATTGATGCAGCAGATAACCAGTATTTATCGTGGAAGCAAAAGATGTTGGAAACTCTCAGGAGGGCAGGTTGCCACAATGGAAAGAGAAACAGCCAACATTTCAGTTGGAAGATTTTTGTCAGAACTGGGAAGGAGACAGATGAGCTTGTTAGGCTGCAAGGATGGTGCTCCTTCCAGTTCATTGATCCAATATTATTTATCCCCATGGTCACCCAAGTTTTCTTGTTCATTGAAACCAAATTGCTTACTTCCATTCACCTCGAAAAAACAGGTCTTAACTGTTCCTTTCTGTTCTCTCCCAGCTAACTAGCTTTTAAACCTTTTATTACACTTCCCTTAACACCACAACATTTCACCTCCTCTAACCATCGTTTATAACGTTCCTTGTCAAAAGTTCTCTAAAAAATACATGCATCAAAGCCACAGCAATTCATCAGTATAATGGCGCCAACTCAAGGAGTTGTCAGATTTTAATAAGCATGGTCTTTCTTTCTGAAATGTTTCATGAAAACATTTGATGAAATGTCCATATGATATTAAAACGTCTTAGCAAGCTGATTTAATATATATATATATATATATAAGATTTAATATATGTAATAATTCATTGTGACAGGATCAAAATCTCACTAACCCTAAAAGCACGCCTCCAAAATATACATATAAAACTCACCTTGTTGTGCTTCCTCTATCAGATGTACAGTGCTAATTTCCTTCCTTTTCAACATAAACTGGAGCCCCTGTACATAATCCAAGACCCAGCTAAATAATTCTTAGTACGACCAGGGATAAATCGTATCTCTTTATTGCACGTGTCTATTTAAAGAGAACCTGCTGACGTCAGGAGACCAGACTACAAAGCTTTGAAATGAACTGCTCAAGCACCTTTCCAGACGCTGTGAAAACTTGCAATGAGCGCTTTTACTAAAGGTCCACTGCAGCCGTGATGTTCACTTAATGAATGTTTCAGGGGTGACACTGCTGGCAGCCCACCAATTCTGGAAAGTTCCGTATAGCATTGAAAGCCACACAGAGTGAAACAGTGACCATGACCATGAGAGTCCTCTTTCACCATTGAATTAACAAAGACCATCCTGTTTCTTCATCTGGACAGAAGCAACAGAAAATATTCCATTCCACTCTCTCACAAGTAATGAGTTCACTACTTATCCGTGAGGGATCATCCATCAGATTCCATGTTGAGCCCTAGGCTAATTAAAGCTTGACATGACACTTCAATGTAGGAATGAACTGAGATTCTTAAACATGAGCACACAACTCTGCTGCAATTTATTAAACTGCACAGACTTTCAAATTGAAAAACATCTTTACTATCAGGAATATAATTTGCTTTTTTAATTAAATCATTAATAGCCAATGAATAGTTAATCTCAACTTTCTCAGATGTGCATTTCACCATTTAAATAAAATGTTAAAAGCAGAGTATGTACTTTAGAATATTCAATCAAAAACTGGTGGAAACCTTTGCACGTTTCACTCTTTACTTACAGTATATCCATATTCAATTGATTTTAGCACACGTTGATATACATAACATTTTGATTCTTCATTCCAAGCACTAGGCTACTTCACATTACAATTATATTGAAAATATCTTGCTAAGGGACAGTGATATTGCTGTACTCTATGCGTGAGCATCAAAAAAGTCATAACCTATGGAATTCTAGAATTTTTTAAATAATTGATGTAGGTACAGGAACAGACAATTCCCCCTAAGTGTTGTTTTTGATGCAGCAAAACGTTTGTATGGAAACAAATGGCTTCAGTAAATTTCATAAACTGCAGGCCAGAAAGTATACAGATTATGTCATTGAATAGCTGAAACAAAAACAGAAAATGCCTGAAATACTCACCTCGTCAGGCTGCATCTGAAATCGGGAGTAAATAGGCTTGAAAAGCTGCAGGGAGGGTGGGTTGGTCAGGGTGAAACCATTGAGGATAAGCAGTAAGCAAGAGTGAATGGGAGCAGTTACTGAGTGAAAACAGAGACAAGATGTAACGTAGACAAAAGAATGAGGGAGTTGTGAGATGTGGAGCAGCGGGGACATGCCCGACAGGTCAGGCGGGATACGTCCTCCGCTCTCAGAGAGGAGAAAACAACAAGCTGAGCTAATATCACAATTGATGATAGAGACTGAGAAATCAAGGTACTGCATTTGTTGAGTTCAATAGAGCTCAGAAAGCAGTAACGTGCCCAGATGGAAGACACGGTATCTTCCTTCAAGTTAGCTCTGGGCCTCACTGTGATAGTACAGGACGCCACAGATCAATAATACATCAGGCTGGGAGTGGGATGGGCAGTGAGTAGCTCAGGGTCGCCCCTGCAGAGAGAATGCAGGTAGTTTGCAAAGCAATCACCCAATCTGCATTTGGCTTCTCCTGTGTGGACAAAACCACCAAATGTGAACACCAAATGCAATTAACTAGGTTGGAAGAATGTACATGAATCCCTGCTTCAGCTGGAAAAAACTGTATGGGTTCTTGGATGGTGGGACAGTTCACAAGTAATAGTAATAGAATTAAGTCATTCGGCCCATCAGGTCCACTCCGCCATTCAATCATGGCTGATCTCTGCCTTCTAATCCCATTTTCCTGCTTTTTCCCTTGACACCTGTGGAGAGTGACAGGAAAAGGTGAAAGGGCAAGTGTTGCATTGCCTGTGGTTACAGAAGAAAGTGCCATCAGAAAAGGAGAGGTGGATGAGAATGGAAAAGTGGGGCGGGAAGTTCAAAGAGAACAGTCCCTGTGAAATGCTGAAACGGGAGGTGAGGGCAACTTCTTTGAAGGCGATGGATATTGTGGAGAATGACCAGTTGAATATATATGCTATTTGTGTGGAAAGCGAATCCTTACAGGAGGCAGAGCGGATGAACAGTAGCAGAGTTAGCTGTGGGTGTCAGAAGGCTTGAGATTGATGTTAGTAGCTTGCCAATCCCTTAACATGGAGACAGAGAGATCCATGGCCACTGAGCCCCTTCTACAGATGGGAAATTCAATGGCATAACACACTTCAGTGCCATTGCTGGCTGCTGCTGGGAAAATCTTGCAATGCAAGTGCTACCCCAGGTTGGAAGACCTTTTGGACAAGTCAATCATTTACCTTACATTCCTCAGGCATCCTGCCATCTCACTGCAACACTTTCACACCCTGAAGTCTATCTTATCCTGATCCCCATGGCTTGACTTTCTGAAATCACAATGTTAATTCAAAGTCCCTCTTCCCTGGACACACTGACTAAGCCCAAGGCTACTAGCCAGCCCAACCTGCATGAACATAGACCAGCCTCTGGCACATTAATTACATCAAAAACCTGCAATGCCTGATCTGCTGATCCAAGACTTTACTAAATGCAGTGAATCCAAACCTATGACTACAGCAGTCATTTCCATCCTACTGCTATGCCCATCTGGCATTTTGTATATGCATGAGAATCTCTATTCCCCTGTTGTGATAATTCCGCTGAATTATTTTTCCAACACATAATGCTTATTTCCCTATTCCTTTGAAATGAAACAAGCCAGTCTATGAGTTCCTTTGCACCTTTCAAATATCTTCCAAAAAGATATCAGCACATGCTTCTTGTTAACAATATGGACTAATATTGGAACAGCTTCATTGACTGGGACTTTGTTTCAAAAAATACAAGTAGATTTGCACTGTTTCATAGCCAGCCTGGCTAACACATAGTAGATTTGCACTGTTTCAGAGCCAGCCTGGCTAACATGTAGCGACAGCACATAATGTCAAGTTTCTTGTGTCTGAACGTATACTCTCAAATGATTCAGATCAGTTTCAAGATGAATTAGATGCAATTCAGATCAATTTCAAAATGAATTAAATGCTTACCCTCCAACCTCTGTTCCCATGGCCATGATTGGTGCCTGCATTGATGTGAAAGGCAATTCATGCAATTGCTCCAATGTCTGGGCATTCAGAACAGCATTTGAGTCCATATAAATGATGCTTCCTCTTTGCAGAGCTTCCTAGAAGTATATGAAAATCAGATTCAATTCAAAATTGTTTTAAACACTCAAAAAATACAATATAAACCGTGGCCCGTATTTTCCAGTACTTTATTGGCTAGACTACCTTAGTAGGTTCCTCAGAGTGCACAGAAAAAAACATTATGCAATATATTTTATTACATTCACTTGACCTACATATGCATTATCATTATTTCTGGCTTTTGCATATGTTCTGTATTAATCTGTATTGAGAAAAGGTCAAGTATTTATGTGCTTGTTTACAACTATATCACATCAGAAGAAGTTATACATCGTAGAAATGGGCCCTTCGGCTCAACGTCCCATCTACACTAGTCCCACCTGCCTGCGTTATGTCCATGTCCCTCTGAACCTGGCCTATTCATGTATCTGTCTGAATGTTTCTTAAACATTGCAATTGTACCTGCCTCAACTACCTCCTCCGGCAGCTCATTCCATACACCCGCCGCCCTTGGCATGAAAAAGTGACCTCCCAGGTTCCTAGTAAATCTTTCATCCCTCATCTTAAACCTATGTCCTCTGGTTCTCAATTCCCCTACCCTATCTATTCCTCTCATGATTTTGTACACTCCTATAAGGTCACCCCTCATCCTCCTGCGCTCGAAGGATTAGAGCCCTAGCCTGCTCAACCTCTTCCTATAGCTCAGGCCCTCAAGTCCTGGCAACATCCTCGTAAATCTTAACTGCACCCTTTTCAGCTTGACAACATCTTTCCTATAACACGATGCCCAGAACTGAACACAATACTCTAAATGCAGCCTTACAGTTTTATGTCTAAATGCAGGATTATATAACTGCAACATGATCTCCCAACTTCTATAATACCCTGACTGATGAAGGTCAATGTGCCAAAAGCTTATTTGACCATCCTAATTATCTCAGGTGCCACTTCCAACAAACTATGTACCTGCAAATCCCTCTGCTCTACAACACTCCCCAGAGCCCTACCATTCACTGTATGGCTTGCCCATGTAGGTCATCCCAAAATTCACCTCCTCACATTTCTCTGTATTAAATTCAATCAACCATTCCTCAGCCCACCTGCCCAACCGATCAAGATCCTGCTGTAATTTTTGACAACCAGCTTCACTATCTACAATAACACCCACTTTTGTGTCATCTGCAAACTTGCTAATCATGCCAGGTACGTTCTCATCCAAATCATTGATATAGATGACAGACAGCAATGAGTCCAGCACCAAACACTGAGGTACACTAGCTAATCACTTTTGTGTCTAGTCACTACAATAGTTGAAGAAGGCACACATACGCTGAAACCAAAACTATCTGATTTGATTAGTCAAGTCAAGTCACATTTATTTATATAGCACATTTAAAAAAACAACTCTCGTTGGCCAAAGTGCTTTACATTTGTTATAAGAATAGTATAAACATACAAACTACATACATATATACATATAGCCCTCGCTCAGAGGACATCAGGAAAGGCTTGGGAGTATAGATAAGTCTTTAGTCTTGACTTAAATGAGTCGATGGAGGGGGCAGTTCTGATGGGGGGGGAGGGGGGCAGACTCTGCCAATGGCAAATGATACATGATCAACTATTAATTTCCAAACGTCTTTCGATAAAATGCATATAAAATGTTACTACATAAGGTAACAAATACCTTGTGGTGTTGGGAATTATTATGGGCTTAAGATGTGGATAGAGGACTGACCAGCAGAAAGCAGAGCATTGGAAATGAGCAATTTTCAAGTTGGCAATTAGAACTAGAGAAATAGGTTGTGGCTTTGGAGACTTAAACCTATGCCCTCTAGTTTTAGACACCACTCATTATAGAAAACCATGAGTGGTGTCTAAAACTAGAGGGCATAGGTTTAAGGTGAGATGGAAATGATTTAAAGGGAAACTAAGGGGCAACCTTTTCATACAGAGATTGGTCGATATGTGACAGAGGAAATGGTGGAGGCAGGTACAATTAAAACATTTAAAAGACATTTGGGCAGGCACACTAATAGAAAAGGTTTAAAATAATGTAGGCTAAACGCAGGCTAATGGGCCTGGGTTGGAGGCAACGGAGAGTTGGGCAGAAGGGCCTGTTTCCATGCAGTATAATTCTTTGACTGTGATCATTGCACTTGGTTTGAAGTCACTGTACATGCCCAAAGGCCTCTTTGTATATATGCCAAATATACAAGGTGGTTTCACACTTAATTTCCATTGGCTTCTACTGGAGCACAAAACTCACCATGAAATTAAACATCAAATGCGCTTAAATATACCATGGGCAACTGAAAAAGGCATTGAAAAATGTACTAATAAATTAAGAATTATTAGTATGTTTAAACCATCAGTAGTGGTGGCAATTTGCATTCAATTTGTTTCATTTGACTTTGTTATTTTGCTTCAAAAAAGAACCATAGAGCTATTACCACTCATCAACATTAAGTATCATTTTAAACAAGGGAAAACTGAAATCTGGTGAATATTCTTTTATAAATTGCACAAGGTAGGCCACCAGATGGCTTCCCATTCTGATGTTTAGAACAAGATTAAGTTCCTCTGATAATATTGTAGAAACGAACTGAATTGCACTCAAAGCTGAGTCCTGTCATTCCAGTTTAAGTATTCTTTGGACATTGTTGTTAGTCATAATACCAGAAACCTCTTATGCATTAAATAGTATTAACATTAACAACTGTGGAATACTATTCAGAAAGACTTTAAATATTTTCAGAGATCGTTTAAACAATACTTCTGTTTACTTAACAATATTAATCTCAACTTCATACAATTATTAATATCTGATTTTGTCATTATTCTAACTCACGCTTCCTTGCTCAGCCTCTGCACTCATCAATATGTTTTTTCTCTGAGAGGTTAAGGAGAAGGTACTCACCCTGTTCGCACTGATGACCCACTGACACCTTACTAACTTTCACCAATAGTACAAACTCACGCACCCACCCAGCCCACCAAATGAATCTTTGCCTCAACTTATTCAAGTGTGAAATCACAGTCTGATTTCTATAGAGTCTGTTTATTGCTTTGTTTTTTTTACAAATAATACCCATGAGAGTAGTTTGTGCTCGAAGGTGTCCTTCCAATCCATCTTTCCACTTCAAGTTTTTCACTTAACAGAAAGGCACCAAAAAAAAATCACCATTGGAATAATTGCATTATATATATCAATGTTTACATTGATATTGACTGAAACACGCTAAGGCCATGGATCAGAAGAGAAAGCAAAATGTTACATAGGATTTCAGAAAATAAATAAATCCCAATGGATTGTGCATACACACTTGAAGATCCCACACCTATTTTTTGTTACAGGCATTACCTAAAAACACCTGAATTATGGATACGTACGAACAAGCTCCCCTAAATATAATTAATGTCAGAAGAAAATATGTCTTGAAAAAAAACTGTTTCCATATAACTTTCCCACAGTAATGACACTATTGTATCCTAAGAACGGAAGCTGCCAGGATCAAGCAGGTAGCTTTGGAAAGGCAGTGTTGCTTTGAGAATTACCTGCTAACATTATTTCTATTGATACTGTGCAATGATAGAAACATAGAAAACAGGTGTAGGAGTAGGCCATTCGGTCCTTCGAGCTTGCACCACCATTCAATATGATCATGGCTGATCATCCAACTCAGTATCCTGTACCTGCCTTCTCTCCATACTCCCTGATCCCTTTAGCCACAAGGGCCACATCTAACTCCCTCTTAAATATAGCCAATGAACTGGCCTCTACTACCTTATGCGGCAGAGAATTCCACAGATTCACCACACTCTGTGTAAAAAATGATTTTCTCATCTCGGTCCTAAAAGACTTCCCCCTTATCCTTAAACTGTGACCCCTTGTTCTGGACTTCCCCAACATCAGGAATAATCTTCCTGCATCTAGCCTGTCCAACCACTTAAGAATTTTGTAAGTTTCTATAAGATCCCCCCTCAGTATTCTAAATTCTAGCGAGTACTGGCTAGATACTCTAATGTATTAATGCAATGGCCAAAGATACCTGAATCCCACCAAAATTAGCCACTGAGAGCAGGGTGCCATGATTTTGTATCATTGTAACTAAGCAGGGAAGGCCATAAATAAATGTTCATGGTAATTTCCCCTCATAACAGCATTCATCATGATACTGTGGCTACCATATCGAGTGATTTTGAGTATTTTCCAGTTTCTGGGCAAAATCAAATCATGGACAGAACCCAACAACATAAAACACATTTATAACCTGTGGTCAGACTGCTGTGTTCTATTAGTGCTGTGTTCTATTAGTATTAGTCATTCTAACTCCCCTTCCATTCCCATACTGACCTTTCTGCCCTGGGCCTCTTCAATTGCCAGAGCGAGACCTCACGCAAGCTGAAGGAACTGCACCTCATATTCTGCTTGGGTAGCTTACATCACAACAGTATGGAGAATTCAATGTTCATGCCTTTGGGTTTGTAAGCTACCCAAGCAGAATATAAGGTGCTATTCTTCCAGTTTGTACAGGTTTCACGGCAGCAGCGGAGGAGGCTGAAGACAGACAGATCCGAAAGAGAATGGGAAGGGGGAATTGAAATGGCTAGCAACCACTGGCTTCAGCTGGCTCTAGTGGACAGAGCATATGCGTTTGGTCACCCAGTCTATGCTTGGTAGAGGAGGCCACTCCAGGAGCACTGAAATACAAAAGACAAGGATGCAGGAGATGCCTGTAGTCCTAGTTGATAGAAATAGACCAGACTCTTTGAAAGACTGCTTCTTAATGGCTGAATTTATAAAATCGTTATCAGTCAGACACTTCGACCTGCATTATCAGTTCTGCCCAGATAGTATCTGCTGCCTGGCTCCTGCTGAGGAGGCAGTAATGCAACCACATGTTTCTATTAATGAAAACAATTTGCTTCATAACAGTTCAAACTTGCATAATTTCTTTCTGAATATATGCATGCTCAAAACTTTAACATCAACTCTAAATATGCTCTAAAATGCAGAGGGTTCCAAAGACTCTTTGCACATTTAAACCAGATATTTATGGCGTTTAATCCTAATACGGTGTCAAGCTCTTTTACTGTGAGAATACAACATTTGGCGTCCAAGTGAAATTACATTAGACCTAATTTCAGATTTTACACAGCATGGTATTTCTGCAAAGTAGTTATCATTCTGGGATAACACCACATTCCCAGAATATATTCACTTTAAGACTGGATCCAGAGAAAAACTACTTTTTATGTTCTATTTTGCGAATGTTTGATAATGCGAATTGCTCTGCTCTGTACCAATTTGGTTTTCAACTGCAACACTTTTGTTTCGATATTGTGAACACATTTCTAGCTCCTGCCATTTAAAAGTTGAACCATAATTATTGACATAATAAGGCCAATAGATTAATCTCTTCCCCTACTCCATTCACAAAGCAATGAGCACTAATTATGATGACTATCTACTGATCAACCATAATTATATAAGTACTATCCAAATGGCTATTAATGTTTCAGTGAGTTTATTTGGAACCTTTAGAGCTCTAAGAATTATTGCAAAGATAATATAACTAAAGTTGCTAAATCAATAGTAATGAATCAATGCCATTCCAAATTACATATAGTGACCTGATATAACCTAAAACTTAACAGAAAATGGAGATGGAAAATCGGAAAATTCTTTTGCTACATATTAAGGCTCCTACCTGGAATGAAGCGAGAGTGTTGGGTAAATACTGGTACCTAAGCTGCTGCTGCATTGTCCCCTTGCTTGAAACACTAGTGCTTGTATACCGAGAAGATAAAGTGGAAGCCTGGGAAAGAGATAACTGCATAATAACAAAACAAATGCCAACTTAGTTGCTTTCCTATAACCTCCTTCATAAAACGTTCACTTCTATCATAACATCTCATATTCTGTGGGATTATGGGCTGACTGGTAAGGCCATTGTGGGATCTATAGATTCTGCCAAAGGTGGAGAAGGAAGTGCTGTTTTCACTCAGCTTGTGTGAGCTCCTGGCAATGGAAGTCGACATTCTCTGAGGCATCTCAAATGCTCCAACGCTGTTTCGAGTGGCGACGGGTCAAAAATTCCTACCTTCTGGTGGGATGTTACAATTTTTCAATGTCAGAACATTTGAATGGGTTGCTCTGTCTTGCTAGTCATCTCTTGCCAAGGAGTAGCGTGTTCTTGTGGCAATCTGTTGTTGGGCATGCAAATCCTGTGCCCTGCCCATCAGTTGAATATCATTAAATATCCAATGCCGGTGAGGTTAGCCTAAGAGAGGATGTTGATGTTGGTTTGTTTATTCTGCCATGGGATTTATACGGGTTTGCACAGCCAGTGTTAATGATACTTCCAGTGTTTAAAACTGCCTGCTGTGAGTTATACACACCCTGCAAAAATACAGGAAAGCAGTTCTGCACAGTCGACTATAATATTGATGCTGGATCTGATAATGTGGTCTCTCTTTTCCTGAGGCATGCTAAAGATGATGGTTATTTCATCAATATCTGCTTTCACTGTGAGGTGGTTCTGAAGATAAGGGAGGTTTTACTAGGTCTCATTGTGGACCTTTATTGTTGAGGGTTGGGTGGAATTGAGCAGTGAGCGAATGTTAGTGCAGGATCCTTATGGCGTTACATGTTTATTGAAATGCTCACTCGCTTGAATACCCCAATGAACAAATTAACAATAGTGTGGAGCAAAGTCTTCAAATTTATGCATCTACAAGTATACTGCAATGCAATGACCCAGTCCAAGTGAATTAGTTCTTGCGTCTGGCCAGCACTGCTTTGTCCTGCATATTAGCTGCACTCCAGGGGGTAGTTTGTTGACGGCAAGGTGCTGTATTGCCGCAAGAAACATCGAGAAGTGTTGGGTTAATTATGCCATCTTACTTCACTGAAATTGTCCGATGTGGGCATGATGATTAAAATAGTTGCTTATGCCATTATGTAGCAAATGTAGGATCAAGGCAAATATCTATGGACAGACAGATTTGTTGATCGACAGGATCAAACACTTCTATAAAGTTTCAAAAGGCCACAGGCCAGTAGTTAATGCCATTTCCTGCATTTCTTGAGATTCTATGCAATGACAGTCATTTGACTGGATGGATGGAATCAACAAAAGGAGGTGAAGATGACCAAGGAAAACCCTACCAATTACTTTCCTTGTGGCATACAACATAAATACTACGATGAAGCAACCATGGTTGGGTATGCCTCGTTTCTTGGAGAACATCACAATTACAGCATCTCTAATAACGCCTTGTTCACAAATGTGGGAGGGGAGGCTGTGAATTTTCTCTCCACCAAATTTTAGAATTTCAATCGTTTTCCCAAAATCATGTTTACTTAACTTCACTGCAGGGTGGTGTTAGTATTGGAAAGGATAGCTTGCTGAGGGATGGAGTCAAAGGCATTTGCATCATGGACAGAGTAACAGTAAGGAGTTCTTAGAAATGCTCCTTGCAGCAGCCACTGACCGCCTCACTTTCGCTGATAAATTCTCCTCCATTTTTCGCACTCCGGAAATTGATCTCTCAGCCTCAAACAGCCTCTCAATCTACTTCTTCCAATTCTTGCAAATGCTGTTGTACTTTCATCCAAAGGCCTGTGATATCCTTATCCAAAACTACTTTACAACTTACAGAATTGCAGTCACTCCTCCCATATAATGCTCTCCCACCAAAATATTGATCACCTGGCCAGGTTAGTTCTACAGTATAAGGTCTAGTATGGCACCATCTGTAGTTAGGCTGAAGAAGGGTCTCGACCCGAAACGTCACCCATTCTTTCTCTCCAGAGATGCTGCCTGTTCCGGTGAGTTACTCCATCTTTTTGTGTCTATCTTTGGTTTAAACCAGCATTTGCAGTTCCTTCCTAGACTATTTACATATTGTTTCAAGAAGCCCTTCTGGATACATCTTACAAACACTGCCCCATTGAAGCCTTTAGCATAGTTAATATTGGTCAATACTAGGGAAGTTAAAATCGCTACCAAAATATCTCTTTTTCTCTTCTCTTCTCTTTTCCATGATATGCTGCTGGCTATTTGGGAAGGCCTATGGTATAACCCCATCATTTGGATTGCATCTTTCATTCCCAAGTACTACTCGTATGGCCTTGTTGGATGAACCTTCTAAAATGTCCTCTCTTAGTGCAGTTGTTGCATTGTCCTTGGTCTGTAATACAATCTCCCCCAGCTTTTTTACATATCTTTCTGACACATCTGAAACTTCTAATCTCTGGAACATTGAGCGGCCATTCTTACCCTTCTCTTAGACAAGTTTTTGCCATGGCAACAACATCATAGTTCCATGTATTAATCCAGATGATCTGCCGTATCCATTGCACTCCTTGCATTAAAATACATGCGCTTCAGAAATAAATGCATTGCAGGAATGTCAGTTTTAAAATCTGCAAACAGAGATCTTCTCAGGCAGCCCTGAAGTCCATCATAGTTAGAACCTGTCAATGGACATTTGGGTTCCCTGCTAGAAAATGCAAGGGGTGGTTTGACAAGGATGACCAGGAGATCTGGCCACCAAGTACCTACAAATTGAAGCAATCCTTCAGTTGGAAGTTTCACTATATTTCATGGGACCAGGCAACAATAGGCAGCTGAAAACCGAAGTGCAACACAAAAGTTAAGATCTAACAAATGGATGGAGGTGTGGGGGGGGTCACAGGAGATCCAGCAATAACCACAACAAACATCAAGTCTGTCTCCAGAGCTGCCTCTTCTATAGCTGTGTCAGCAGTCAGGGAAAAAGAGAAAAATCAATAAAAGGTACAATCAGACTTACAAGTGAGAAAGTGCAGAACGCAGTAAATAATCTGATTTACCATTTCTCCCGAGAATTGACAAGTGAATAATTGTCCCATCAGATAAAGAAACATGAAGCAATGCCAATGATTCATCATAAATCAGAAAAAAATTCTAGACAGGGTCGAAGCCATTAAATTCTGGAGAGATGGTATTGACTCAGAATGCCAGAGAACCTGGGATGAAAGCTGTGATAACCTGTAAACTACTTATCAGTATGAAACAATTAGTAGTCCATAAATGAAGGACAACTTGAAACAGGCCCAATCATAAAATGGGGAATAAAGTAGCATCACTTTCTCGCATGTAAAATAATGCAATCAAGATTCGGGAGTGAACATAAATTGAATCATCAATAGAATGAATTCAGAAGAAGATTCTGCTGGTCAACTACTAGACTTCTTTGCAAAACTTGTAATCCAAGCAGACAGGAGAAACCTCACAATGATGATGTTTCAAATGGCTTTAATAAGGTTCGACGTGTAAAATAATAATTAATAAGGACAAAGGAAAGAAAGTGGGAACATGAAATGGTAATTCAGCTCCTCAAGCCATTCAATGAGTTCACAGCAGGTTAATATTTTAAAAATTCTGAAGTACTCTAGTTTCAGAACCCCTAATACATTTGCTTATCAAAAATCTTCCAATGTCAGTTTACCAACACTGATAAATTGAACACTGAACCTTCCAAGGCCAAAATATCTTTCCTGACATCCAGTGCCCAAAACGTTGTCTTTTGTATGGAGTCTCGGCAATGTTCCATATAAATGTAATCTTAGTGCCTTTGACATAAAATCCAACACACCATTACTTATTTTTTGTCTCTGCTGTTGGGAATTGACAGCACAACTTACAGCCAGCTCACTGGTTGATAGTAAGAAATAATGTACAAAGGATTGAATGGAGTGCAAATAATGTACATTGGATTGAAAATACACAACATGATTGGCATTTGAAATAGCTAAGGGCAAAGCTGCATGTAAGAAATCCAAATGGATTTGATGTTACTTATATCCAACCAATTCAGAATAGCATGTGATCATTTTCTAGTGCTGGCTCACAAATTGCCAAATCTAAAGCATTCAATTGAATTCCACTGCTTGTCATCATGAAATCTGAACTCCTGACCTCTGAGTTGCTGGTTCAGCAGCAGAAGCATCTACCTACAATATCGCATGGCAAAGTCAAACTGGAATATTACTTTAGGTTGAATTGCAAAAGCAGAATTAGAAGATATAGATAGGTTAAACCTGTAAATCAATAAATGTTCCTTCATGCAGGCAAATTTTTGTTCACGGAATTAACCTTCAGCAGTGTAGCCAAAAATCTGAGGTCATTCACATGGAACATTAGGATCACTCTGCAGAGATGAATTAATTCAGGTCTTGTGTCTTCATCATTCTTAATTATAGCTCAATCCAGTGATATAACTGTTCACATAAGACACATGGACTGACCTCTTGCATGTAACAAATGTCTGCGGACCATTTTGCTGAATCTCTGGAGTGCGATTCAAAGTCTTTGTTGGAGATCTGCACACCAGTTGTGTCGTGTACACCAGATAAACAAGGAATCAGGTGCGACATCCTGTGCAATTGATGAGCCTATTTGTCATGTTTCATGTGCTTGGGAAGTCACCAAAAACGAATTAATTGGATGATTGAAAAGTTCAAGTCTGAGAATGATTTTTCTCATTTAACAAAGCACGTGAACAATATTAATAAATGACTGGTGAAAGAAAGCATGGAAATATACAGGCACTGAGAACGGACAAAATTAGATTACATTTACAGGCAATTGACAATAGGTGCAGGAATAGGCCATTCGGCTCTTTGAGCTAGCACCGCCATTCACTGTGATCATGACCGATCATCCACACTCAGTACCCCGTTCCTGCTTTTTCCCTATATCCACTGACTCCGCTATCTTTAAGAGCTCTATCCAACTCTCTCTTGAAAGCAAACAGAGAATTGGCCTCCACTGCCTTCTGAGGCAGAGAATTCCACAGATTCACAACCCTCTGTGTGAAAATGTTTTTCCTTATCTCCGTTCATAATGGCTTACCCCTTATTCTTAAACTGTGGCCCCCGGTTCTGGACTGCCCCAATATCGGAAACATGTTTCCTGCGTCTAGCGTGTAGAAAACCTTAATAATCTTAATAATAATAATATGGTTCAATAAGATTCCCTCTCATCCTTCTAAATTCCAGAGTATACAAGCCCAGCCGCTCCATTCTATCAACATATGACAGTCTCACCATCCCGGGAATTAACCTCGTGAATTTATGCTGTACTCCCTCAACAGCAAGAATGTCCCTCAAATTTGGAGACCAAAACTGCACACAATACTCCAGGTGTGGTCTCACTAGGGCCCTGTACAACTGCAGAAGGACCTCTGTGCTCCTATACTCAACTCCTCTTGTTATGAAGACCTACATGCCATTCGCTTTCTTCACTGCCTGCTGTACCTGCATGCCGACTTTCAGTGACTAAGGACCCCCAGATCTCTTTGTACTTCCACTTTTTCCAACTTGACACCAATCAGATAATAATCTGCCTTCCTGCTTTTTCCACCAAAGTGGATAACCTCACATTAAACTACATCTGCCATGCATCCGCCCCTCTCACCCAACCTGTCCAAGTCACCCTGCATCCTCATAGCATCCTCCTCACAGTTCACACTGCCACCCAGCTTTGTGTCATCTGCAAATTTGCTAATGTTACTTTTAATCCCTTCATCTAAATTGACGATATTCTTTCTGCCAAGTTGCATGTTTACTTTTGACGTACTTTTAATTTATATTGATAGAACTCTTTTAGCAACACAATCGCAAGCACCCATTCCTTTCGGGATGGTCAGGTTTCCCACAAATATGTTGGTCCTTCCATCCATTACTGAATTGCTCAGAAAAGTAAGCACTACCTAGTTTACTATTTTGGCCTCCAATAGTTCCACCATCATCAGGATTTATCCTACATTAAGATAGAAACTGTCGCGAAAAGAAGAGGAAAATTATTCAAGGGTAAAATTAAAATCCAGACATTGGAGATGAAAGAAGTGTAGCAATATTTTACTTTGTGTGATATAAAGTAGCAGTAGAATAGAGAATTCAAAGGAGTGATTGCTCAATCTCAACCTTATTTTTCTCTTCTATGTTTCTGTGTTAACCCATGACAAATCGTTTCAACCAAAGAGCATCTGCTTGGGTGGAACAGCTACAGATGTCACTGGTGTGAGTCAGCTCGTTGCTTTGGCTGCGAATGCTGCCTGTGAGATAGAGGTCAAAACTCTGGGATTCTGAATTTTCAGTGATCTCATAATTTGGCGGGAATAGAGGAAATAAAATTTCAAAATTAACATTAAAATCACTCACCCCTGTCCCGTGTTGAGGCCCGGAAGAATCTGAGGTTTTCCACACTAAGTATAAAAGAAAGATACATGTACAATCATATGGGCTGTTTCGCATCGATGAAGTATGCATAACTTATTCATTGGCTGAAAGGTGATCAGCGCTTGAGTACCCAATTCATCAAATACCCTGTGCATTCAAGATAACTTTTTTTTACTCCTATCTGTACATGTTTAACCCTTTTTCAAGTACGTCCCCCATTCTGCATAAATCTGAGTGAGACTTTAATAGTGGAAGTAGTCCAGTTATCACAATTTGCACCAGAGCCCAAAATGACCCTCCGTTCCCCAAACACACTAGTACATCAATTCCAGGAATGGACACAAGCCAAAAATCAGTAAATTAAAAGAGTTAACTCAGCATAACTCAGCATTGTCCTTTTCAAGAGACCCATTTTAGTTGTCCTTTTTTGATGGCTACCTGGCAGATTGTGTATCATGCTTACAAGTCTGTTTTTTTCACGGGTACTACCTTCTTTATGTAATATAGTAACCAAAATTCTACATAATGCTCTGAAGTGTGTTCATAATAGTTTAGGATACCTATCTGTTTCCAATGTTCCCTCCACAGAAATAACCCTAATTATTGGTTTGCTATAGTTATTCCAGAATCTACGTGATCTGCAGTTTTGTACTTCCACATTCCTATGTTACACATATTAATTCTTATTTTGGAATATGTATTGTATGATGCATAAAATTAAAAAAAATATACAGCCAATTCATTTTCCTTTTGCAGTTTTATTTTCCAATTCCTGAAAGAGATTTGAAATCCGTCTTATGAAACCGCAATATATTGAATTTTAAGGTTCGAGAAACACATTCTGTAACTTCTGTTATGAGCATGAAAACAACCTATTAACCGATTAAAATGCTCCCAAAAAAACGGCTTGTGAAGCAGTTAACAAATAACTTACAGGATGAAGAGGACAACTGGGGTTTTTTATCAGGTGTATTCGCTGGTTGCTCAGGACTCGTGCTCAAATGCCGATCTGCACGACATGAGAAATGGAAGGTGATGGTACCCGATTCAACCTGTTTCACCTGAAAATAAAAAAATAACTTTGGGATTTACATTTCCTTTACAGAAGAAGACCTGAATTTATAATGGTTATTTCCAATTCTGAATCGACCTGGAGGTGATGATTATGAGCCATCTTCCTCATTTTCTTCAGTCCCCGTGGTGAAGGTAGTCCCACTGTTAGGTGGGGAGTTTAATTTGGCACAGCTATAACAAAAAATTAGTTATAAGTTCGAATGATGTGCAACTTGGAGATTGTGGTGTCCAGTTTTGCCCGATCCTTCTGCATGATACAGATGTGTAAGTCTGAAGATGGGTTGCTACCTGATACGTCGCCCATTCCTTCTCTCCAGAAATGCTGTCTGGCCCAATGAGTTACTCCAGCATTTTGTGTTTAACTTCAGAAGGAATACAGATGCTGGTTTACACAAAAAACAGGCACAAAATGCTGCAGACACTCAGCGGATCAGGCAATATCTCTGGATAGAAGGAGTGGGTGACGTTTCGGGTCAAGATCCTTCTTCAATAAACCTTTTACTGAGTTAAAGTACACCTTTAACTTATGGTAAAACAACACTGATAAAATCTTTTTTTTTTAATGAGGACTCTCACCTGCCTTACCTATCCTGTTCCGTAAGTTGCTTGCCATACCCATTATATCTCTGGCTCTCACCCATCATACAACAATATCATAGCATACTGTGCAGAACTATGGGGCTCAGCGATGAACTTTTAGAACAGGCTGCGGGCTGGAAGGAAACATTGATGAAACTAATGACACAATCACCACAGGATGCTCTGAGAATTTAATTATCTGTATTCTGCTCTGAATCCCTGGGGTGTGGCTATTAACATGATTTAGCAGAACTGTCATGAGAGCAAAACCCAATGAGCAACTTTTCAGAATGCTGATAAACCTGGCCTTTTCCCCATTGAAACTTCTTTGTTGAGCCAACAGCAAACATCAAACAGAATGAGGTTTCTAAATTGATCAATTCATAAGGTGTTTACGATAAATAGGACAAAGATGGCACAATCTTAATGATGATCATAGCGGAGGATGGAGAATAGAGGAGAGGAGGGAGGATACTGTCATATGTGTGATTTTTATTGTATGATGGGCGAGAGCCAGAGATATAATGGGTAGGTCAAGCAATTTATGGAACAGAATACGCAGAGCAGGTGGGAGTACTCATTATTCCCAAGGCAAGTAAAATTAATTTCTCGGACAAGATTATGTTAGTCTCTTTCATACTTGGTGAAGCTAGCCTCCTGCAAGAACTGGATTTCAATTAAAGGCCAGAATTGTTCCCGTATTAGTGGTCCTGGCTATTTCCTTGCCTTAGTTAATTAATTCAGTGCATATATCAGCAAAAATTGCAAAGCACAAATTTAGTAAATTGGACAAGTCTTGCATTAAGTGCCTGACAACATTAAGCACTTGGGTTTTAGATTAAATTCCTTTGAACAGCAGACAAACGCATTGCTCTGAATGAAAGAATTACCAGGTCAGTATTTCAGAGAGATTGCCTATGGTAGAAAGTTAAGAATCTACACATTTTAGACAACGAAATGAGGTCAGCAGGATATCATTATGTTACATATATTTGACAATAACGCAATCTGTTGTAAATGCTTTGGAAAATGTACATTCTTGCCAAGTTAAGAGAGGCTGTTAGCTGGGTTATGAAGTGTGTGAAGTGCACCAATGATTTCTTAAACTTTTTTTTTGCTAAAGGCAAAATATGTCCCATTTTCCTAAAAAATAAAGAGGAAGATTTGACTCTATTGCCTTCCATCACAGAGAGGGATGTGGAGTGTGCTGTGGTGGATGTTTATGTTAACTTTTATGTGGTTGTGTGTCTTGTTGCTTTTATTTTTAGTATGGCTGTATGATAATTTGAATTTCACTCTACCTTTAATTGGTTCATGTGACAATAAACTGACCTTGAAACCTTGAAAACAACTTCTGCAAATGGAAAGAGTTCTTCACAGATTTTAATCTTGTTTCACACTCAGGGAAAAAAAAACCCAGCCATTTGTTACAGCAATAGGTCCACTTCCAAATCTGTTTCAGCATGAGGCTCTTATCACACTTCTTTTCTCCAGGTTTTCTCACCTCTTTTGCCAATATAGTAACATATGCTGGAGAACTACACAGAATTTCCAGCACAGAAACAGACAATTCGGCACAATGAATTTATGCTAGTGTTTATGTTGCATACAAGCCTCCTTCCAGCTTACTCTATCTCTCCCAATCACATCTTCCTTGCTCCATTCTTTTCATATATCTATTTAGTTTCTGTATTTTAATGTATCTATATGGTGCTTGTGCTGCCACTCCATGCAACAGCAATCTTGTACTCTGAGAACAGAAGCTTCTCATAAATACCTTGGTGAATTTATCAGTAACTTATGACCTTATTATCGCATTTCTTTCACCGTAACTGCAATGGGCAAATTAATAATTGTGTTTCTTACATTACAACAGTGACTGCATTTTAACATTATTTCATGTGCCATAAAGCGCTTTGGAATAACCCGAGGTGATGAAATCTGGTGCATGATAACAAGTTGTTCTTTCCTTTAGACACAAGGAACTGAAGATGCCAATTTACAAAACAAGTGCTGGAGTAATTCAGCATCTCTGGAGAACATGGATGGATGGATGACGTTTCGGATTGGATCCTTCTTCAGACTGTGTTGTAGTGGGGTGGAAATAGCTGTAAAAGAGGGGGAAAGTTGGAAGAGAGGGAGGGGAGAAAGTTGTATGAGAGGTGGGGGAGGGATAAAGCCGGGTGAGTGATAGGTGGATATGTGAGTGAGGGGGGTTTTGATTGGCAGATCACAGACCAGAGATGAACAGGCAAGGTGGTGAGATGAGAGAAGTTGTGTGAAACGTGAGGCCAGAGGAAAGAATATTGATGGAAGGGTACAGGAGGATGGGGAAAGATAAAAATGTGTTTGGCAGATCAGAGACCACATACCTCATCTGAACTCATCTCCGTGGAGGGAGTTTTGTAAACCAGCAAATTGCATGGGTTGGGTGAGGGTCCACCATGAAGTGATACTGTTATATCAGAGTTGCTGTTGGGTCCCAAGAATGGATTCCAAACCGCCCACCTCAGTGTTTGCATATATGCAGTGTTTTCCAATGACATGCTAGATACCTGTAAACAAAAATATTTGCTTCTTTAGGAAAACATGATACAGAATTCATCATTAATCAGTATCCACCAACAAGGAGTTGTACTTATAGAGCAGTTAAATGTGGTAAAAATGTTTTGAGGCACAATACAGGAATGTTATCAATATCAACTGTAAATGCACCATCATTTTTGCAATGTATTTACTGAGAGTTTCGTGAAATCCCCCTGTGTTTTCATTACCTGACAAATAACGTGCAGCACTTTTTTACGACTATCTATGCTCATTACAACGTTATTATTTCAACCAATATAAAACACTTTACAAGTGTCTGCTGTATGCCGTGCTTTGATTCACCGTCTGAGTTTTCCCCTATGTGATCTGGGAGTGAAAGGCTGAACTCAAGTATTTTATGCACACATCATTAAAATTACAAGATATAACTTTAAATTTCAAAGGCGGCTTGATGTTACATCAATGTTTTGTAGAATAAAATTTCACTTAAAATTTATGGTTCTGCAATATTAGAGTGATTACTAATTAAAGTGTTTTTGCAACAGTTAAATTACGTAAAATTACATGGAATGTGCAAATTAGAGAGGATGATTTGATCTAACTGCTATATGCACATGTATACGCTTAGTACAGCTTCTTCCTTCCCACCTGCATCTAAATCTCCATAATATCATCATAAATGACTTTTATTTTCTCCCTTATTGTTTATCCAGCATGCCCCAAAATATATCACTTCATAGAAACATAGAAACAGTTAAGTTTGTTAGTTTGACATAATTATTGGGTAAAAAGTTAATCCAATCTCAGTGACAATGCCTTGAAGTCTTGTACAATAGGATTTTTTTAAACAACTTCAGTATGAATGGCTCTCCTCAGAAGGTTTAGTACATACTTTTGCCTTCCTACTTTAATAGGGTTACCACATAAAACTAAAAACTGGCATCACAGTGGGTGGTCAGAGAGTTGAGAGATCAGAAGGGCTTTATTGTCATGTAAATCTTAGTTATGGATCTCAGAAGGCATCCGAGGTCACAAGGTTAGTAGACATTCTAAGCAAAGTGGTTTTCACCACCCCGTATACTTTCTTCTTTGGCCCCTTTTTAGTGACTAGTCAGCGTGGATCTAGCAAAAGTTAGTTGCTTTTCACTCAATAAGGGAACAGAGAACAAGGTAAAGGCCCAAGAATGTCAGACAAGTCACTTAAGCGGGATAAAATCAGACATTTATTTTCAAACTATATAGCCTGATATGGGTACAAGAATAGGACTGAACATCATCTCTCAGTAATATTATAAAATCATCTTTTCTAAGAGAATATCCAGTTCAAATACTTCAGCAATGATAGGATTTTTCAATGGCATTAGCATTAATTTATACTCACTTTATACTCATTTGACTTCTATACAATAGAAAATCCAGGTAAGACATTAAATGAACTACCAATCACTTTCAAATATTTTGAGTTAGTTTTGAAGATTCAACATTTCAGAACCTGTTGATAAAGTACTTTTTGAATAAAAATGTTAACTTTGCAGTCTATATCCACTGGCATTGATGTTTGTATTTGCTATTAAATTAATAAAATGAAGTATAATCTTAAACATTGAGCGTTTGGAACATCCAGCACATTTAATTTGCCACAAAATGAAAGCATGTGTTCTCCCTGAACAAGATCAGCAGCCTCTTCCACCTGTCTGATGGAAGTGAATTCTATTCAATGCTGGAAAGTGAAGATGGACAAATTAAGAACACACAGACAATATAAACCCTGATGACAATCCTGTAGCATTTCCACATTTCCACATGAAAAAGGGGTGGCATATTAAAGTGGCAACAGCATTGGCTGGTGACAAGACTCTGTGATGTGCTGCATAAAATAAATTAAAAAATCAACAACTGCAAATTTGGTTATAAATCTAAATGAATTAATCAGGAAAACTGAATGCTTTACAGTTCCTGGTGTTTACATTTTCAATAAAACAAATTCAATTATTTTCCAATTGGATGCATTTTTTATGTATTCAAATTAGTTTTCCAACAGTTACAAGTCAGCTGCAAATCAATCATATGGGCAATGAACTTAGTAATGATACAATTGTTTAGAGAAATAGGTTACTATGGATAGGTTTATAGATAATATATAGGTAAATTTTTTATATGAATATTTAATTTACAAGAAAAACTAAGTCACTAAAATTGACTTGGGGAAATTTAGTGTATGGGGCATATATTGTTTAAATAATATCGCTAAGAGGATCATCAATTTATATGTCTTTTCATTGGTTGAATATCAGACCTTTGAAATGTTAAAGAAGCCATAACTTGATTTTTACCAGTTTTCTGTCATAAACTAAACCTATAATGAGAAAAGTGGTTTATAGTTTAATTGCCCTGCAATATATTAAACAGGCGTTGTAAAGGTTTAAACAGGAATACAATTAAACTTCCATTTTAACAACTGAATGCCCTCAAATGAGTTTCCTTACTTAAAATAGAGACAGGAACTGATCTTGAATTATTAATATCCAGGAACCAATTTTTCAAAAAATAGTTCTATTTATACTGGCAGAGTAACATAGTGCTTATGCTATTAAATTAGCAGCAACTGTTCTGGACCATTGATCCAGAGACATGAATTTGAATCCTACAGTGTCCTTTGAGGAATTCAAATTCAAATAATTAAACAGATCTTGAGAATGAAAAAAAACGTTAAACAAGTCTGAGGGATTGTGACAATGTAATAAATGTACAGTAAACCCTCGCAATGACAGGCGGAGGCGAGAGAGCGAGCAATGAAACACTCTTGAACAGTGTTGCATGGGGCACGGGTTTGCAGTGGCTGCAACAATGCCAGGTCCCAGGGTGCTGGATGCAGATGCAGCGCATGCAACACAGCACCTGCGTGGCCCAGGCAGTGCAAGCCCAGATAGTGCATGCCTCGGTCACCTGGTGATGGCACGAGGCTCCCATTGCATTGCCCCCCACTTCCGCCAGGTTACCCAGTGTGCTGGCGCACCGTGGCATGTTTCCGGTTGTGCGAGAGCGACAAAAGTGCACAGCGCAGAGGGTGCGTGAGTACCGGGCCGTCCCCGTTACACTGTGTGTGGATGCGGGGGGCTCTGTGGCTCCCTGGACTGGGAATTCCCACTGGTTAAACCCCCTCCAACACCAGGTTTGGAGTTAACCATTAAGATTTACCCCACACATTTGTTTATAGCGGACAATCGTCAATAACGGGCAACATTCAACCCCCCCACCCCCTCACCCTCACCTCCCCCCCCGCGGTCCATTATTGCAAGGGTGTACTGTATTGATAAAAACACATCTGATTCATTCATGTTCTGGTAACAATCACAACATTCCTTCCCTAAAGAATATTTTTCAAAAGCCTCCTATGTTGTTGGATATAGTTAAATATGGTTGAATCTTAGCTGCTTCCTCAGAAGCTGTGTGACATTCCCCAAACTTAATCAGTTGATATTCTAATTCTTAATGTTAAAATGCTTCTCATATTCTCATGGACAAGGATAAGGAATCCCATGTTTCAGTACCAGTAAGCCATTAAGCTCTTCCTTTCTGCCCTCAGCTGGAGTAACTCAACGGGACAGGCAGCATCTCAGGAGAGAAGGAACGGGAGATGTTTTGGGTCGAGACCCTTAAATAAATTTGTTGGTTTGGCAGAATTGCAACTCACTCTAACTGGAAAACTGGTTGGTTCATTCCTTGTTCCTGCTCAACTCAGCCAGAGGAACAGTCAAGGTGTTATAATCAGCTAAGAGGACAGGGCTATACAAACGAGGACTTGAGTGATGATGCAACTGGAGTTTCTGTTCCTGATTGTCCCTTGTGATTAGTGTTGAAAGACACAAATGAAAATATCAAGTAGCTGGCATCTGCTTTCCTGTTCCTCTGGACTTTTTTTTCCTTTAGGTATAACCAATTTGCAGCATAAATCTACAAATAATTATATGGCCACTGAAGAGTAGCTCCAAAATAATGAAATCAGCTGATTGTTAAAACAAACTGTGTTCTCTGCTCTTTGTGGTAACAAGCCCAATTAAATAATTAGATTCTGGGTTCTATGTTTTTCAATGTGCAGTGCTAATATTAGCGCCTGGCAAAGTATAGTGACAAAAATGGCACTGAATAGTTAGAATCTTACTTACAATGTTGCCCAGCAAGTAATTTTAACATGCTATTTTACTGCTGACAACATTGGTTACAGATTTAAATAAAATGATCGCAGAGGTAGTTGCCAAATTGGAAACAAGACGGCTGTGGAGAAAAGTCAGTGGGTATTTTTAAGGCACAGATTGACAGATTGTTCATTAGTACGGGTTATGGGGAGAAGGCAGGAGAATGGGGTTGTGTGGGAAAGATAGATCGGGCATAATTGAATGGTGGAGTCGACTTGATGGGCCAAATGGCTTAATTCTGCTCGTATAACATGATTTTTTGCAATTTCTCATATATCAGCAAAGTGAATGATGCACCCATGGAATCATACAATATGAAGCCCACCATCATCATAAGCCTTCAGAAGCCATAAAGTACCCATCAGCATTAATACCATTTTCTACCTTTTTGACTTTTACATTGGGTGGAGAGAATCTGCATAAAATCCGATCCCAGTTTTAATTTGACACCTAATTCACTTTCATATCTTCAGTATTAAACATGTTATGGCCATCGGCATTGACGGCTTCAGAAGCCGATTTTAAAATGACTCCAGCGATTAACTTGTCGGGTGAATTTTTTTTTTAAAAACACACAGAATGGCCGTAGGAACGATTATTTAGCAAAATCTTGGACTCCAACAAACATACATTCAGGATCAGGTCGGGAAAAAAAATTTTAAAATGACCCAGCGTTTTAATTTTTTTTTAAAAACCCAGAAGGGCCTAGGAACCCCCCCCCCCCAAGTCGGGACCCCGTTTTAAACCCCCCCCCAAACGCACCAAAATCGCGCATACGGCCAGTGGCAGAATTACAGCGCCGCTGAAGGTAAGTTTTGTAACATACCTATTTTATGCACTTTATCCGTCAACACCCGTGGACTGTGGCAAGGTATGATTACTAGAACGGGCTGCAAAGCGAAGTGAGGCTGAAGATAGTGCAGCACTCCCTGATGAACCTAATGCATTCTATGCTTGCTTTGAGCAAAAGGCCAACAGAGTGATGACATCCAGCCTATCAGACGCGAGTGTGCCTTTTCCCAAGGGTCACTGTTGCAGAAGTTAGATCAGCCTTCTTGAAGGTGAACTCGCAGAAAGCAACTGGCTCGGATGGAGTCCCTGGCCACGTCCTTAGGAACTGTGTGGACCAACTAGCAGAAGTGTTCATGGGCATCTTTAATCTTTCTCTATTCCATTCTGAAGAGCCTACCTGCTTCAAGAAGACGACTATTATCCCGGTGCCAAAGAAAAGCAAGACCTCATGCCATACTGACCACCATCCAGTGGTTTTGACAACCACCATCATGAAGTGCTTCTATAGGCTGGTAATGAGACGCATTAAAACTGACTGACCAGACAGCCTTGATCCACTGCAGTTCGCCTATCATTACAACAGGTCCATGGCTGCTGCCATTTCCCTGACTCGACATGCATCTTTGATACACTAGGATAATAAGGAGACCTACATTAATAAGGAGACTCCTATTCATAGACTACAGCTCTGCTTTCAATACCTGCTTATCCCAACCAACCCCATCCCAAACCCATGGAACTTGGGAGTCAGCACTTCCCTCTTCTTGACCAACAGACCATAATCAGCAAGGATAGGTGATAAATCATCCCCAACAACAATCTTCAACACTGTTGCCTCACAAGGATACATTCTCAATGCCCTACTATACTCTGTATACACTCATGACTATGCAGCCAAATACTAATTTACAAGTTCACAGAGGACACATGGTTGTCCTACATCAAATAATGACGCGATGGTGTACAGGAAGGAGATTGAGAACCTCGTAACCTGGTGCCAAAACAACAACCTCTCCCTCAATGTCGGCAAGACAAAGGAGATTGTGATTGGCTTCAGGAAGCCAAATAAATAGTCGAAAGTTTCAAGTTCTTAGGTATAAATATCAGCAGCAATTTGTTTGAAAGCACACCAACACCTCTACTTCCATGGAAGGATTAGAAAGTTTGGTAAGTCCCCACCAATCCTCTACAGATGCGCCATAGAAATAATTTTATCAGGATACATCCAATACCGGGAACAATATGGGAACAGTTCCATCCAATACCGCAAGAAATTGCAGAGAACTGTGGCTGTAGCCCAGACCATCACGCAAACCAACCTCCCTTCCATTGACTCAATTACACTTCACGCTGCCTCGGCAAGGCCATTAGCATAATCAAGGACGAGTCTTACCCTGGTGACTCCTTCATTTTCCCTCTCCTATCAGGTAAGAGGTACAGAAGTGTGAAAACGTCCAAAGTCAAGGACAATTTCTTCCCAGCTGTTATCAGCCAACTGAAACATCCTCTCACCAGCTAGAGTGCGGTCCTGACCATCAACCTCATTGAAGAACCTTTTAACTATTTTTAATCAGACTTAATCTTGCACTACATGTTGTACCCTTTATCCTTTAGGAGTGTAGAAAAAGGAGAAGAGACTAGATTGAAACATAAGTCCATGGAACTGGAACATGGTAAAAGTTCCAGTTCCACTGCTGGAACTTTTACCATGGGAGGCCATTGACATTAATAAGCAATTAACACTTGTGCAATGATACTCTATTAAACAATGTAACATAGAGCCTTTAGTACATGTATCATGCAGACAAAGGTACACATATTAGTATTGAAAATACCTTTATTTTTGATAATCCTGCGGGAAAAATGACTTTATCGTTGCACGTCTGAAACTAGATCTAATCCCCAACTCCCTTTTCTCCCATTGTCAGTATAACATGATTATCCATCACTCAAGGTTTCTTGGGAATGCAACTATCACGTTGTAGCAGAATTACCTGTACAATCTTCACCAGGTCTAGGAACACACAGAGCAGTGAATAGCTGTAGCATGGGGATCCACTTGTCACAAAGAGCCTAAGTAAACTTGCCATGTACACAATGCTACTTCAGAATACAAACATCAGACAGCTAGTCATGAAGATTTTTGACAGTTGTCATAATCAACAAGAGGAAGAAAGATTTATTCTCCAAATTTGTTATTTTGCTCATAAAGAAGCGCTGAAGTCGTAAATCCCACATTAATTCAAGATATCGCTTTCTGAATCTTTAAGTCCCTTACAATCCGAGTAAATCTTCAGGCTCACACTGTCTTCTCTTCGGTGTTTAAGGAGAAAAAAATTAATATTTCTCTTCTTGAGCCCTCATCATATCACTACAGCAGGTAATATTTATCTGCTCCTGTCGACAGGAATAATCTGGACGCTAAGTAGTTCAGGATTATAGTGACCTTCAGCACACACAAAGAAAGAACAAGGGTGTATGGTTGTTTAGGTCATCATCCTGAATCATTGCTCTTTGCCATGTTTATAGCTGGGCTAGCAATTTTTAAAACATTATAATGCAATTTTTAAAAAACATTATAATGCATTATTTAAATTTATTACCTTCCTTTGTTATTGGAAGCTCATAACCTTCACTTCCTCCTATGCTTGCTTAGACTTTGTCAATCTCATACAAACGATCAGAACATTATGGCCACTCTTCATGCACACTTGTTACCAAGTAGTTTCAATAATATGCCTTTAATTACAAAGACCTGGAGGCCAGAGTATAAATGGAGAGAGAAAAATCTAATGAAATAAACTGAATAAAATGTGGAGGATTGGCAAGCTGCATCTTTCTGCTGCTGGCCTCAGATTGTGTAGAACCTTTCACTAACAGTAGTTTGACTATAAAAATATCAGCAAGTTCCTTTCATCGAAAGGAAATACACATTTATATAAAGTTAATCGACTCGCTCTTGAAATTAGCAACATAAAAAAAACAGTTAACAGCTTCCATTGGAGGGAAAATGCTATTATCAAAGGCAGTATAGCAAGACACTTAGAAAAATTCAAGTTAATCAGGCAAAGTCAACAAGGTTTTGTGAAAGTTAAATCATGCTTGATTTATTAGCGTTCTTTGAAGAAGTAATACATTGTGAACAAAGTGGAACCAGAGGATGCACTAAAATTTCCTGCTGTCATATGATAACATGCCACATCAGAGGTTATTGTGGAAAATAAAAGCTCAACATGTGAGAGATAGCATAGTGGTGTGGATAAAAGCACGGTTGGTTAATGGGAAAAAAATAAGCATCAATGGGTCATTTTCTGGGTGGGAAGATAACTTCATTGCTGAGAATTATTCCAACATTAGACTCATTAGCCACCTCAGAACCCACAAAACCAGGTTGGAAGTAAGTAATCCTCAATCCTAAACAACAGCCTAACTGGATTTGTGCAGTCTTTCCTGGAGTCCGGCCCATTGCTTCAAGTCGCAAGCGCGGCACGGACTTACCATCGTGGAGTGGGCGATCCTTTGCCGAGGATCTCCGTGGAAGTGCTCACGCGGGGCCTGTGGACTTTAACACCGTGAAGCCGCGGTCTCCGGTAAGAAAAGGCCGACTCGGGAGCTCCATGTCATGGAGTGTCCCAATCCATCCCGACGCTGGAGTTTTCATCATCCCGATGAGAGGGCTTGAACAGCGGACCATAGTTCAAAGGCCCCAAGCACCACGGGTAAACAAAGGAGGAAGATGACTGAACTTTATTGTCTTCCATCACAGTGAGGAATGTTGATTCCACTGTGGTGGGTGTTTATGTTCAATTAATTGTGTATTGCATTTCTTTTTACTTGTATGACTGTATAGTAACTCAAATATCACTGCACCTTAGTTGGTGCATGTGACAATAAATGTGAACTTGAAATTGAACATCTGAAAACAGAAGAAGATTGTTATAAAACTGGAACCCACAATTCATGATAAGCAATGGCACAAGAGTCCTGAAGTAAGGTCCACAGAAGCATCAATGACTTGTCAATGTATACATTTCAGGAAATGACAAAATACTTTTAATTCCCTTTTGCGGCAAATCATTTACTGTGTTATTTATTAGGTTATTTGTGACAAAAATTTGAAGTGGCTACGCAAACTCTCACCAAAAGTAACCTGTTTAAAATAAGATGATCCTGAATCAATAAATTTAAAATATTTGCAAACCTCCCTTAATTTAATGGTAAACAGTTAGACTAGCTTCACTGAAGTGCTCCATCTTTCTTACTAAATTCAAGGCAGTTCCACTGAGTGCATTGCAAAAATCAATTGGCTTTAATCATCATCTCAGGAAAACTGCTTCATTAAAATAAATCCAATGCATAATTTAGCAGCTGAGTGCCCATTTGTCTTATTCCATCTAATCCAAATCTCAGTTCAGTGAACATGCATAATGGAAAATGATTACCAGAATCAATCACATACAGAGAAACACTAATTCCCTGTAGATGGTGTAAAGAAAACACCTGCATTTAGTTTGTAGCATGGATTCATGAATGTGATGGAAAAAACTGGGAGATGTTTTTATTATAAATAATTTATATGAATGTTACTTTTAATTGAAAAGATAAATGCATAAATATGTCAGTGAGGGCAAAGTGTAGCATAATCGTGGATTGCAACTAGGATGAACACAGAAGATAGACACAAAATGCTGGAGTAACTCAGCTAGTCAGGCAGCATCTCTGGAGAAAAGGATTAGGCGACGTTTTGGGTCGAGACCCTTCGTCATACTACAGGATGGATGTTGTAGCAATAGAGAAGAGATACACTGGGACGTGTGAGAAGGTTAAAGGCCAGAAGGGGATGTCCAAGAGGAAGAGAAGCATTAGAGACAGGGAATGGGTCATCAGTGATGGGCAAGGACTCACTCTTGGAGAAGGGATTCACTGGAACGTCGCTTGGAAAAGTGTGGTGCATTTATAAGGATAGACCAGATAGGCCGAGTTTATTCTCACGAGAATATTGGTGGCTGAGGGGGACTTTATTCAGGTTTACAGAATTATGAGAGTTATAGATACGATATAATCTTTTCCTGGGGCATGGAAGTCTAAAACTAGAGGCTCAGCTTTAAGGAGAAATTTGAAGGAGTTCTGAGGGGTGCGTCATGAATATTTGGAACACGCTGCTAGAAGTGATGGAGATCATTTAAAAAAAGCATTTAAACAGGTACTTTGATCGGAAAGGAGTACCGGAATACATACCTGATGCAAGCTAATGCGATTAGTGAGATAGGCACCACATGGGCATGAACACGATGGCCTGACAGGGCCTGTTTTTGTGTTGTGCATTTCTATGATGCTACGTCATCACTGGAGATACAAAAATAACTTAATTGAACCAGATGAGAGATAATAATTGTCAGAAAGGGTTGAGCAGGTTGTGGTTCTGTTCTCTCAAAAAGAGAAGTCCAAGAGATGGCCTGATGGAGTTTTGCAATACTATGCATAGGATCCTCAAACAACCATGGAAGCGTTCCCACATGCAGGCGAGACCAGAATCGTAAATGTTGCACCTTTTGGCTCTTCACTACAGCTGTTTGTAAAGGCAAATTACAGATCTAGAGCTACCAACAGAATATCCTTTATTGAAGGCAGAAACTGATAGCAATGACTGGCACAGGAAGATATCAAAGTCAGGCCTCGTGGTACACTCTCTTTTTAGATGACCCTTTGTTGCACTACAGCTAATAAATCCAATAAAGAGTTGAGGAGAAACTTCTGAACCCAGAGAGTAGATGGAATATTCCATTTGCTACACACAAACAACTTCAGATGAATTTAAAGAATACCATTGAGCAACAAGAAATAGGGCAGTATGTCAAAAGTCAGACGCAAAGGGATGAATGAGGCACAAGTGAAGCATCAACTTGGGACTAAAGAGCTTGTTTTAATGCTGCAACCACTCTGTACATAAAAATGCTCCTCCAGGTTTTCTCTATGCAGCTGCTGGTTTGAAGGAGAAAAAGTAGGTTTAATTGCAAAATACAGGTAGGAATTCAGACAAAACAGTGCAGTGCATAGAAATGGAAACAAGTTATTCAGCAGTCAACTTTGCTCTGTCTTCAGTTATATCATGGCTGAACTGCAACTGAACTCAATTTACCTGTCTTTGCTGTTTCATACCTCCATAAATATTTAACAATCTTAATTTTGGAACGACCAGGTGACTTTGTATCCATTATCTTTTGTAAAACAATGTTTCAAGTATCTCCTACCTGTTTGAGAAAGTACTTAATATTCCACTGACTTATAATTTTAAATTTCAGTTCCTTTGTTCTTGATTCCCTCACAAAAGGAACTGGTCTATTTTTATCCATCCTACTAAATCTTATTAACAATTTGAACACTTGACTCAGATTTCCCTCCTTTAGATTCTGAAAAAACAGAGATTTCATAAAGATAATGGGCAGCACACTGGCATGGTATAAATGTAAATTGTCCCTATAGTGTTAGGATAGTGTTACTGTGCGGGGATTGCTGGTTGGCGCGGTGTGCCGAAAGGCCTGTTTTTGCACCGTATCTCTAAGCTAAACTAAACAATTATTTCCCGGAAAAAAAGAATAATTCATATCATGGAAAGTGCAAGTTGAAGTAAGTGGTAACATATCAGGGTTAGATAGAGAGAATACAGAGGAGAAAGAAAAAGGCTCAGAATGCATGTGTGTAAATGTACAAAGCCTGATTAACAAGGTTGGTGAGCTTTAAACATGTAGGGGATATAATCTCTATAAACTGAGAAAACACAACTTGAAAACAGTAAGGACTGAGATTCACTGATACATTTTCAAAAAAAGATGGAGAGAAATAAAAGGCAGATAGGATAGTGGTGGGAACAATGGATGCAATGTCCCAGCAACGGTATTGAGGGCGTGTGTTCCAGCACTGGCTGAGCCAAGTTACCACACAATCTACTCACCAATGCTGAAAATTGGCTGCAGGTGTCCTGTTCACCAAAAGCAGGAAAAGTCCACTCTGACTAATATTATCTTAATTTGCATATCCTCAATCATCAGCAAAGTGATGGAAGGTGTAATCTACAGTGAGGGCAAGTGGCACTTACTCACCAATAACCTGCTTGTCTGTATGGGCTTCGCTAGGACCAGTTAACTCCAGACTAATTATTTCCCCAGCAACCTAGACTACACCTCCTCCTACCAAGTCACTTATAAGGACGCCATCACTTTCTCAGGCACAGTGCAAATAATTATTATTTTCTTAGTTAGATGTCACCAATACTTTTTTAGTTTAGAGACACAGCGTAGAAACAAGCCATTCGGTCCACCGAGTCCACGCTGACCAGCGATCTCCACACTATATCCTACACACGCAAGGGACAATTTCCAATATTTACTAAGCTAATTAGCCCACAAACCAATACGCCTTTGAAGCATGGGAGGCACGGTGGTGCAGTAGTAGAGTTACTGCCTTTCAACGCCAGAGACACGGGTTTCATCTTGACTACGGATGCTGTTTGTACGGAGTTTGTACGTTCTCCCTGTGACCGCATGAGTTTTCCCCGGGTGCTCCGGTTTCCTCCCACACTCCAAACATATAAGTTTGTAGGTTAATTGGCTTCAGTAAAGGTTGTAAATTGTCCCCAGTGTGTGGGATAGTGCTAGTGTACGAGGTGATTGCTGGTCGGTGCAGACTCGGTGAGTCAAAGAGCCTGTTTCCGTGATGCATCTATAAACTAAACTAAACATCTATTCTTGAGATGGCTTTCCATTCAAGGACATCCAAGATGTATTTTTTCAGGACACGTGACTTACCCCGCACTATGTTTGATGGCGACCTCACCCACATCCCCTCCATTTCCCACACTTATGCTCTCAACCCACATGTCCCTAGACAGAACAAGAATAGAATTCCCTTGGTCCCTGCCAATCACTCCAAATAAATCAGTTTTATTACTTATGCAGAGTCAAATAGGTACTACATTTGCAATGTACATGTTAGTTAAAAAAAATACATCCCTGTTATCTAAACTCAAAAACTAATCTTTGGAAACCAGTGCTCAAAAGCATGATGAAAAAAACTGTGGAAGTATTCATTAGTATAATAGTTAGTTAAGCACAGACTTCCATTTATACAGTTTCATACCTTATCAGAGATATTCCTCAAAGTCACCCTCCAGAATCAACATTCTTGATTTGCAGTCACTGCTATTTTTAGGAGAGCGTGACAGACATTTTCCCAGAGTAAGATCAATAAGATCAATGTGCTCTGGTTTGTTTTCTATTATTTTGTCTTACACATCCAATTTATATTATCTGCATGAGCAAACTTTGGGAACCTATGTACGTATTGCCAAAGAACATAAGAATTTATTTATAGGCAGATGGCCTTCTCTGTGATTTAATGAGATCAAGACTGAGCTTTTACCTCAGCAGCGCTTACCGCCATTTCTTTCGATTGCCTAAATATCCAAAAGCTGCATACTATATTTGATGTGCAATTTCACCTGGACAATTTCAGTGACATTTTTTCTTTGGTTTTCCTCATTGTTTACTTTACCTTCAGATTCAGATTCACCTGAACACCATTTAAAACATCCTCCGCATCACTACTTTTTCCACCAAACTTCACGGTTCCACATCATTGCCCATTTATGTAGCCCAAATTTGTCTCCCTTTAAACCTCTCTGTGTCCTCCTCACAACTCACACTGCCACTCAAATTTACATCATCAGAAAACTTGGATAAATTACATTGAGTCCCTTGATCAAAGTTCATAAGTTCATAGAAGTAGAATTGGGCCATTCGGCCCACCGTGTCCACTCCGTCATTCAATCATAGCTGATCTCTGCCTCCTAATGCCATTTTCCTGCCTTCTCCCCATAACTCTTGACACCCATTCTAATCAAGAATTTATGTTCTTGTGTTATGTTTGCTACCATCCAATCTGTGAGAACTGTTTGAAAAATCTGTGGGATTTTGGAAGATGTGAAACATAGGCATCTGCTGTATCTTTGTTACTACTTCTAAAACCTTGGGATACAGATCAGTGGCTTTATTGGCTTGCAGTCCTAATCATACCCGTGGACTGACATGAATTACTTGAATAATTTATCTTGTATCAGTCTGTAAATGTCCCACTTTAACCTCTTTACATATCTATGGAAATGCTTAGTCTTGTTAAATTCTCATATATTATTTTCCATTTCCTTCTTAATAATATGGTTGTCCTTTATCAAATTCTGAAATTTTCCCAATCCTCAGAGTTACTGCTCTTGTTGCTAACTTTACAAGCCATTTTGTACATTTATTCCGTTAGCTAAGAAGATACAAGAGACTGTGGATGTTGGAATCTAGACCAAAAAACTCAATAGGTCAAGCAGCAACCATGGAAGCAAAGGGATGGTTGATCTTTCGGGTCAAAATCCAACAACTGGACCTGGTTATTTTATTACCCTGGTTACACAAGACTCAAACTATTTGCCTCATGCTATTCAGCAATACCACTATTGCTCAGCAGACAACTAGCCCTTCCTATTTCTGAGCTCCACCCAAACCAATTAACCTGATTTTCCAAGCTAAGATACTTTTTCTCTTCTGTCTTATCCCATTATTTTATTTTGTTTTGCTATCTGTCCTCCTTTTCCATTTTGCATACTTCTTTTAAAAGTTATGTATCCTAGAACATTCCTAATCTTGGTCCTTTGCAAATAACAATCATTACATTGCACCTATTTTTAGGCTTTACTTTAGAAATGCAGCGTGGAATCAGGCCCAGGGAGCTCCCCATCCAATAGCACTATCCTACACACACTGGGGTGAATTTACAATTTACCAAAGCCAATTAGCCTAGAAACCTGTACGTCTTTGGCATGTAGGAGGAAACCGGAGCAACCGGAGAGATCCCACGCGTTCACAGGGAGAATGTACAAACTCTGTACAGACACCCCATAGTCAGGATCAAACCCAACTCTACTGCTGCGCCACTGTTTTTGTCTACATTGCACAAATATTTCATGCATTCTGATAATGATAATTTAATCTTTTTACCATATTTTATGTATTAAATATTACTGGGAAGCAAATATTGAACTGTTCTCTTATTTGGATTAGATTACTCATAGCGCCCCACATAATGAATATATGCATTTTTCTTTTTGTGCTCTCTGTAAACAAATAATAGCCTTTTGAAAAAATAAGCCTGAACGATTGATGCGAAGTGTACAAGAACTAAAAAACAAATATTAATAATGACAAACAGAAACAATTTAACAAATATATATATATGTATTGCAACCATTATTAATGTAATCACAGAATACTGCTTAGAAATACACAAATCTGAGATCTTGTTGTTATATATCCTGCAATAAACTGCAGGGCAAATATTTTTCTCAATTTCACACGTCAAATATACAAACATTAATTATCTGTCACAATAAATTTAATTAAAGAGTTGTAATGTATTGAAAAGCATGAAATTTCAAATTAAATATGATCAAATGGTTGCTTTGGATATATTCAGCTACAGTTTAACATATGCTACACATCTGAAACTTATATTTTTAAATACTGAATTTTGCTGGGCTAGATGGATTTTCTGTATTGTTTCTTGTCACTTTATTTCATCCTATTAATCACATAATCTAGAACAAGATAGAAATGAACTCTAGATTTTTTATCCTGATTGTACTGTAATCCTGACATCCAACCATTAACCATGTCTTCGTGCATCAGTAAAGCAGATTGCCCATTGCTAATGGCATTGGCAGCCACTTTAGCTATCACTTTCAATACTAATCTGCTCACGTTATTGTCTATTCATGCAGATGTTCTCAGCTCTTTCTCACCCACATCTGTTGCAGGACATGTGTCTGCATGTAACTTCGATTCTCTCAAATTCTGACTACATAGTTAATCTAATCTTTTGATCCATGATCTCGAAGGCCAAAGAGAGTTGAACCATGGTAAAAATGGAAATGCCACGATCATTCAGCTATGCTGTGAATCAATAAATACATTTAAAAATCACAGATTTCAAAACACTATATAATTAGTCTCATAATTCAAAGATGATTTTAATAACCTTTGAAAATAAACTAAATAATTAATTTAATTATAGACAACATGTACTAAGATTTCTCTGATTTTTTTCTGACAATCCAGTACCATAACATCATAAATATACTTCTTCATTGAGAAACAGTCGTGAAGGCCAAACCTCATAATGTAAACACTGGTAAAGTCAAAACAGGCAGATTAACCTTTCTAGATTCCATGCATCCTGCAAATGGTTGCGAATAGTGGGGTAAACATTGTCTATATAGGCATCAGCATGACTTTTGACAAGGTACTGTATGACACGTTGATCTGGAAGGATACATTACATGGAATTCAGGGCAAGCTCGCCAGTTGGATACAGATTTGACTTGAAGGTAGGAATCAGTTGATCATGGTAGAGGGTTGATTATCAGACTGGAGGCCTGGTAGCAAGTAGAGTATCTCAGTAATCAATGCTGTGGGTTCACTTGTGTTTATTATTTATATTAACAATTGGGATGATTATGAGGTTTGTGGATGAAACTAAAATTGGTGGTAAAGTGGACAATGAAAGAGATTATCTACAATTTTAATGGGATCTTGTTTAACTGGGCTAATGGGCTGTAGAAAAGAAGGTGGCGTTTAATTCCGATAATCGTGAGGTGGATTTTAGTAAGACAAATCAGGGAAAGATAAACACAGTAAATGATAAGGCACTGGACAGTGTTGTAGAACAGAGAGACCAAGTGTAGTTGGCTGAAAGTGGTGGCCCAGATAGTCAAGGCAGTGAGGAAGGCATTTGGCATACGTCAGTCAGTGTATTGACTACAGGAGTTGGATGTTAATGTTACGGCTGTACAAGACTTTGGTCAGGCCACATTTGCAATACTGTGTACAGTTCTGGTTATGGCAATGTTATAGAAAGGATGTCATTAAACTGGAAAGCCTGCAAAAAAGATTTATGGGGATGTTACCAGGTCTGGAAGGTTTGAGTTGCAAGGAAAGGCTGGATAAAGTGGGTGTTTTTTCCTTTGGAGTGCATGAGACTGAGGGAAACCTTACAGAGGATTATAAAATCATGAGGGGCATCGATAAGGCAAATAAGCATTGCCTCTTCCCCAGGGTAGGGGAATCTAAATCTTGTGGATCGGGGTTTATGGCCAGAAGGGAAAGATTTTTTAAAAACCAGCTTTTACACAGAGGATGGTGCTAATAGAGAACGAGCTGCCAGATGAAGTAGTAGGGGTGGGTAAAATTACATGTAAAATACTCTTGAACAGGTACATGAATGGGAAAGGTTTGGAGCAGATAGGATGTGTCTATACACTTCAGAATTCATTATACTACTACCATCAGCAGTTGTATCATCAATGAAAATAAGTGAGCCAGTACCATCAGCAGCCATACATGCCCAAGCCATAACACCCCCACCACCGTGTTTCACAGATGAGGTGATATGCTTTGGATCGGGCAGTTTTTTCTCTCCTCCATACTTTGCTCTTGCCATCACTCTGATATAAGTTAATCTTCGTCTCATCTGTCCACAAGACCCTGTTCCAGAACTGTGGTTGCTCTTTTAAGTACTTCTTGGCAAAATGTAACCTGATCATCCTATTTTTGCAGCTAACCAGTGGTTTGCATCTTGCAATGTAGCCTCTGTATTTCTGTTCATGAAGTCTTCTGTGGACAGTGGTCATTGACAAATCCACACCTGTATTCTGAAGAGTGTTTCTGATCTGTCAGACAGGTGTTTGGGGACTTTTTATTATAGATAGAATTCTTCTGTCAGCAGCACTGTTTACACCAGCTTGTTTATATCCTACTGCAATCTATCACTATCCCTTTTAATCATTTATAATATTGCAAAGTTTTGAGTCATCAATAAATTTAGAAATTGTAGCCTGAGAAGCATTATGTAAATACCAATCCCTATCTCTTAGAGAATAATGCATCAATATAAATTTGATGTGAGGCTCGTAATTTTTGTTAACATCTTTAATAATGCTCTATATGTGCATCATTGTACAGATCCACTTGTCACTGAGACAAGGGTATATTTTGTCCACACTATTTGCAGTCCAATGAGAAATGATGTCATCCATCTCCGACTTGCACTGCGAGGAAATAACTGCAATTAAAGTGTTATTGTTTGCCAATAATGAATCATGCCCATAAACTCTTGACACCATGTAGCTTTCCACTATTGAACCATGACATAAATAAAATATAAATGTAAAAAATGAATAATAACTTGCAGTACAACAAAGATCCATTTTTCAAATATAATGCATTTCCAGGGCTTTGATTTTGCTCCCGAACTGCTTGAGTTTGCGTGTAAGGATTATATGAGCTTGATTAGGTTTCCACACTTGTAAACTGCCCCAGTATGGATCTGCTCTTTACTGCTGCAGATCTAGTTTGGGACTCTGAGACAACATTTTTCTTCCATTTATTTAACTCCAGCAAAGTAGAAAACATAATTTGTATTGTGTAGTTCTTGCCACAATAGGTTTATCACTGTTGCTGAAGAAATTACATATGAATATGATCCAGTCTCATGCAAACATTTTTCAGAATGTAATCGTGATTAGAAATATACAAATGTAAATGAATTGATACTAAAAATATAGTCGGAAATTGTGGATTTCAACATTTATACTAATGGATATGGAAATTATAATTCACAAGGAATAAAATCTTTAGATAATTAAAGGGCAAAATACTGATATTTTGAAATAGACCCAAAAATGTCTAGTAACTCAAACACAATGTGTCTGAAGACGGGTCTCAACTCAAAACGTCACCCATTCCTTCCATCCAGAGATGCTGCCTGAGAACCAGCATGTTATATCTATCTTTGATGTAAACCAGCATCTGGTGTTCCTTCCTCAACATTTGTGAAATTACAGACAAACTATTACATTAATTTGACAGTGGTTCTCTCTCATTAGAAATTGCCCATCCCTATAAAATCCACCTTCATGTCCTCTACTTAAAAAAGACTAACTTGATTAATTTGCTCTTGTAAACATTTCTCCTACCTCCTGCCTCCACTTCCTGCAGAGGTAGGTGAGGTAGAGCCTCTCACAACATTTAAAGTATATCTCAATAAGCAAGTGGATCCCCAAGACATAGAAGGAAATCGGCCAAGTGTTGGAAAATGGAAATAGAACAGATAAGTATTTGATAGCCAGCACGGACATGGGGCGCCAAAGAGCTTGTTACTAAGCAGTATAATATTGTGATGAACATGTCCTACACCACAGGGCATCAAAGAAGGAAAAATACTTTGATCTGATTATGAGACAAAAATATCGACCCTATCTTCGTGAATAAAAAAAAGTCCAGGAATAACTCAGCAGATCAGGCAGTCTGGAGAATAAAGATAGCTGATGATATGTGACGGTTCAAATTGAAGAAGGTTCCGACATAAACTAACATGTTCCCCAGAGATTCTTCCTGACCTTCTGAGTTATTCCAGCTTTTTGTGTTTTTTCTCAAGATTTTAGCATCTACTGTTCCTTGTGTCAACACTATCTTTTGCCTCAAGGACGTGTTTCCCATTGGCATCTGCATACAGAAAGTCAATTTCAGTAAATTGATATTACCCAACTTTTCTTCCTCTACACTCTATTTGTTTCTCTACTGACAGAGAATTTGTCCAACATTTTTTATGCATTAAGGTAAAATTTCTATGAGCTAAACAATGGGTTGGCGAAGGCCACAAAAAGCTTGTTTACACAGTGCTAATCACCACTGTAGTTGCGTTTGAAGATTGCTAAAAGGAACTGCACAACTGCAACCAGTGCTCGACCCCAACCTTAAACACTGACTGAGTTTCCCATGGCCATGTGGGTTTCTCAACGGGTGCTCTGGCTTCTTCCCACATCCTAAAAATGTGCTGGTTTTTAAGCTATTTGGCTGCTGTACGTTGGCCCTTGAGTAGGTGGATGGCAGGAAAATCAGCAAGATTTGTGGGTTGTGAGAGAGAAAGATCAGATACCAAGAAACAATTAGGAGAAGGGGACTGATGAGATTGCTCTGTAGGCCTGTGTAGAATCGATGGGCTGAATGAGCTTATATGATGTTATGAGAAATGTGAACATGGTACCTGTCCTATTGATTATGTCTTCCTCACAAAACTGTAAGATTGTGAAAGATATTAATTCAATTTCATTGCCTCTCTACCACTCCTACATCTACGGATGTCCATCCTCATTCCATCGGTGCAATAATCTTAACATGCCTCAATATCCATCAATTCCAACTGTTCTAATATTCTCCTGCCAAGGCATGCAATGTTCACTCTCTGAGAATAGCAATTGTTTATCATGGATGCCATGCTCAGGGCCAAACGCAAGCAAGTAGGAAAAGAGTAGGAGGGGCATGTTGGACGGTGTGGGCAAGTTAGGCCGAAGAGCCTGTTTCCATGTTGTATGACCATGACTCTGCTATTATTAGTACCTTTCCTTCTTACTCCTCAACTGTCTTAAATGTAAAAGTTATTATCATATTTAAATCTCTACTTAGCCGTGCTTCTTCCCTTCATAGTAAAGCCTACCCCGTCCCAGTGCTCCTCAACACTTTGTTCCTCCAACTTCAACTTGCTGTGTTCAACACTCCTCCCCTCATCCATTATTAGCAGGCTAGTCTTCACCAAGCCAGATTCAGCAGTTTTACTTTCTCTTCTTACATCCTTCTACCTAGTCCACCTACAATTCCCCATTTAGGGGATTCCTAAAATTACAATGCTTTGACCAAGTTATTATTAGTTTTGTAAGTAAGTGTAGAATCTGCATGTGTACGTTTTGTATTACTCTCGAAAAGTTCCCAAAACTGAAAAGGATAATGCACGGCTGATTATAAAATAAAGTTGATGCTCTTCCAAATTGTTTCTTCCTTTGCCAATCAAGTTGTTATCCACCTGCCTAGGATACTGCACCATTCAGCGAACACCAAGTGATCAACGGCTTGTTTGTTTTGGGTAAACAGGAAAACCGGCGACAAAAATGGGGGTATTGATTTCTTATTTCACAGCTGTTTAAACATTGCATTATGCGGAACTTGACAACTTCATGACTTCTGCTGCAAGCTTTCACTCTGCTGTCACCTTCATATGGTCAACCTCTGCTTCTTCCATTTTTGGATTTCTCTCTATCTAGGGAAATAAAGTCATAAGCATTACAAACCTATACACTCCCACAGCCATCTTGACTATACTTTCTCCCACCTTGTCTCTGGTAGGACTCTGTTCCATTCTCGAGTCCCAATCTCCTCATTGTATCTACTACGACGATGATTCTTTCCGCACTTGTGCCTCTGAAATATACTCCTTCTTCCTGAACTGTGGCTTTCCCTCTGACATAGAAAATCACTTGCACTTTATCCAAGGTGGTTCCCAAGTGGAAATGGTTGAGAGCTTCAACGTGCCTCGGCATAAATATCGCCAACAATTTGTCCTGAACCAACCACACTGAAAGTCTCCTCAGAAGACTAGGGAAGTTTTGTATGTTTTTGTAACAACTCTTACCAACTTTTACAATTGCTACTGTTGAAAGCATCCTATTGGATGCATCAGTACTTGCTAAGAAATTGAAAAGAGTTGTGGATGCAGTCCAGTTCATCACACAAACCAGCCTCCCCTCACCCCTGTCCTCCCCCTTTATCAACTCCATCTACACTTCACACTGCATGGGAAAGTAGAATTCAGAACCATTCAGATCCAAGTCATCCCTATTCCATTGGGCAGAAGATACAAAAGCTTGAAAGCACGTTCCACCAAATTCAAGAACAGCTTCTGCTCTGCCATTTATCAAACTACCGAATGGGCCTTTCATAAGCTAGGGGTGCAGCCCCGGTCTCCCAATATACCTCGTTAAAAATGACATTTACTATAAATTTAATTTAAGTCACACATCCTTAATTAAAAAGATATCACTCCTGATTCTACTCAAAGAATATTAAGATGCATTTGCACTGTCTGAGCTAAACTGATGAAAAATTGTATACTTTCTCAATATGTATCTAATTGCACCATTGAATCTTTAATGGTTAGATGTAATATAATAATTTACCTACATCTAACCAGCAGCCTGTGTACTAGTCCCTTTACTCATTTTTGTTGGGATATTTGCATCAGTTCTCATGTTAAATATGGCATGAAGTAGCTAGAATATCACCCTTGCCTGTTGTTCTGTGGTTTATTTCACAAACATCGTTAAATTTATTCAGTCAGCTCATTCTATGCTTGCTCTTCAAAGACAAGATTGCTGATGGACTGCTAAAATATTCCTCCTATTTTTGCACAGTCCCTGCTCGGGTTACAAATACCTGGCCTATTGACAGGCCATACATATCAATGAGCATTTGGGACACCAGATAGATAGGGATGGATTTGTTGGCTGCTGTGGGACTGTTGGCATCTTCTGCCGACTGGGAATGGGGTATTTTCCACATGCTTTCAGCTGGGAATGCTGAGCAGATTAACTCGCTCACTCACTGAGTAAATGAAGCCAACTGGTAGCCGCTCATCCCACGTGTGCTTGCTCTCCCACCACAACTGTTTCTGAGATGCTCTCCCACACACTGCTTTTCGTCATTTACAACTTCGGAAGGGTTCAGGTTATAAACAGTTCTCAAGAATAGAACCCTGTCTTAACCCGAGGACTGTATTTAGAAAGGGAATACAAAGACTATTTGGGTCTAAAATATCTGACACTTTGCCACTGTATATACTACTCATTTTTCCTCCTTCATTTTAGTAAACATTAAAAATCTTCAGAAACGGGAAACTTGTTTGTGCGTGCGTGATTTCTGGGTGGAACAATTAAAATCAAAGCCTGGGTCGCAGAAAACCATGCAACACAATTCAAGAATAGTAGATGGTGTATAAATGGTTTACTGTTTGAAACCAGTCGCAAATATGGTGCATTATATTCCTACAGAGGAATGTAATTCCATAGCCATTTCCTTTCGCACAAATAGAATACCTTTGGAACTATACTTGTTCATCATTTTTATTTCTTAACCTCGCTATCATCAATATCTCCATGCTGGTTATCTAATTAAATGTCAATGCATTAAGAAATGGACATAGCTAAAAGAGACATTTCACATAAATAACTTTTAGAATTTTCAATTTAAACTGAAAGAATTGTATTTATTTTTGTACCAAAATATCTAATCCTGGGTGTGAATACATGTTCATTTAACATGGAGTAACAGAGTCCTTTATACAATAAAACTCTCATAATATACACAATCTGATTATTTGGAGATCCTGATATTTTGGCATTGGCTCACCAGGTAATATTTCCCATACTCCCATTAAACCTACTGGGGCACCATTTCCAGTGTTCCCTTTAAACTAACTGGTACAAAGGCAAATGTATTATACCACTGAGTATCATTTCTTTTTTTTGTAGATCTCAAAGTATGCTGGGCCATCAATAGGAGTAATACCCACAGCCTAGAATATTTGCCTCTGGCGATCGGATAGTGCTGAATGAACAAACTTTTACTGTATACCCTTAACCCCATCATAATTGAAAGTAGCAAAAACGTTACACAACAATTCACTTAATTTTGAATGTGCGTCAGAGAAAGGCGCACTCCATTGAAGAGAAGTAATAAAGAATGCATTAATAATGCCACTCAAATGTAAAAAAGTAACAATGCACATCACGGTTTGATAAATTGCAGCAGGGAATGGTGCAAATTAACTTCCTTTGAAAAATCCATTTTCCGGTTCTCTTTTCACAGGATACAAATAACTCGCATGTTCGCACAGGTGACAAGCCAAGGTGACAAAATCAGTTTGGGAATATTTCCATTTGCTGTTTTCAAAAATCTAATTTATTTTTGCTGGACCACTAGGAATTATAATTAACCTCACATTTTAAGAACCAAAGGAAAAATATGAGCTGGAGGAACATCTTAATCAAGAAATAACTTCATCACTCTTGCTCAAGTACATCTATGTTTGGTGGACATTTACTTAAATACCTGAATAACAACAAAAAATACCTCCAATCTTGTCCTACATTCTGCAACTTTTTTCATGCCTTAGTTGTTCATTTAATAAAAGTTCCAATACATAAAATGGTTGAACAATATTTTATTTATTAGCCCTTTACATTATAGTCAAACGTAGCTAGATACAAAACATTTTCAATTTCCAAAGAAATAGGTTGATTAGCTACTGTAAATTGGCCCCATGCCAGGTGCAGCAGTGAAATTAGAGGGAGCTTACAAGTAGGAAACAGGCCCTTCAGCCCAATTTGCCCAAGCTGACCAAGATGCCTCATCTACACTTGTCCCACTAGCCCTCGTTTAGCCAGTATCCCTCTACATCTTTCCTATCCACGTACCTGCCCAAATGTATTTTAAATATTATTACAGTACCTGGCTCAATTACCTGCTTCGGCAGCTCGCTCCATATATCCACCGCCCACTGTGTAAAAAAGTTGCCTCAGGTTCCTATTAAATCTTTCCCCTCTCTTAAACTTACGACCTCTAGTTTTTGATTCCCCTACCCTGGGTAAAGACTCTGTGTACCTACCCCCCTATCTATCTTATACATCTCTATAAAATCACCTCTTACCCTCCTGCACTCCAAGCAATAAAGTCCTAGACTGCCCAACCTCTCCCTATAGCTAGGCCCTGAAGTCTTGGCAACATCCCCGTAAATCTTCTCTGCACCCAAAACTGAACACAATACTCTAAATGTGGCCTCGCTAACGTCTCGTACAAATGTGACATAACATCCCCACTTCTATACTCAATACCCTGACTGAAGGCCAAAGCTTTCTTGACCAATATATATATATATATACACACCTATGATGCCACTTTCATGGACTATGTACCTGCACTCCTAAATCTCTGTTCTACAACATTCCCCAGGGGGCTGCATATGAGAGAGAACAGATACCAGGAAATGAGGAGGAAATGGATTAGAATATAAAAGCAAGGATATAATGCCAAGGCTTTTTCAGGCACGTGTGAGGCCACATTTGGAATATTGTGAGCAATTGTGAGCCCCATATCTGAGGAATGTTGTGCTGGTTTTGCAGAGGAGATCTCCGAGAGCGATCCAGGGGATGATTGGGTTAACATATGACGAGCGTTTGAAGGCTCTGGGCCTATACTCGCTGGATTTTAGTAGGATGGGGGGGGGATCTTATTGAAACCTACATGAAGATGAAAGGGCATGGAAAGAATGTTTCCAGTAATTAAAGAGTAAATAAAAGAGTTGTTGGATAATTACTTTTGGGATCATTGGTGTACGATAGCATGGATAAAGGGCACAGATAAATAGAACAAGGAAATATCACGAGACATATGGAACCTGTATCCTAACCAGAGTGTGATGGTACTATGTTGGAGCTCAGCTTATATCTACATGCTATGTGGGGAGGTGGATCTTCTCTGTGCATTGTCACCTTGTCGTGGTGGAGAACTTTGTGTGGACCTGAGATCCCGAGAGCGATGCCGTTTGGAGCTATGATCCTGGTCAAGGGGGACAGAGAGCAATCCAACCAAGACCTCAACGGTGGAACAGGCGGAGGACGATGGCTGACCTTAGTGGAGCGTCACAACGGCTGGGAAGGCAGATGAAGGCTGCAGCAGAAAAGGGTCTCCGGTCATCTTGGACTCCATGACACCGGACCCAGACCCAGATCTGTCAAGGCGGCTGTCTGTGTACCAGTCTCCCTACGTTAAACAAAGTCACGCACAGGCATCCTCCATATAGGGAACAGCACCCAGGAGACAACCATGGTCAGCCATGATCGAATGAGGCCTAAGAAGATGATGTGGGAAGGTATAATGTCCTGCCACTTATGGACACTGAGGGGCTGCTCCTTATAGGGGGAACGTACAAGGTTCCCCCATCATTGGACATTGTGGGGCTTCTCCTGTGTACAGCCTCTCGAGCACATCATGGGTATATTGTACAAAGAGGAACATGAGTATCATTGGTGATATGTAAGACCATGTATTGATTTGATTACACAATTAATGTATTGATGTGATGACACAATGAATGTAAAGACATTAATTGATTATTTTGTATTTCCTTGGTATATTTATGAAAAGAGTATTTTTGAAATTTAAAAAAAAAGAAAATGTAGGTCGGAGGCTGGGTAACCTGTGCTGTGATTTATCTTCTACTTTACATTTACCAAAGTCTCTTTTCCTAAAGGGCACAAATTAAAGTAAACTCATGAAGTTAATGCCATCCAGGACAGAGCAGCCCATTTGATTAGCATCAAATCCACTATCCCAAACATTCATATCATCCAGCATGGGTATGGGGCCACAAATAAGCAGCTCATGTTGAAAATAAATATTAATTACTGAATTGTGTAGCATGCTGCTTGTTACTGACTTAATCCTCAAGTATTTATTTTAACCCTCGCCCCCCTGCAGGAACTATACAACAGGAGGTGCAACTCCAGAGCAAATAAAATCATGGGAGACCCCTTCCACCCCTGCAACGGACTGTTCCAGCTGCTACGGTCAGGCAAACGCCTCCGTTGCCATGCGGTGAGAACGGAGAGGTTGAGAAGGAGTTTCTTCCCAGAGGCAATTCGGACTGTAAACGCCTATCTCACCAGGGACTAACTCTACTGAACGTTTTTCCTTCCATTATTTATTATGTAAAAGAATAAAAGAATATGTGTGTTATGATTATGTTTATAATTTGTTTGGTTGTTTTGTTGTTTGGCTTTTGCACAAAAGTCCGCGAGCATTGCCACTTTCATTTCACTGCACATCTCGTATGTGTATGTGACAAATAAACTTGACTTGACTTGACTTGACTTAACCTGGTATCTATATCCCAAAGCTTCTCCTTCAATCAACGTTGAAATCATTCAATCATTTGGCTAGCGGAATCAAGGGATATGGGGAGGCAGGCACGCGTTATTGAGTGTGGATGATCAGCCATGATCACAATGAATGGCAATGCAGGCTCGAAGGGCCAAATTGACTCCTCCTGCACCTAGTTTCTATGTTTCTATGTTTCTATTTGATTTGCCAGTTGAACCTTGCATCTGTGCAGATTAGCTGGTGAATCTATCTATAAAACAATAGTTACTGTACTTCCGAAGTTGGTTGTGGTACAAAATTGACAATATTTATCACTGGCTGTCAGATACTCCCAAGGATGAAATCTAGTGTAAAGAATATCGTTATAAATGGGAAGCTCTCTGTGATTGATTTTTAAGAGAGTTTGAATATTTAGTAAGTTATTTTCACCTTCCATTTCCTGACTCAGCCTTATTTTACCAAGTTTGCCAAAGTTTGAAAAGTTGTGGGTTGATTGATTGGTGGTTCCCTTCTGCAAAGCAAGAAGCACTTTAATATAAGCACTTTTTAAAGTTCAGAATGTACCATTCTCAGTAGAGAAATCTGATCAATAAACTGTGGTCAATATCACTTTCTATCCAGTTGTTTGGATACTCCAATGTATGTAAGAGGAGTTCGGAACAGCTTTCCAGATAATACTTTTTTCTAACCCGTGTGGAGAGGATTTCTTGCCTTTCGCTTGGCACCTCCAACTTAAAATGGATGGTACTAAAATCATAACAAGTTAGCTAACTGCATTCAATACCATTAAAGCAATTTACATGACATCATGGAGCAGCATAGTAGAGCAAACGTACATATGATTGTCAAAAATAACAAACCTATATAGCATTCATAGTAACCATTTCAAATATGAGCACCATGCAATAATTTGTAATGATGAAAAAAGAAAATATGTTGCAGAACCAAAATGACATTGTGCTAACCTACACTTCTGTTTTTCATAATTCAGCAATGTGTACACAATGAACTAATATTTCCAATTTAGATTAGGACCCTACAGCTAGTAACTAGTTTATCCTTCACTCAATATTTTTTATTCCTTTCAATCAAACTTGCCAACTCAGCAGGTTTTCTGAACTGCTGATTAAATGTACATAGACAGAATTCTGTGTAGAGATAACACCAAGAAGAATTGATTTTGAACATCAAAGTTGATGACTTTAGATTGGCTTCAGATCATGACTGTCAAGAATTGAAACCAATCTAAAACTCAGTTCATCAAGAGCTGGAAACTGCTGATGCTGTACATCATAACACCAAAGAATAAGTACAGCACGGTTTTCATCAAGATCAGTAACGCAGATGATCTTCAGAGAGTACTTATGAAGTTTTTGACAAAGCTGTAATGTCTTGAAAAGTATACAGTTTTCTTTTACTTCTCCTGTACAATTAAAATATTGTAAATGCTGATACCAATTATCTACTGACAACTGAATAAGCTATACATTATCTCTGAAGAAAGGTTTCGGCCCGAAACGTTGCCTATTTCCTTCGCTCCATAGATGCTGCTGCACCCGCTGAGTTTCTCCAGCAATTTTGTGTACCTCCAAGGTAGGCTCTCTGAGGTGGATAGTAGTTAAGGACTGCTCTCTAGTTGTGGTAGGATGGTTCTGTGGCCTGATAACTGTCTAATAAGCATTTCTGTTTTTATTTCAGGTCCCTTGACACTGACGATCTTTGATTAATCTCCACTTCCGAATGCAGATTAATCCTGTCCCTTGGAATTATTTTCCAATATTTTCCCAGTCACTATATTTGGCCTCTCCAGCTTGTAATTACCTGGCTTATCTTTGCAGTCTTTTTTCGAAAAGGTACATCATATCTGCTGTCCTCCTTGCTTTGGCCCTGACAGATTTAAACAAGCCTAGAACACATCAGTCTTTGAGGATTCAGCCACCATGAAGTCAGCAATTACCTCCACTTTTTTTAATGATACCATGTTCTAGAATTCCACCTCCCATCTCCTTGAAATAATTGTCTTTCTCCCTTAATGAATACAAATGAGAAATATTCCTTTCATATCCGACCTATGTCCTCCGTTTCATTGGGGACAATTTTCATTATTAACAGGCCTAAGTATGGCATTGTAATGAGACAGATCAGCCAGGATATTATTGACAAAGAGGGCCTGGCTCAAGTTTTCGTCGTCTGATTCTGTTCCGAGATCATCCTTGAGGAAATTTCTGCTCCTTCCATAGGGTATGTCTGGCAAGCAGTACAACAAATCAATAGACAATGCAGAGTTTGAATGGTGTCAGTGCATGTGGAGACTGCCACATTTTAGAGTCATAGTCTAACAGTGTGGAAACAGGCCCTTCGGCCCACCTTGCCCACACTGGCCAACATGTCCCATCTACACTAGTCCCACCTGCCTGCATTTGGCCCATATCCCTCTAAAACTATCCTATCCATGTGCTTGTTTAAATGTTTCTTAAACATTGTGATAGTACCTGCCTCAACTACATCCTCAGGCAGCTTGTTCCATACACCTACAGCCCTTTGTGTACCACCCTTGGTGTTGCCAAGAGTAAGTATTTGGTATAATAAAAGGTGGTACTCCAGTGATCATAGTACCAAAGCAAGAAAAATAAATCAGTGCAGATAATTCTCTGATGCCAAAAATGACTAATGTTAGAACTACCCAGCTGGACAATGGAGAATGAAGCATTAGAATCATGCGTACCAGGATGTCCCATCTACGCCAGTCTCACTTGCCCGCATTTGTCCCATATCATGCAGAGTTTTCTCAGCACTCCCAACATTTAGTTTAAATTTGCAAAGAAATGGAGCTGTAATGTCACTGATGTTTGAAGTGTTAATGGCTTAATCTACTAATGTTAATTTAGTTTCTTATACTTCAAGGCTCAGCAACTCCTCCAAACCAATTCACATCATAATATTATCAACATTTATTTTAAGCAAAAGTTGAAATTAACGGCAATTCTCTGCAATGCTTGTATATTAAAAATGGGTTCAATAGGTTAATTTACGTTTCTCATGCATAAATGTAAAATTGATTTTAGAGTAACAGTAAAAGTGACACAATGTACTGGAGAACACATATTCAAGTTGTAGTTTCTATTCCTGTGTTAATCTACTAAATCAAATTCTCACATCCTTCATGTGAAACAGTAGCTTGAATCATGAAGAGATTGCTCCTGACCGCAATTTTCCCCAGCTGCATTAGCATTTCTAATGGAAAAGTTAAATGCAATGAGACTATCTATAATTTCTTCTGAACATGAAGCTATTCACATATTATTTGAATAAAAAACTCAATTAACTTTTTAAGGGAGCAAATTATGCCTGTGTGCATAAAAATACATATTTCTAAAAGGAAGGAACAAGAAATAAGGGGAATACTCAACAGTCGTTCAGCATTTTCTCTATGGTTATTGATTCAGAATTTCTTCAAAAACATTAAACAGAATGGCCTGTAATTCCCACCTTTATCTTGTTTTTGAACAAGGCTAGAATATTTGCAACCTTGTAGATCTTTGGCCCCATTCTTACAATTTGTCTTCATCTCTAAAAGCTGTAACATGATTCCTCAATAACTCACAATCGAATCCCACTCTTCCTTTCTGATTTATTTTACATCATTCAATATTCTGGCAAGACTTTTACCAAGGTTTTGGCAAAGTCATTTTCCTTGGTAAACACTGAAACAAATGCTATATTTGTTTAAGAAGGAACTGCAGATGCTTGTTTCCGTACCCATTCCTCTGCTTCCACTTATACAAAGATATTTTGTTTTAGTGACTTCCCTTAATATACCTATTTGAATGAGGTAAAAATACGACAGAAAGGAAATGTGGGAATTACTGGCAGCACGTGGAAAGTGAAGACTTTCCTATTCCAGATTAAATAGATCGTGAGTGACTGAGGAATTATGTTACAACTAAAACCTTTCATTGCCTTTTATGCTAGATGACAATCGATTCTAATCCTGCTCCTTTCCTTTACGTTTCTTTCACTCTACCTCTGAAGTAATAATCAAATAAACATCTGATGCATTCTTTTTCTTTTGCTCCATCCCGCACTAGATTTCCCTTTCCCAAATTGCTCCTTGACTTTACCTCATCCACTTCCTCCTTTAAAGCACCACAGCTCCTTCATATTTCTGCCTGCCAGTCAATGACTTCAATTACACAGCATGAGATCTTTCCTTAATTCACTAAAATTAACCATCCTGTAATTATTTTTATCCTAGCATTTAAGATAACTCATCTAAACATTATAACTTATTCCGCAGGCTGATAGTATAAACCAAGCAGAAGCCTCAACATTGTTTCTTCCACCATCTAAATAGGTTTAGTATAGTGCCTGAGGAATTCTCTTTTTCAAGTACTTTAATCAAGTCTGCTAGTTTTCTTTAATTACATCTTTATTCCTTCTGTCTTTGCTGAACACCTTTTATATGGGAATATTGAGAATCAAATCCTCTCCTTTCTGGCAGACCTCTATTATGAATTTTATAGAAACATAGACATAGAAACATAGAAAATAGGTGCAGGAGTAGGCCATTCGGCCCCTCGAGCCTGCACCGCCATTTGATATGATCATGGCTGATCATCCAACTCAGTATCCCATCGCTGCCTTCTCTCCATACCCCCTGATCCCTTTAGCCACAAGGGCCACATCTAACTCCCTCTTAAATATAGCTTATGAACTGGCCTCAACTACCTTATGTGGCAGAGAATTCCACAGATTCACCACTTATGAATCGTGTTCTCTTGTGTTTGTTTGCTCCTGCATAAAACAAATTATGTTTTTCCTTGAGAAGTCCCTGGGAGTCATGGACAACGTACCTCCATTCTCAAGCCGACTCATCTCGCCACAGTATCGCCAGTTTCAGCCATCGGCTTAACCACACTGCTCCCTGGCTCCGAGCATGTGGATAGAGTCCCCGATCAGGAACATGACTGACTGTGTAGCCGGAATCAAGGGCTAGGAAGTGAGCCTGGTGAACCACCTGGTTTGTGAGATGGTATCTGGAGCTTAGCTAGGAGGCTGGGTAAGAGGGCAGGAAGCCAAAGAGAAGGCAATGGGCAAGGTCTCCATCTGTGTCAGAGCCCACACTCAGGGCATGCGTATGGGTGCTGCCAGGCACTAGTGTTTTAGATTTTTTTTAAGTTTTGAAGTTTCAGCCTGAAAACAGGCCCATCTTCCCACTGAGTCCATGCCGACCATCGATTACTTGCTAAAACTAGTTCCAATCATAATCACAATCACAATAATATTTTATTAGCCAAGTATGTTTTGCAACATACAAGGAATTTCATTTGCCAAGTCAGTCATACAAATAAAAAGCAACAGAACACACAACACACATTTTAACATAAGCATCCACCACAGTGACTCCTCCACATTCCTCACTGTGATGGAAGGCGAAAAAATGTACAAATCTCTTCCCTTCTTTGCTCTCCCGTGGTCGGGGGTCTCGAGCCCTCCGTTGACAGGATGATCTTGACTCGTGTAGCCGGCGGCATACGAGACAGATTTGCTCTCTGCATCAGGGCAATCAGCTAATGCATCCTGGGGATGTCAGCTCCCCCACGCCGGCAATCGGGGCTGGTCAAGCCACTGCGTCGTTGGAGCTTCCCGGCTCGGCCTCTCCCGAGACTGTGAGCCCACGATGGTAATCTCCGGTTGGAGCGATCCCAGGCAAGGGATCGGCTCCGATGTTGAGTCCACAACCCACGGTAGGGCTCAAGTCAGTCCGAGGAGGCCTCCAGCTCCGAGGAGGCCTCCAGCTCCATCGATGTTAGGCCACAGAGATGCGATCCGGAAAATAATTGCATCTCCGGCAAGGTAAGAAACTTTTTAAAATTTTGCCCCTCCCCCCACCCCACAACGTTGATTGCACTGCGAGAGGGAGATACAAAGTCGGGTCGGGTTACTGAAATGGACGAAGAAATGGCCCACGTTCCACTCCGTTACATACTACTCATCGTCCCATTGCATTTAGCAGGAGTGGACTATCTTGCTCCGCTATAGGATCTTTGGTGGAAACTGCCATGTTTTCTGGTGATGTTTGCTAAGAGTATTTGGTAGAGAAAAAAGGTGATAACTCCAGTGATCATAGCACCAGGTCAAGAAAATGAAACCAGTTGAGAATTTCAAGATCATGCATTGCAAACAGAAAGAGTCTTTCTACAAGTCGATGAAAAACAGATCACCTCACTTCAATATAACTTGGAATATAGGTCTTAAAATACTACCCACCTGCCCACTGCATCACACACCACTAACCCCCACCTGACAACAATTCATCCATTATTGGTCAGATTACTTAGAAACAGAAGTTCAAATCCAAACACCTGAGCTGAGACACTTCATTTAATTAGATAACTTAGAATATAGGTCTAGTATCAGTAAAGGGCTTTCTTCATTCCTTTATGGGATGTTAAAAGGGCAGTAGTTGCATCATCTGTAGTGTAAGAGAAGGTGCCGCAAGAATGAACGAGAGTGTTGATGGAATATGGACTATTTGGAATATTATTCACCACCTACTATTCAAACTGGCCTGGTATCATAATGCCCCAGAATTCAGAATGTGGGAATTATATGAATTATATGAATCCAATATTTATTTATATGAATACTGAGAAAAGAGGGGATATTGGCCTGGTATCATAATGACTTTCAAATGCTGACTGATTTTCGTTGAGGACATTTTGCTTTATAGTCTTTGAAAGGAAATGAGTTTCATAGACCTAGTAACCTTTTCTCTTTTATTGTTTGTTTAGTTGATAAAATGCCAAAGAATAAACGGGAAAGAAAATAGCCTTTACACTTGCCCTACTCCATCAGGAAAAAATGTACGTCAGCCTGCATAAGATGGCTTCTCATTTTCTCAAACAAGTATTGAACAATCTCTGCTTTGGTACAATTGAAATTAAATGCAGTGTTTGTTGCATTTGCTAAATTTGACATCAAATGATAATCATTAATTTTTAGTCACTTTACTTCAACCTTTTTTCACAAAAACTGATTTGTAGCTTAAAATTTCAATGAAGTCATTCAGAAATCATTCACAGAGATGATGGAATGTCCTCACATACTACCTACATAAGAAATATTTCATAAAGATTCTTAACAAGATCATCTCCTCAATTAATTTCTGTGCACTAAAATAGAACCAGCCTTTCAAAATGTGTTGAAGATGGTCTCACAACCAAACTGAATTAGGGCAAGTATAAATAGAGTCATGCTGTAATTTAGAAATTAGGACCCAGCATGAATTTATTTGCAGATCATAAATTAGTTTAAAGACTTCCACCTGTAACACTGACCATATTAAGACCTCCCCTTCTTCACATGTTGTCACTCCATAAACCATGTAACAGTGCCACCTAATGTCATTTAAATGAAACATCTGAACATCCTTCCTAAACTGTTACTATTCCTCACAACCAGCCTCTCGTGATACAGGTACCAGTGGAACCCAATGTCGAACAATGAACCTGCAATAACTGGAATTTTACACTCTTTAATTCTATCCATACCATTGATTGTAAAAGGGAGTATTTTCAACCATTAAAATTAATGCAATTTGGAATTGCTAATGATTTTTTCAATATATTCCTTCATCTTACCACCTAAACCTGAACATCATTGCCAAAAAGCAGTTACTTATTAATCATCCAGCTGCAATTAAGGGGAGATTCTGGAACAAGAATAAGGACCTTTTGGGGCAGGGATGAGATGAAATTTCTTTATACACGGTGAAAATATTTAGAATTTTGTTCCTCAGCCATTAGGTATATTCAATACTGAGATGTTGCACACTTAGGAAATCAGAAACAATGTGGATCATGCAAGTAAGTGGAAGTGGTCAACCCTGAACTTTGTACACTGTGAATGAATCTATTGTGTGAGTTTATTTCTTATGTTATGTTCGCTTATTGTACAAGTCAGCGATTATTAATATTTATGGAACCTGCTTCACTTCAATCTGGTGATCAATCAGATAGTCTTAAATAAACAGGTCCTGGGAACAATTAGGAATCAGTTCCATCTGGTTCCTAATTGTAAAATTGAACAGGCACAATATCGAACACAGAACAGTACCACAAAAGAACAGGCCCTTCGGCCCATAATGTCCAATCCAAACATGATGCCAGGTTAAACTAATCTTCTCTGCCTGCATGCGATCCATATCCCTCCATTCCCTGCATATTCATGTACCTATCATATCTGTCTCCACAACCACCCCTGGCAGCGTGTTTCAGACACCCACCATTTTCTTTGTTGCACACCTCCCCTGTCCCCCTCTCACCTTAAAGTCATGCCCTCTAATTTTTGACATTTCCACTGAAAATAAAGGTTCTGGCTGTGCCCTATCTATGCCTTTCATAATTGTATATACTTATATTAGGTCTCCCCTCAGCCTCTGATGCACCAGAGAGAACAACCCAAGTTTGTCCAACCTCTCCTTGTAACTAATACCCTCTATTCCAGGCAGCAATCGCGAAAACCCTTTCAAAAGCCTCCACATTCTTCCTGTAATTGGAAGACCAGACTGCACATTAAACTCAAAATGCAGCCCAACCAAAGTCCTGAAATGCTGCAACATGACTTCCCGACTCTTATACTCAATGCCGCAATCGATGTAGGCAAGTAAACTATACACCTTCTTTACCACTCTATCTACTTATGTTACCGCTTTCAGGGAATGATCTCAAGATCTCTCTGTACATCAATGCTGTTAAGCATCTTGTCATTAACAGTATATTTTCCCCTTACATTCAGCCTCCCAACCCTCCCTTGAACTAAACTCCAATTGCCATTCTCCACCCATTTCTGTAATTATTCATATCCCGCGGTATATTTTGACAACCTTCCTCACCATCTGTAACTTTGTGAATGTTGGTGTTGTCTGCAAACCTACTAACCAACTCTTCTGCATGTATCTCCGAATTTTGTATAGGTATTGTGAATCGCATACATTTTAATCTTTTAAATGAGTCTACCTGGAGGGACTTGATCATATACCCTATTAATATTCATGTAGATAGCATCCATTGCCGTACCCTAATGGACCACTCTCGTCACCTCCTCAAAAAACTCAATCGTTAGTAACACTGCTAACAAAACCACAATGACTGTCCCTAATTAGCCCATTCTCTTCCAAATCCAAGTAAATCCTATCCCGAAGAATACTCCCAACAGCTTCCCTACCACTCACTGGCATATAATTTCCTGAATACTCAATGGTCGGCTTAGACATAGTGAGGCAAAGGGCTACTTCAATTGATCTAACTTTACTCTGTGCTCTATCATTCTATACATCACATCAAATCAAGTGCATTAGAAGTGGGCGAAATGCAATATCTGGGCAATAATATTTATATCACACTATATCTTTTTAAGTTAGTTAGCAATAAAAAACAGACACAATTTGTATAAATCTACATATCCTTTTTAACAAAAACTGACATAGCTGCATGGGGATGAAGGTCTGCATTCTCTAAATTATAAGACCTTGAACAGAGCTTGAACTAACTGAAGGTAAACTGAGACAACACAACAATAACACATTTAACGCAATAACACAATTTATAAAAATATCATACATGCATCATTTAATGGTTACAAATTGAAGAAACTGTTATTTCTAGATTTCATGAATCTCTGCCACATTTCAATAAAGATAAATAGTTCAAACTTATGATTGTATCAAATTAAACATAAAATCAAAACAATTAAACACTTCCTTAATAATTGTGGGACAGGAAAATCTTAGACAACCAGCAGTTACATCGTGCTTCGGATAACTCGCTGTTGGAATCATGCAATATGGTTGCTAAATTCAAATTAAAATCCAGATGTCACTGACTCACCTTTCTTAGTCCTGTGGAGGTGTGGAACACATACTCCAAGTGGAAAAGTATACCAAAGAATTCATGTTTAACCATTTCGGTCAGCTGGATGCGACTTCTGAGAATCAGAGATTTCTTCAGCAAACTGCAGTCAGACAAGAAACAAAATGACTCATTTTGTTATGTGTTCTATACCAAGTCATAGAGAAAACTCAATGTGTAGGAAGGAACTGCAGATGCTGGTTTAAACCGAAGGTAGACACAAAAAGAGAATGGAGAGAATCCATGGAGAGAAGTGATGGGCGACTTTTTGGGTCGAGACCCATCTTCAGACTGAGAGTCAGGGTAGACTGACAAACCTGAGTGACTCTACCTTGGCTCTCAGTCTGAAGAAGGGTCTCGACCCGAAATGTTACCCATTCCTGGTTCTGAAAACTTCTGGATTCATATCAACTTTTGCACATAAATATAATTGCGAATGTCAGATACCGAATAATGCCAAGCTGATATTTGAAAAGGCAAACATCTTTCCCAAAACCACCACCATCTAGGTGGTATGGCCACTGCATGTTTTCCCTATAAGTAGTATGTAGTTCCAACAACAAGTTGATTACATAACCTGCATTGCATATCTTTTGGATTTTGTATAAAGTTCACAGAAACACAAGGCAGATTACTGGATGAGGAGTGGAGCTGAATTCCAGGAGAAACAGCAGGGGAGACTGAAGGAAGAGGATGACAAGCGGGATGGTGAAAATGATGAAGGCCACAGTGTGTCATTGTAGCTGATCTCCTACAACACACCTCCAAGATCAACTGCATGAGATACGAGCTTATACCAGGTGCAGATGTCACGGGAAGATAAACCTTCTGTTCGCTGGATGGGGTGTGCCTGCTGCAAGGGCTCACAAGAGGTCATGATGCATCATTGGCTCCCTGTTGCTGTAGACGACTCGATTGATGGCCATAACTGGAAGCCATTAACAACAGGGATGCACACAGAGATGGCCAACCTGGCTGAATGCACAAAAACACCATCCACTTGCGTTTGTATCAGATTATGCAGAGCAAGTAGTCCATGAGAGCTAAGGACATGCAAGGGCCAGCCTACTAGGAATTTAAGGGCATCTTCAACTTCTCGTTCTGTGGACCGAGTTTCTCATCTGCTTCAAAAGGAAACCTATTGTACCAGAACATGGCAAGTTGCCTCTGACGATGGGTCTCGACCCAAAACGTTACCTATTCCTTTTCTCCAGATAAGCTGCCTGATCCACTGATTTACTCCAGGTTTTTGTGTCTATCTTTGGCAAGTTGCCTTAATGACTACTGTCCAGTAGCACTTACACCTACCATAAAGAAGTGCTTTGAGTGGTCTGTTATGTGCTAGTCAACTCCTACATCAGAGATGACCTGGATCAGTTTCAATTTGCCTATTGCTACAACAGGTCAACAGCAGTTGCTTTCTTACTGGCTTCCCCACTCTGTTCTGGACCATCTGGAGTACAGCTCAGCATTCAACTCTACCGTCCTCGAACTCAACATCAAACTAAAAAAAAACCTTGGCCTTTGTGCCTCCCTTTGAAACTGGATGCCCGACTTCCACATTGGCAGACCGCAGTCAGTGCAAATTGATAACAACACTTCCTCCTCACTCAGAAAATAAAGTGCTGGCAGAACTCAATGGGCCGTGCAGCATCCAAGGAGGGAATTGGACAGAGAGCATTTCAAGTCAGGATCCACCTTGGGACTGATGGAGTAGAGGGAACAAAGCCAATAATGGTGAGGGTGAGTACGGGTGAGGACGGGTGGATGGCAGATGCATTGATATAATAACAATGGCAAGAAATGCAATGGAAAAGGGAGCCAGATAAGGAAGAAAGAGGAGTGAAATGCAAAGCCAGAGGAAGGACCTCGGAGTTGGGGGGGTGGGGTGAGGATAATTAGAGAGGGGATGGAAATCGGAGAATTAATTGTTCATGCTGTTGTTGTAGGCAACCAATACAGAACAGGAGGTGCTTCCAGTTTACATGTGGCCACTCTCTGGCAGTAGAGGAGGTTGAGGATTATAAGGTCAGAACAGAAATTAAAAATGATTAACAACTGAGTCCTCCAGCAGGCCTTTTCAGACAGAGTGCAAGTGTTCGACGAAACAGTAGCCTAGACTACACTCGATCTCACTGTCGAGGTTGGAAGATTTGCAAGTGAACCTGGACTGTCTCATCTGGACGGGCTCTTATGGTCCCTGTTTGGTGGTGAGAAACAGATGTTATATCTGCTGCGGCTGTATCTAGAGAGGTGTTGTGGGTGAGGGTAGGGGCTGTTGGGTGGGAAGGAATAGTCGAACCAAGGTGTTGCGGAGAGAGAAGTCTCTACAGACGGGAAGATGCAACTCGTAGCGGAAAATCAACCCTACTGAAGATAGAGGACATCTGGCAGTGGAAACCTTCATCTTAGATACATAGATACATAGAAAATAAGTGCAGGAGTAGGTCATTCAGCCCTTCGAGCCTGCACCTCCATTCAATATGATCATGGCTGATCATCCAACTCAGTATCCCGTACCTGCCTTCTCTCCATATCCCCTGATCCCTTTAGCCACAAGGGCCACAGATGCAGTGGAAATGGAGAAACTAAGATGAAGGGATGCCGTCCTTGAAAGAGGTGCGTTGTGAGGATGTGTTAGCAAAAGGTAAATGGATTTGTTGTAGATATCAGTAGGTATTCTATCCCCTGTGATGAAGACGGAGAGATTGGGAAAGGGGGGAAAGGTGTCAGAAATAGCCAAAGGACAAGGTGAAAGTTAGTAGTGTAGTTCGTAAAATCACCAGGTTCTGCACTATCTTTCTCACTTCCATGCAGGGACTCCAACAGCTATTTCAGATGAGAATGACATTCACTTGCAAATCTTCCATTCTTGTCAATTACTTTTGTGCCTGCAAAATGGTGTGACCATGCATCGGTGAGACCAAGCATAGACGAGGCAACCGTTTCACCAAACACTTGCTCTCTACCTGCCAAGGTCCTCTGGAGCGTCTGGTTGTTAGCCATTTTATCTCCCCTTCCCATTCCAACCGCTGTGTGTTTAGACCTCTGCTCAACTGATTGAAAATCTTTCAAGTTGAAAAGTTACAGGAATTTGATTGGGAATGTAAAAATTAATGGCTTAAATTATGACACACCTTTTCTGACTTAATAGTGAAATCGTACACGAGCCTGCACATTCAATATTTAGTCTCACTTAGAATTTACTTTACTTTTTAGAGATGGCCCCAGATTTCCGTTGCATTGTCGCTGGTATCAAAACCACCACCTGTGGCTTCTGGACGTAACACAAGCCATTGTGTACCCCAACATGCAGCCTTCGTTCTTGAATAACAACAGTACTTCCATCAGTAATTTGGTCATTCTAAAAGAGGCACAAAACAGACTCATGTTACTCTTAAACAAGAACAAAGCAAAGAAGTAAAACAATGTGTAACATGGTAGAAGCTGTAAATCAGAAGTTAAAAACAGAAAATTCTATAAATCTATTCCGTGGGTACTGAAACAATGATGATGTATCGGGTAAATGAGTTTCCCATCAATCAAATCACTGTTACTATTCCCCGAAGTAAAAGTACAACGTAATACTTCAGTGATCTGTAATAAGCACAACAAATAAACAAAGCAAATTTGATTAATGTTTGGTAAATTAATACACAGAGATATCAATTCCACAATTCCACGTTTCAAATGCATGGTAGTTTCTAGAGTCTGCAATCAAATGAATGTTTCTTTCAAAGCAGTATTTTCAGACAATTACAATTTTAATTGGCTTCTGTAGCTGCATATTTCTGTCATACCATTAAATGATAAGAGGCTAGAAATTAGTTCACACAGTTCCAAACAAAAATGGCTTAGTGCTGTTAAAAATTACATTTACTGCTGGGTGGAGAATTTTTTTCCACTCATTTCTAAATGCTTGCATTTGTCAATAACATCGCTCCAACATGCATTTTGTCATTTGCATTCCTCTTCTGAAGCCAAGAAATAGAGACATAAGAGTCTGCGAGAAAACAAACTGCTGGAGAAACTCAGCAGGTCAAGCAGCATCTGTGGAGGGAAGTGTTTTGAGTATTGATCCTTCTTTAGATAGCCTTTAAAGACTTTTTAAAATAGACTTTTCAGCTAATGTGAAAAAAATCAATTATTAATTATTATTACCTGTTAATAACTACTTGTGAAGAACTAACAAAGGGAGAACAGGTAATACAGTACAATGGAATATATTTGGATTTTGTAAAGGCCTTTAAATGGCCTTTAAAGGCACACAACTAAATTCATAGCAGGCGGCAAAAGGGATAGCAGGCTCGTTACTAAACAGAGATAACTTTGAATAATGAATATTAAGGGGGAGACAAAATGCTGGAGTAATTCAGCAGGCCAGTCAGCATCCCTGGAAAACATGGATAAGTGATGTTTCGGGTTGGGACCCTTCTACAGACTGGTCATGTTCTCCAGGGATGATCCACAGAGATAGATACCAGGATCCCTGTTGTTTCCTCAATTTACTTACATGTTTGGACGAGAATTGAATTTATAATTTCAAAATTTACAGATGCCTCCAAACTGGGAGGTGTTGTTTACACCAAGGAACAAAGTGACAAAATACAGGAAGATATTAATTAACTTGCAGAATGGAAGTGTAATTTGCATATGTGTTTCAATACAGATAAGTGAGAAGTGGTTGATCTTGGTGGGAAGAATAAAGAGGCCACAGTGAGTTTGGATAACAATAGTCGGAATAATTAGATCTTAATCTTAAAGCTTAATCACATCCTCTGGCTGGGCGACCAGAACTGCACACAATACTTCAAGTGTAGTAATACCAACAACTTGCACAGCTGCTGCATCATGATGATGCAACTCAATACTCCCCTCCCCCCACCACCACCACCACCCACCCCCCTCCTTATCCCACTTCAAACATTGGGCAGGAGATACAGAAGCCCAAAGTTGCACTCCATCAGGTTCAGAAACAGATAAATTCCTTCAACCATCAAGTTCTAAACCAACCTGACACCCCTAATCCTACCTCATAAACAAAACACAATTGACCGCCTCTTGCACACCATGGATCTTTTCTAAATTGTGTTTTGCTTTAATGTCTCGGGTTTTTTGGAGTCTTTTTTCCTTTTAGTGATGGGCAGAATTTTATACATTATTTATGTTTTTGTGTATAGGCTTGTGATATTGCTGCAAGCAGGATTTTCATTGTACATGTACCTTACCGTACTTGTCAATATACGACAGGAGGCTGTGGAAGCCAAGTCAATGTATATGTTTAATTGATAGATTCTTGATTAGTATGGGTGTCAGGAGTTATGGGGAGAAGGCAGGAGAAATGTGTTGAGAGGGATATATCGATCAGCCATGATTGATTGGAAGAGTACTGTACTTGTCATGGGACAAATGGCCTCTTTGGAAGCCAATCAATGTATACAAATTGATAGATTCTCTTAAATATTCGCAGTTCTTTCCAAAGGCAAGACCATTTTGAACATTTTATCGATCAGCCATGATTGATTGGAAGAGTAGACTTGATGGGCCGAATGGCCTAACTTTGCTCCTATTGCTTACAAATATGATAATATTCTCTAAATTATTCACAACTCATTTTCTGAATCTGCCCTTTCATTAACAGCATTTTTTTCCTGACCTACTTACCTTTGTGAATAATTCATGTTATCGCTGTAGATGTTATTAATATCATTAAATGCCTTGCTCCATCTCCAGACTAGTAATCAAATGCTTTGAAGAGAAATGACAACCACACCTGCCCATGATAACTAGCAAACTCCCTGCATGTCACGATTGACAGGTGGACCCTTGCATGCAACTTGAGAAGAAGTTGCATGCTCATCAAAAAATGCAATGACTTCATATTCTAAAAAATGGCAGGGATGTAGAAAATTATATTGACAATGAAATACCAAATTTTAACACTCAACATGTTTGACTTCAAAATTTTTAACGTTTTAGGTTTTTGTTTAAAATAGCTGAGCAGTTTATCTCTGACTGCCCCAGTGCATTTCTTTTACAGATCTCAACTTCAAAGTAAATTTAACAATCATAATGTGAATTTTGCTTGAGGTTCATTGCAGAAGCATGCACTCTCTGATAAACGAGGACAAAGCAAAATCCTTCAGGAGCAAGCCAGTCTAGCAGATTAAGTTGAAAAAAATACCTTGGAAAGAAAACACAATAGTGTTTGTTGAAATATGTGCGAGGAATTAACAATTTTGAAAGCTCTACCCAAGTACTGCAAGTCTCAAGTCTTCTGAAAGAGGCGAGTGAACACACCACATAGTATGTTTGAATTCCTCAGCAAATACATGATCCGTCCTTTACATTTCCATTGTTCTAAAAGCACCCCCATCTCTGCCCTGAGCTTACTCTCCTATGTGCATATATTCAACTGGTAACAAGTAGTTGAAGTTCAGGAGTTATAATAGATTTATCAAAATACCTTGCTAATTTTTATTAACAAGCACATTCTCTACTCACCTGCCATTGCCTAAAGCCTACCGAAAGTCAACCTTTAAGGCAGCCTTTCATTGAATAATATAATACGTACCCCCTGGCTTCCCAATGTACATCTGCAAAAATTGTTATATTTTTTATGCCTAATTGTGCAAATTAGCATCTTCCCTTGCTTTCCCGTAAGTCTAACTCAGCGTTGAACAGTTTAGAATGCAGAGAATTGCATAGCTTCATTCGTGGAATATCTGAATTTCAGATTTCTGAATAACAGCCTGAGACTTTTCAATGTTGCCCTTGCATTATTCCATATCGGATCAATTCTCCCATAGCTGTCCCCATCTCCACATAATACTATGATCGTGTTGCACTTATTCTAATTGCGTCATACTAGCCCTGCTTATGCTACGGCTACTTGCCAACATTTATTTATTCTGACTTTGATTCCTGCACACTTATTACATTCCCAATACCGTTCCATTTCTCCACACTTGTCCTATTCTAAGAGGATAAACAGAATTTACACTTTCCATGTCTCCCAAGGCAGCATTATTACCATGCTTTCTTAAACAACTAAAAATTAGTTGATAGATACTAAGAATTAGTTGAACTCTGTTAGGGTGAGGTTTTGGTGTTTAAACACTGCTTCCAAGACACATTATCTCTGAATGAATGGGAGAAATTAACTGCTAGGAGAAGAAATGTCAGAGCATCCTACATTACAGAAACAGGCCCTTCTGGCTAACTCATTCATGCCAAGCAAGATGTTCATTTACACTGTCCCATTTTCCTACGTTTGATCCATATTCCTTTAAGCGTTCCTTTCCATGTACCTGTCCAAATGTCTCTTAAATGTTGTTTTTGTATTTGCCTCAAACACTTCCTCTAGCAGATTGTATTACCCTCTGTGTGATAAACATGCCCTTAAAGTTCTGATTAAATCTTTCCTCTCCTCACCTTAGATAATTTTACTTGATTTAATAAAGGTAACTTAAATGTTTGGAACTGTGTGTATGGATTTGTTGCCTTTAATTAATTTTTTTGTACAATTTTAATTTTGTTTTAGCTTTTTCTTGAACAAATTCCAAATGCTCTTATGTATTTGTGAATGATACTTCTTTTGGGAAAGGCCTATGCTGCACTGAGCCAAACCAACATGTTGGGCTCCCATCTGAAGAATGGGTCTTAGACCTCAAAGAAGGAAAGTGTTGTCCGGGGGAATTACCCAGCAACCTTAGGCAAATGAACATCTACTGTAATAAATCTCCTCAACCAATTATTACCATAACTTTAAAAAAAAACTCAATTTTAAATGTTATTATTAAGATTAATTACATTTAATACATAATGCAGCAGCACTTCAACTAATGTTTGGCCAATTCAGCTTGCCTCAAGTAGAGTATAAACTCATGCATCGATGAGGCTTCTGTTGACCACTGACTGAGTATTCATCCAAGGTAAAAAATGAAAAGGTACCTATAGCCTTCATATCACTTAACTGTTAACAACGTACTGTACATCATATCATAATATGGGCAGCTCAGTGGCACAACTAGTAGAGCTGCTGCCTCGCATCGTTGGACACCAGGGCTCAGCCCTGACCTTAGGTGCTGTCTGTGTGGATTACCAGTGATCACGTGGGTTTCCTCCCACATCCCAACGCATGTGTGTTTGGAGGTTAATTGGCCTTTATAAATTGCCACTAGTGCATGGGGAGTGGATGGGAAAGATGAATAAACATCGAACTAGTGCGAAACGGGGGGGTTTTCGATGGTCGGTGTTGACTCAATGGGCCGAACGGCCTGTTTCTGCGCTGTATCGCTAATTGAACATTGGCAACCACGATGAGAAATAAAGTAAATTATAAAAATCATGAATAAAATAGGAAAAAACAAGTAATTTAAGCATTACCCGTAGCTCTGCCATACCTTAAGCAGCCGGTCTGCATTAAGCAATTCCACCAGCTCCTCTTCAAATTTTTCCACTGTTGGGTATAACTGAAGCGACAGCTTATCCAAGAAGCAGGTTACAGTCTTCAGCAAATTAGGTTTCCTCAGAGCGTCACCTTCAATTAAAATGTAAATTGTTTTGTTACAATTAAATCAACGGACTCACTCACATCCCAACTTGACAATGGGCTTTCAGGGCTATAGCAAGACTCAAAGAAAGTAGCATGATGACCATGCTTTGTTTTGCATACATCCTTGGCAGTACACAAATGTCGCCACGTGTAGGCACCTACAAAGTTACAAGTTTCCAACAGCTCTGTCCACTGCCTGCTGCCGCATGTGGCAGCAAACCCCCTCCTCTACACCATGCCACACCAGTTTCCCCTTCGTTCTCGGTCCTCACCCTCGCCCTCACCCTCCCCCCCCCAGCCAGGTCCCCCTTTGTTATTGGCACCCGCGCGCCCCCCCCCCCCCCACACACCGTTTCCCCCCATTGTTCTCGGTGGCCCCACACTGACTCCACCCATTATTCCCCTCAATCGCGGTAACTCCTCGCTCGCGGTGGCACAGATCCCGTCGAAGCCAGCTCCTCAGGTCCGCAAGAATAGTAATGAAAATTATTTTATTTTCTTATTAACAAATATTATTATTGAGCTCAATATTCTTGAGTTTGCAAGAAAAAGCAAAGATGCAACTAAAAAATATAAAACTTTTCTATGAGTAAAGGTCTGAAGTCTGATTTTAAATGGCAATACCATAAACGCTAAACCAAGTATCTCAGCGGGACAGGCAGTATCTCTGGATAGAAGGAATGAGTGACGATTCGGGTCGAGACCCTTCTTCAGTCGCAAACAGCACGTCATCCGCCAACATTTTTCGCCACATCTTCCCATTCCACCCCTTTCCGCAGAGACCGTTCCCTCCGCAACTCCCTAGTTAACTCATCCCTTCCCACCCAAACCACCCGCTCCCCAGGCACTTTCCCCTGCAACCACAGGAGATGTAACATCTGTCCTTACACCTCCTCCCTCGACCCTGTTCAAGGACCCCGATAGTCTTTTCATTCAATGGGAAGAAGAAACATCATCCATTCCTTCTATCCATAGGTCCTGCCTGTCCCGCTGAGTTACTCCAGCATTTTGTGTCTATCACCAGTGTAAACCAGCATCTACAGTTGCTTCCTACAACTTTAGACCGAGTCCTGGATATGTCCTGTTAATCAAAGCTTTCTTCACCCCACACTCCACTTCATCTTAATTGAATCTTCTCAAATAAAACTCATAAAAGGTTTATGGAAATATGTTTCCTTCACAAATAAATGCACTTGATATACAAATTGACAGACTAGAGAACTGTCAGGAGTTCTGCTTAAACCTCCCACACAGGTCTAATTGCTGGGGGAGAACTTACAACATTCAGTTGTGGTGTAAATTAAGTAGCTTCCTCAGTTTGTAATAATGAAAGTAATTTAACACAACATTTATTAGGCTTGAGTTCCTCGTGACTAAACAGCGATGGTAATAATTTTATATAATATTTGATCATTTTCAGAAATAACAAAAAGTTAGAATGGCCAAAGCCCACTGGTTGACTTTGATGTTCTAACTTTGATAAAAACTTGAATAAGCACGATGAGTGTGTGAATATTGCTGTGCCTGCACTGTTCTTGGTAAAAAAAAAACATCCAAATACGAGTCTATTGATCTAGGTACAATATTTTAAGGTGGAATTTGTGGAATTTAAATAATTGAAAGCTGAAATGAAGGCATCAGGACTGAGTTAATGAGTTAAATATTTCAATAGAGAATTTTTTTTAATAGAAACTGGCTCTTTCAACTGACCACATCCATGCCAATTATGATGTCCATCAATGCTCATCCCATTTGTCAGCATTTGGCCCACATTCCTCTATGCAATTCTTAAGTACCTGCCGACTGCCTTTGAAGCATTAAAAGATAAATATAAATATACAAAACAAAATGACAGAAATTAAATGCTAGCTCCTGCCAGACTGATATCAGCTTTCCGAGAATGGGTGCAAACCTCGCTAACTTTGACAACTTTTTATGCAAGTTTCTCTTTGATCTGTTCAGATGTCGCCTAAACAAAAAGAAATCTGCATAAATATTCCTCCCAAAGAAAGATAGGCACAAAATTCTGGAATAACTCAGCAAGTCAGGCAGCATCTCTGGAGAAAACGAATAGGTGACGTCTCGGGTCGAAACTCTTCCTCAGACTCAAAACCTGAAATGACCTAAAAAGTCACCTATTACTTTTCTCCGGAGATGCTGCCTGATCCGCTGAGTTACTCCAGCATTTTGTCTCTATCTTCAGTGTAAACCAGCATCTGCAATTCCTTCCTATGCCTCCTGTAGGAAGCGTGGATGAGAGGGTGTCTTGCTGTGCAGACTAAGTGGAAAAGGTTGGTACTTTCTTTATTGTCAAATATTTTTTCTCATCTGATGTATATGGAACCATCTCTGTTTTTAAGGGAATTCTCATAATTTGCTGAAACACACTCTTGGGTATGATAACTGAAATGCAAAAAAGTGGCAGATGTTTTAAAGAAATAGAAGGGGGGGGGAGAAGGGGGCGGGAGAAGGGGGGGGGAGAAGGGGGGGAGAAGGGGGGGAGAAGGGGGGGAGAAGGGGGGGGAGAAAGGGGGGGGGGGAGAAGGGGGGAAGAGGGGGGGGAGGGGGGGGGGGGGAGAAGGGGGGGGAGGGGGGGGGGAGAAGGGGAGGGGGGGAGAGGGGGGAAGAAGAAGGGGGGAGAGAGGGGGGGAGAAGAGGGGGGGAGAGAAGGGGGGGGGAAAGAGGGGGGGGGAACTTTAAGAGGGGGGGGAGAGGGGGGAGACAGAGGGGGGGGGAAGAGGGGGGGGGGGAGAAGGGGGGACTTTTAAGAAGCCAGCCAACTTTTAATGTCAGAGATACACAGCTGTCAAGTTTGGCGGGCATTTAACATTACCGGTCGGTTATCCTTGTTCTGAAAACTCGTGCTTACGTTTTTTTTCCCCAATGAGTTAATGAAAATGCCCAGTCAGCAAAGGAGATTAACTAAAACTACCTACGATTACCTCGACTACCTACAACTACATGGTGACCCCACTACAACTGCGCTTACGACTACAGGATTATTGATTTTCTCCATTGCGACCAATTTTTGCTCGCAGATAATTTTTCAACATGTTGACAAATTTGGGGCGGCCATACTGAGGCCACAACTAGATCCCAGAATGCGGGAACTCCTCACGACCATGAAGGAGACTCGCCAGAGACCGCCAGCGAACATGTGGCGCCCATGTGGCGATCATGAGGTGAGCGCAGTGTCTCCTGCACTCGTTGACGTGCACAAAAGATCCTCTGGCTATATGCCACCGTGGCATTACAATGCCCCTGTTGTAAAGGTCTGCAATGCAAAGCTCGAAAAGCTATTTACTTTAGACATCTCTGAAGCCACCTTTCAACAATGATGATTTTCGCCATTACCTCCGTCAGTACTGCCTTTAACCATCCAAAGAAAAAAGTGGGAGAAGATCAAGACCAAAGCTAATCCTCGTTTTGTACTTTGGAGGCATTGAATGCCTGCAAGGGGAGGCTAGTCCTGCAACTAATCCTCATGCTATTTTGGTCTTGCATGCTTCCCGGAAACTTATCGAGTTAGGCTGTACTCCAACAGTTTCAAGAGGTTGTGGGAAAAGTAAAATAAAGACAGGTTGTTTTAGTAACTGATTTACCAGATTACATAACTCATAAATTATGCCTGATAAATGAATTATGCTTGCTAGATTAAATAGCATTTTATGCACATTTAAAGATTCAATTTTCCACACTTTCCATATTTCTTGTGTTTGTTTTAGGTTTGTTAAGAAATGTTTATGGGAATATGTAGAGATAATTAATTAAATTAAAACACAAAATAACTAAATACACTGTTTCAGATTCCAACCATTCCCCACAAACTGAGTTTAATCATCTGTGTCGCCTTACTTGTTTGCCCAGTACTTGCAGCCAAACCAGGGATGGTATCTGACCCTGAGATTAATAGGTTTTCTGGGATGAGGTGACGAACTTCCATCAGGGGAGGATGAGTCAATAGCGTGTAAAAGACGGCGCTGCCTTCAATCAATGTCATAAATTTACTCCCTATAAAAAAGGAGAAAGACATCACCGAGATGACCCATTATATTAAAAAAACATGATGGCCGACAGAAATGTAGCTTTACAGTGCATGTTTATAACCCCACACCAACGACTTGTCCACATGCATGCCCTTCACATCAAGTGCCATGCACCTGCCATATCAAAATCAATGATCAAATTACCTTCAATTTCATCCCTGGCTGGTATTGCTAAACACACCGAATGATCATGTCACTTCACTGTATGAATTTGAGATGCAGACTGCAACATACTGCATGTACTCCCCAGCTTATGAACAGCTGACTTGCGTACAGTCTGTACACGGACAAGCATTTGGGAGACTGGCAGGATTGGGATGTATAATCTTCCGCCGTGTGAGCACTTGATTCACAGCCACATTTACGACTTGCAAACTGCTCAGGTTACAAACAGTTCTCAGGGATGGAACCCTGCTGTATCCTGGGGAGAACCTATAACGTGTGTGTGGTAGTTAAACATATTCAAGTTCTTAAATCAGCTTCATAGGACATCATCCAACTGCACTTCTTTCTTAAACTTTACACCTTTCTGGGCCCCTAGGTGCGCAGTTTTCTTATCTGTGGTCCATTATTTTCAGCAGAATTTTGAGCTTTATTTACTGAATTTGATTCACTCCAAAACAAAGGCTCCATGACCAAACAGCCTCCTAGTTATGGTAGAATCATAGTCAGAAAAATATAAAGTACAGAAATGGGCTCAGAATCTCCACTGAGCACCACTCGCTTCGCTGTTAGAACTAATCCTATCCTAACCCATTTTATAACGACATTTCAATTAACTCCCTTCTGCAGATGTTACTACTTGCTTACACACAAGGAGTAATTTACAAGACACACATTATTGGGAAGTGGTAGGAAACTGGAGTACTCAGAAGCAGCTCACTTACTCACAGAGAACATGTTCAAACTCTACACATATAGTATTGGAGGTCAGAATTGAAACCAGGTCTCTGGAGCTATGTGGAAGCAGCACTACAAATTAAGCAGTGGCACTAACATCTATGGTGATGAAGTGCTTTGAGAGGCTGATCATGGTGCAAATCATCGCATACCTCAACACAAAACTGGACCCCCACTGCACCTTACCACCACAAAATCAACGGATCAAATTACCTGGCAATTTCACCCCGGCTGGGACGATTGCTAACAACACAAAACTCATATGTCATCATGTCACATTGACTGTCATGCATTTAATATGCAGACTGCAATCATAGCTGGTGTACCAACATCTCATGAACTGGGTTGACTTGCGTATCCCTCTGCACATTGGGGTGTGCATTTTTCCGAGACTGGCAGGATCTCCTGTATAACACTGATGAAATGATAGAGAAAGCACATCACAGCCACATTTACAACTTCCTGCTCAGGTTACAAAGAGTTCTCAGGTCAAGGAGGACCCGAAACCTGCTATCCTGGGGGAGAACCTATAACGTGTGGCTTGGTACGGCAAACATAGGGTCAAGAGCGGAAATCAGATTCATAATGTTGTAAACATCCCAGTGCATCTTCTTTCTCTGACTTCCCACCTTCGAGGGGATCTATGCGCAGTTTTCTGCCTCATAAAGGCTGCCAGCATCATTCAGCAGAATTTTGAGCTTTATTTACTGAATTTGATTCACTCCAAAACAAAGGCGCCATGACCAAACAGCCTCCTAGTTATGGTAGAATCATAGTCAGAAAAATATAAAGTACAGAAATGGGCTCAGAATCTGCACTGAGCACCACTCGCTTCGCTGTTAGAACTAATCCTATCCTATTGCACTTTATCTGTATTTATGCCTACAATATTCTGTTGTGCTGCAGCAAGCAAGAATTTCATGGTCCTATCTGGGACAAATGATAATAAACTCTCTTGACTCTTGGTATGTTCTGTCCAGAGAAAGCAGCCCATCCCAACTTCACAGCCCACTTTACTCTCAATCCTCACTGAAATGATGGAATCTGGTGTCGGCAGGGGTATCAAGTCGCGCTTACTCATGTTCAGTTTGTGGTTTGTCAGAAAGATTCAGATCCAGGCCTCATCACAACCTTGGCCCAAACATTGGAACAAAGAGCTGAATTCTCCAGGTAAGATGGCTGTAACTGCTCTTGACACGAGGGCAGCATGTGGCCATATGTAGTATCAATGTGCTCTGGTTAAACTGGTCTGCGGGCGTCAAAGGGCAATGATTTACTTGGTCCAAGTCATATCTCATACCAAGGTCATTTGCCCATCACTACTGGAGTTCTTCAAGGCAGCATCCTAAGCCCAGCATTATTCAGCTGCTTCACTTGCCTTTCATGATGCTTGAGGCGGAGATGTTTGCTGGTAATTGCACGATATTCAACTCCATTCAAAACTTCCCAGCAAGTCACGCAACCATTGGCATGCATGCGGCAAGACCTGGACAATGTTCAAGCATGACAACAAACTTCACGAATCTCTGCACAAGAGCCTGGAGGGCAATCTTTCCAGCAAGTATAGTCAGCAGCATGTCAACATTCATGGGCCCAACCGATGTGTAGCGTCTGAAGATAGACATCAGCTTCCATGACAGCACTGACAGGGACCACTCATTTCTGGAGACTGCAGTGATGAAAGCTTAGGCCATTGCTGTTCAAGCTCAGACTACCATCAGTGTGTAATAGCCCTGTCCCACGGTGTGAGTTCATTCCAAGAGTTCTCCCGAGTTTGCCCTGATTTGAACTCGGAGATTTACGATAATGGCCACTCGTCGGTACTTGGGGATCTCGTGGACATTTTGCAACGTGTTGAAAAATCTTCACGAGTCTTCCCGTGCTTACCTGCCATTACCAAGTCTTCCCTAGTACCTGCCGTTAGCGGTACGAGCCAGTAAGAGACGTCCCCGAGCTCCGATGTACTCGCTACGTTCATTCTCCATGCTTACCACGAGTTTGATTTTTTTTTAACTCGGGAGAGCTCTTCAATGAACTCGCACAGTGGGACAGGGCTTTTAGACTCCAATGTTTGCAGAGACTTTAAAGATACAAGAGCTCTCCAATGATCGACTTCCCAAAGAATATTGGATACTGTGACTCATGGGAACGCCAGTGATTCTGTGGATACAAAGCTGCTGTTCTCTCTCAAGATCATTGTTATTATGCATCCCATTTTGCCTCCATATCTCCATGTTTGGCCTCTCCTCATCCACTGTTCTAAAGTTTCAATATTTAAACTACAGTTTACCACTGCTTACATTCTTAGGGCAGTCAGAAGCATATGGTTATCCCATACACAGAGATGAGATGGTTATTGAGAAGGCAATGCAGTTCGTGTTAATCAGTACAAATATTTCCTGGTTATGTAATAGGATTTGAAGTACTCATGCTCCATAAAAAGAGTGATATTGTTTAGTTCCTAGGCAATGGCAAACACGCTGTGTTCTTAATACCATCAGAAATGTACAGGGACAAGAAAAGCTCTGGGGTAAAATTCCCGCATGAAGAAAATTAATTATTAAGCTAATTATGCAAATTAAGACGCGACTTACTGCTCCACAATGCATTCATTCAGTGCAAAAAACTTGTTAAAATTATATTCAGGAGTCAATCCAGCACTGGAATATCCAGGTCTTTTAATTTTATAGGCATGTGGCTGATTCTGGACGCAGGTCATCAGCTGCACTACTAAATATAAATGGGCAGAGCAGCAGGAACCTAACTGCAATGAAGGAAAACTGTGGCTCAGTGATTCTGTTATGATACTGCTCATTTGCATATATTAAAATGAAGCCCCATCTGCCCTCTTAAATGGGTTTAAGAGATAAAATGGCACTATTTCAAGTAGCAGCATGAGAGTTCTTATTGGTGCCCTGGCCAATATTTATTCCTAAGCCAGCATGGTTACCAAGACAATTGTTTGATTATCATGCTGCATTTTTATGCGACCTCACGTTGTGCACAAGTTCTGATGCATTTCCTGTACTTTTTGAGCCCCTTCTCTACTTCTACACTAGCTCAAAATTGTCAGAACAAAATTGAACATTAACCAGAAGCTGGCTAATGTACTTCCAATTTTCAAAAGCGAAGGGGGACAAATCGGAGCCAAAGATTTTAACCATTGTCTACAGTCGAGAAAATGTTTGAAGAAAACAAAGCATTGTTGAGCTGGACTGTACATATGTGTGGCAGGCATTTCAGGAGAGAATCGCCAGCAATGTTCACTTTAACATTAGTAAGATGTAACGAGGCACTAGCCCTGCCAAGAATTAGTTTTGTTTATTATCATCAAGTATAGTTACAGGTACAGTGCAGGTACAATACAGGTACATTGCAGGTACAATACAGGTACAGTGGCTTGTAAAAGTTTTCATACCCCTTGAACTTTTCACATTTTGTCACGTTACAACAACAAACGTAAATGTATTTTATTGGGATTTTATGGGATAGACCAACTTTTAGTTAGACCACAATTAGTGGTGCATAATTGTGAAGTGGAAGGAAAATGATATATGGTTTTCAATTTTTTTTACAAATAAAAAACTGAAAAGTGTGGCGTGCAAAAGTATTCAGCCCCCCCGAGTCAATACTTTGTAGAACCACCTTTCGCTGCAATTACAGCTGCAAGTCTTTTGGGGTATGTCTCTACCAGCTTTGCACATCTAGAGACTGAAAATGTTGCCCATTCGTCTTTGCAAAATAGCTCAAACTCGGTCAGATTGGATGGAGAGTGTCTGTGAACAGCAATTTTCAAGTCTTGCCAGAGATTCTCAATTGGATTTAGGTCTGGACTTTGACTGGGCCATTCTAACACATGAATATGCTTTGATCTAAACCATTCCATTGTAGCTCTGGCTGTATGTTTAGGGTCGTTGTCCTGCTGGAAGGTGAACCTCCGCCCCAGTCTCAAGTCTTTTGCAGACTCTAACAGGTTTTCTTCCAAGATTGCCCTGTATTTGGCTCCATCCATCTTCCCATCAAATCTGACCAGCTTCCCTGGCCCTGCTGAAGAAAAGCATCCCCACAGCATGATGCTGCCACCACCATGTTTCACAGTGGGGATGGTGTATTCAGGGTGATGTGCAGTGTTAGTTTTCCGCCACACATACCGTTTTGCATTTAGGCCAAACACTTTAATTTTGGTCTCATCTGACCAGAGCACCTTCCTCCACATGTTTGCTGTGTCCCCCCCACATGGCTTGTGGCAAACTGCAAACGGGACTTCTTATGGCTTTTTTCCAACAATGGCTTTCTTCTTGCCACTCTTCCATAAAGGCCCGATTTGTGGAGTGCACGACTAATAGTTGTCCTGTGGACAGATTCTCCCACCTGAGCTGTGGATCTCTGCAGCTCCTCCAGAGTTACCATGGGCCTCTTGGCTGCTTCTCTGATCAATGCTCTCCTTGCTCGGCCTGTCAGTTTAGGTGGACGGCCATGTCTTGGTAGGTTTGCAGTTGTGCCATACTCTTTCCATTTTTGGATGATGGATTGAACAGTGCTCCGTGAGATGTTCAAAGCTTGGGATATTTTTTTATAACCTAACCCTGCTTTAAACTTCTCCACAACTTTATCCCTGACCTGTCTGGTGTGTTCCTTGGGCTTCATGATGCTGTTTGTTCACTAATGTTCTCTAACAAACCTCTGAGGCCTTCACAGAACAGCTGTATTTATACTGAGATTAGTATTTATATATTTAAATTACACACAAGTGGACTCTATTTACTAGTTAGGTGACTTCTGAAGGCAATTGGTTGCACTGGATTTTATTTAGGGGTATCAGAGTAAAGGGGGCTGAATACTTTTGCACGCCACACTTTTCAGTTTTTTATTTGTAAAAAAATTTGAAAAGCATGTATCATTTTCCTTCCACTTCACAATTATGCACCACTTTGTGTTGGTCTATCACATAAAATCCAAATGAAATACATTTACGTTTGTGGTTGTAACGTGACAAAATGTGGAAAAGTTCAAGGGGTATGAATACTTTTGCAAGCCACTGTACAATGCAATAAGTACAGAGAAAAGCTTTTTGGTGTGCTATCCAATCAGCAAGAAAACTATACATGGTTACAATCAAGCTGTCCACAGTGTGCAGTTACATGATAAAGGGTTTAATATTCAGGAAGGATTAAATAAAGGGTTTAATGTTCAGGACTGTTCTCTAGTTGGTGAGAGGACGGTTCAGTGACCTGATAGCAGCTGGGAAGAAACTTTCCCTGAATCTGGAGGTATGCTTTTTCAACTTTATAATGGCCTGCAAGAATTTTTGTAGTTTTTGTAATCTTTTCCTCCTCAAAGTTAAAGTAATCGATGTCTAATAGCTTTGGTGCTTAATCTAGGATGATACTGTACAATAGTGATTTGCTACATTGTAGAAGACTAGACTAATTCAGAAAGAGTATTCAAATCCCACAACAGTAGCTGGATAATTTAATTGCAGTTACCCAAATATTTTCTCCTCTGAAGCCTGAATAACAATGGCCAAGATTAGTTCCCCATTTCACGGCCCTTAGCTAACCTGGCTCTGCGGCTTCTTAGCTACAATGGGGCCATCTTGTGCACTCTGAAATGGCTAGATAAATTGCTATTCAAGGCCATTAAAGGGGTGTGTGAGTAATGATAGTTCTACCAGTGACAACTACGCATAGAAGTTAAAAAAAAAAATACTTGGCAATTGCTGCATTTATCAGAAGTATTGCCCTTCAGATAAGAAATCAAGTAAATGCATGCCTGTTGAAGTGGATGCACAACATTACACACTTCTCATTCAGCAGAATCATGTCCTAGACATTCACCCCTTAATGGACATCACCAAAACAGATCAGCTAATCAACCAACTCATAATTCTGCAACATTACAGGTTTATTTAAAACAAATTATTCCTGAAGTCCTTTTCAAACATTGAGACAATATGACTTAAATGCAACTATTTTTTTTTATGGCACCAAGCAGATAAGATAATCCTGTCAAGTTTTTTTGTTAAATTATAAACCTACCCTCACTATGTTTTATCTAATTAAACTAAGCTGCTGAAATATTACCAGATGATGGCAGTGGTTGAGACCTGGAGCTGGGAGTGCAACGACAAGACAAAAACAGTATAAAAACTGGTCTTCCACTGCTAAAAAAAGTTTTGCTATTACTAAATTAAATTATTTAATATGGCAACATTTCCCAAGTTATATCAGAAATTACAGAGCACGACATGAACTTTACATGTCTATAGAGAACTTCACTGCAGACTCCACCAAATGAAAGTATATTTAGAACATTTTGGACTACAACGTTGGAAACTAATTTTATTTTCCATCCCAGCGCAATACTATAACAAATTAAGCAATTTATGCCCCAGAAGTATTTCTCCCCAAATACTTAAAAATTGCTCTTAACTAAAATATTAGATTCTGATCAGCTCCCAATGGTTTGTTCTATATTAGCTGCTTTCCGAATAGCCAGGGGCTGGTGACAAAAATATAGGGCAGTGCTCAACTCCTTTGCATGTACATGCTCCACTAATCCTAGTCAGTTTGCCTGATGCACTCTTTCTGGCCAATTAAGCAGGTACTTGTTTGGACTTCCAAACGACAGAATCAGATGGAAAAATAGTACCTAAAGGCACCATTTGCAGATATTCACTAGAAAGACTTGCAATGAAGTGCAGAAGAAATAATAAGACAAATAGCAAATAGGTAGCAAACACACACAACTACTTTAACACTGCCAGGTTCACTGAGAAAGAGACCATTATCAATATGAGCATCTTCTTCAGTTCCTTGGCTGCTGAACTCCCAGTAAATTCTCTTCCCTAACAGTATTTTTTTAATACAAGAAACATTGCACACAATTTTACTTCCAATTATTGAAGCTCCACCAATGTTAATAACGGTAGTTGTTCACGTTATTAGACCACACCCAATTTTCCCAAGATCATTGTGATTAATTTTTTCCCAAAACAACATGAAAATTGAAGAATTTATAATGCCTAGGTGGTGAATATTTGCAAAGTTAATTAAAACATCCTAGGGGAACAAGACCAAGACCAAGAGCTACATAAGACAGTAGACAATCACTAAAATCCTTGAGGATTTTTGACCCAGGGAAGGGTTTGCATATGGAATTAGCTACTAGAGAGCTTGCCTACCTGCCCCAAGTTCAAATACATATTAATACTGTACATCCTGAAGTATTCAGGTTATGTCAAGCTATGCCTCATTGACCCCGCTCATCCAGCCGAGTTATTTTGTATTTTCGTATCCATCCTCCGTTCCTGCCCAAAGTGCTATTTCATTTTCAAATAGACACATTATGTTTGGCATTTCTATAAGTATAGTGACAGGACTCTCTTCACCACCGTCCTGTGGATGAAGATAGTCTGTGGTTCCTTGACCTTCCTCTTCTCAAACCAACAATCAGTTCCTTGGTTTTACTGATGTCGAGAGCGAAGTTGTTGTACAGGCACCATTTGATCAGTCAATCGATCTCCCTCCAATACTCTGACTCATCATCATCTGTAATTCACCAACAATGATGGTGTTGTCGGCAAATTTGAAGATGGAGTTGGAGCTGCGTCCGGCTACACAGTCATGAGTATAGTGTGAGTAGAGCAGGTGGCTGACCATGCAGCCTTGCTGTGCTCCTGTGCTGATGGTTATGGGGGAGGAAGCGTTGCTGCCAATTTGTTCAGACTGTAATCTGTTGATGAGGAAGTCGAAGTCTAGGATCCAGTTGCAGAGGGATGTGCAGAGACCCACTCCTGTGAACTTGATAATCAGTTTGGAGAGGATGGTTGTGTTGAACGCCGAACTGTAGTCTATGAACAACAGCCTGATATATGTGTTTTTAGCAACAGCGATACATGATCCCAGAGTATGACTGTAAATTTTCCAATGCCCTCACAATGCCTTGGACAAAGGTTGCATCATAAAATAAATTAAATTACTATTTGGTATACAATTACATAACGGATGTCTTTGTGATGGAGTAGATGGAATGGCTTTGATTGCTTGAGGGAATCATTATGGAATTATCCACAATATTTCTTCCTTTCCTGGACTTGTTTTTTCCTTCTGAGATTTTACTTACTCAAGACATTACATGGATATGTGGTAAAAGTGACATAAGGACCTGGTCTTGCTACTTGAACATTAGTTAGCCTTTAACTTTTGTCAACTTGTATGTTTATATTTCAACAATCACTGCATTTCACAAATCCGCCATGGGCTATGGAGTTTCCTTTTTCCTTTTTGGTTAAGATTCTTAGGTCCACATTTTTTATTGGACGATAAAAACAAATATTTTCCCTCTAGATGCCAGTATCACAAGACAAAGTTCAACACATATATGGACTGTTGCACAAAACAACTTTCAAAGCAACACAAGACATTGCTCTCCTAAATGAATAGTAAAATAGATGCTACTGAGGGATTTACAGCCAGTCAAAACTAGCTGTAGCAATTACTAGCTAGCTTAATTTCTCCAGGGCCCAGCTTTCCAAAATGAGATACCAATCTTATTAAGATTATCAGTTAGCTTTATAGCATTTACACTTTGATTGCTTTCAGTTGGTAATATCTTTTAGGTTAGTATCTGAATAGTCATTACTATTAACACTGGAAGTAAATGAAGAACATGCAGTTGAAGATATTTTGACCTCAAAACCTCAATTGAAAGGAAACATTTGTCAAAAATCAGGTATGTTTTAATAGAGCGTACTGCTTCTGCAAAATTATAATTGTTTTCTTAAAAATTAGTGAGAAGGTACACATTTTCTTTTTTAATAGTCACGTTGCCAAAAGGAGAACAGCATGTTCCACCAGAAATGCATTGTCATATCAGATTAGTTCCATGGCACATCTCCAGCATTTGTAATTTCATTTTTGGTCAAGTAAACCTTATCACCATGCAAGCTAGTCAATGAGTGCGTACCCCTATGGCCGTTTGGGTAAATTCATTGCTCAATGTGGGTCTGAAGATCATAACATTTAATTTATATGTAACTGCTATCAACCAGAGGCAGTAGTTTGGGAATTACATTGGACCAAGATAGCCAGGGTTTGCAAAGGAGAAGAAAAAATACCCAATTCTTATTTCTCCTTTTTGCTATTCAATGATCCATTCTAGCAAGAGCACACCTGTAATCTTACAGCGAGGATGAGGTATTTAACAATACCTTCACAATTGAAGGTTGTTGAAGGACCAGAGTTCAATTAATAATGGAGGAACCAGATCCCAGCATGAGTCTGGAAAGAGCTAGGACAGTTATTAGAACATTCAACTTCACTCTTTGGAAAGAGAGGTACACAGAGAGTGCAGTAAGTGCATGTTCACAGATACTTTACATCCTCTCAAAATATTCCTGAGGAATCTTAACAGGGTGGCTCAGGAGAAGATGTTTTCTCTTAAGGGCGAATCTAAAACTAGGCAACATTGCTTAAAAATAAGGGCTTGTTTACTTAAGTCAGAGTTAAAGTTTTTTTTTCTCTCAGCATCATGACTCTTTGGAAATTTTCTTTAAGTAGTGAAAGTAGAGTCTTGGAATATTGTTAAGACATAAGTAGATAGATTCTTGATAAACAAAGGGCAAAAGATGACAATGCAATGTTGAATTGAAAGCAGATTGGGATTGATAATATTAAATGGCACAGTAAGATTGATGGCCTGAGTGACCAATTCCCAAATCAGATATTCACAGGGTATAGTAATCATGTTAAACAAATGTTTGACAAGTTTGGGATCATATTGTCATAACTATTTCATATCTAACTATAAAATATTCAGATAATTGAAATTAAATTTTCCGACACATCATCTCTTCTACTGCTCGTCAGGAAACAATTAGGAGGATTCAAATAGGACAATTCCAATGATCAATATAAAGTGCATGAAAAATGCAGCTTGTTCATAGTAATAACCGCAGTCTAAAAAATATAATACTGCCTTATAAATCTCAGTCAGCTAAGCCAACTTATTTCCTAGTCAAGATAATGATGCTTTGAAGTTTTTAAGAAATCATGCTGACAATGTCCAACTGGCCCTGTCATTACTATCAGTGACATCGCTGCCAGCGATAACCTGCCTATACTTGTCGTCGACATATGGAAAAAGTTACTTCCAGCTGACACCACTACCATTTCTTCCCCTTCCCCCACATCCCGTCCCCACCTTCTGTTGCCTTTCTGTTGACATCAACATCCAGGACGGTGAGACACTGAGGCAGGGTCTTGCCTAATTCAATGCTGTCACGTGGCAGGTCAGAATTTGTCCTGCCAGCAAAAAGGCTGAGAATAGCTTTGACAAGCACATTTGACCAGCCGTCAGAGTAGCAACAAACTCTAAATGCACCAAAATGTACTTGACATCAGAAACAATCAAAAGGTACTAAAAATTAAATACTTGCCAAATTTATTTAAAAAATAATGGAAAGGTTAATAGATATAATATTATAATTATTTAATGAGTGTTCTTAAAGCAATGCAATTATTTAAAAGAAAATAATTTCACCATTGACTTCCTCACCAAAAAAATGAATGAGCTCATGGTTGAGAAAGGTTCAGCAGGGACATTCCCAAATACAAGTGGTAGAGAATTTTGCAATGTCAGTGTACAGCATCACAACTTCTAGCAGAGCCTGGTAACACATTGGAAGTATCTGCATTCAAAAGAGCTGAATGCCAACAATTCCACACCAAATAGGTGTATTTTCCATTGTGTTCCTTCTCCACATTATACATACTTTCATTAAGGAAGTAGCAACGCACAAGGTAACTTACAGTAATACATTTTTATGTTTCTTTTTAACGCTTCATAAAACTTAATTTGATATGCCCAGTTAATAAAAAAACTGGTCAATGCATCTGCCATAGTAAAAGAAATCTAAGACATTCTTTATGCTTCAACGGCAAGTTAGTGAGCAATTTTATTTTCCTTCGTAAAATAAAAACTGGAAGAGCAGTTTCTTATATTTAAACTGGAAGATATTCACAACCTAATTTTGTTCCGCAATTCAGAGAAAGGGAAATAAAAAAAAATCCTAAGTAGCCAAAGAGGAAATTTGAGCTGGAGAAAGTCTCATCCATTACTTAGTTTTATTAGATTTGAACAAACATGCTGCCACCTGGTGGAAACATTGCAGATTCTGGCAGAGAAAGATCTCCCCTGCATTAGTGACGTTTAGTAAAGTAAACATGACGATTTAGGCGCCAGAGAGCTGGGTTCGGGTGCTGTCTGTACGGAGTTTGTACATTCTCGCCGTGACCTGCGTGGATTTTCGCCAAGATCTTCGGTTTCCTCCCACACTCCAAAGTGGACAGGTTTGCAGGATAATTGGCTTGGTGTAAATGTAAATTGTCCCTAGTGTGTGTAGGATAGTGTTAGTGTGTGGGGGTCGCTGGTCGGCACGGACTCAGTGGGCCATTGGGCTTGTTTCTGCTCTGTATCTCCAAAACTAAAACTATCCCATTGCCAAAAATAGAAAACTGAGTAGATAGCCTCCAAGACTCTAGCAATACACGATGGACGTGAATGGAAGAGCAGGAAATGATAAGATCGGCTGCATGTGTCTGATTTTACCCAGCTATACCAACTTAATGTATGAAATAAACTGAGTGACCTTAATAAACTGAATGGCCTTATGCTTCATCCAGTGACCACTGGTATAGAATACACCTAATATTCTAAACTGAAATGGAAACAATTAATTAAGGCTGGTAAAGCAATACCAATAGAAATCTTATGAAATATTATTGTACACTTTTCTCCTGCAAAATTTATCCTGCTGCACCGTATTATTACCAAAGCTGCTTTTTAACTCTGTTTTCCTAAAAGACACAAATAAATCTTTAAGTATACTAAAACTTTACTTGAATAGGAGTCCTCTAGTTCTTTCTGTTGGCATCCATGAAGATTGTAACATGAACATCAGGAAAAGCAGGATTAAGTTAGAGAGCCTCTTAAGCTGGTTACATTCAATGGCTCATGCAATGCCTTCAGGGCAGGACACTCCTTACACCCCCATCTATACAATACAATACAATTTATTTGTCATTTGAACCCCAATGAGGTTCAAACGAAATGTTGTTTCTACAGTCATACACACAAAAAAGAACCAAGACACAACACAATTTACACAAACATCCATCACAGCGCATCTCCTCCTCGCTGTGATGGAAGGCAAAGACTTATCTCTCCCCTGCACTCCCCATTCCCCTCCGATGTCAGAGTCAAAGCCCCCGGCGGGCGATGGTAATTATCCCGCGGCCATTTACGCCGCGCCGGGTGATGCAAGGCCACGCTCCGAGTCTTGTTGTTGGAGCCCCCGGCGGGCGCTAGCAAAGTCCCGCAGCCATTCTGATGATGTAAGGCCCCGCTCCAGGTAATCTTCAACCCCGCAACTCGGGCGGGTTAAGTCGCCATTGCGGAAGCCCCGAGAAGCGGTCTCCCAGCAGGGACCCGCAGGCTCCCGGTGTTCATGTCTGCCAGACCTGCAGTAAACCTCCGAATCTCCGGGGTCAGGTCGCAACAGCGCGCCACAACCGCTCCTCCCGCTCCGAACTCGGCCAGCTCCATGATGGTGAGTAGGTCCGCAGGTCCGTGACTGGAGCCCCAGGTCGTTCCTGTTGGAGGCCTCTCCATGGTGCTAGGCCCCAACGACAACAGAGACCCGACAGAGAAAAGGTCGGGTTCTCCATGCAGGGGATAGATTTTTTAAAGTTTCCTCCACCCCACGCCCCCCGCTCCCACACACATACACAAAACAAATAATAAAAACTACATTCAAACGAGACTAAAAATTAAAAAAAGACAGACGGACTGCAGAGGCCGCTGCGACGCGAGTTGCGCCACCCACCGGATTATCTTCTAAATACTCAACAGCTAAGCTGGGGTACAGAATCGTACAAGATTTTTTTCCATGCCTCAAGTCCAAGTGCCCAACTCCTTATCATGGGTCCTTAACTGCAAGTTGTAGATATTCAAGCTGGAAAAAACAGCTGGAAGTGTCACTTTTTACTTTAAAGACGTGCTTGATCAAATCTCTATAAAGACAAATTGTCCTACATACAATGCACATCAATTGTCACAATTTTACTCACAATTCCAAGGGCATCATGTGTAGGGAGGAATCCCACAGCTGACAACAGACCATTGTGAGCTCCACCTGTCCTTGATTTTGCATATCTTCCATTCATTTGTCCTAAGTACCATCTATATCTCTCGTTCCCCTTTCCCCTGACTCTCAGTCTGAAGAAGGGTTAACCCAAAACGTCACCTATTCTTTTTCTCCACAAACGCTGCCTGAACTGCTGAGTTACTCCAGCATTTTGTGTCTGACCGAGGACATCAAGGCAGATTTTCCATTGCTCTGTAATCATTGGCCTCTTGCACTTCTTTCAAGGTCCCAACACTTCAGCAAGGATGAATGGCACACAGATGCAGTCTCAGTGCAGAGAGCCTCCTGTACTCAGAGGACTACAGCGAGTGATGGCCCAGGCCTCTATTATCACTGTGGCTAATTGTTCAAAACATTCAAACTAACTTAGATAATATCATTATTTCTCACTCACCAACATCTCCCATTATTTTGAATAATAGGGCACTCTACCTGCACCAGTTTCAGTGGGAGGCCTCCGAAAGCTCATGGTGCCTCAGTGGATTCCATGAAAAGATTACTGCTGTCGGCTCAAGTCCACATCAGCACTGGAAATACACGAGGTCCAGGGCTTAGCCCAGGCATGGAATGGCAATGTCGGGGACAATTAGATTTAATGCTAAAGGAATGAAGAGGCCACAAAGCTACCATCTTTAACTGTGGGATATAGTTACACAGTTACAGCAAATTTGCCTACACCAAATCTCCATATGCATTCATAAGCTTGTAAGTTATAGGAGCAGAATTAGGCCATTCGGCCCATCAAGTCTACTCTGCCATTCAATCACGACTGATCTATATTTCTCTCTCAAACCCCTTTCTCCTGCCATCTCCCCATAACCCCTGGCACCCGTACTAATTAAGAAACCTAATCATTCTAACCACGACTAAAGTTAATCTATAACAACTTGCTGAAATTAAAAACATTTAATTCCTTTCACGTATAATTCAGTTGCCTCATGTCTGTTCAGATCCATTTTCCAAAATTGATTGGTGCT